>NC_084663.1:132897890-133200921 GCF_028389875.1 Rhea pennata | reverse complement strand
AGAAAATTAAATGCATTTAACCACAAAAATATCTGATTATGTACACTTTGTCTATGTTGGCAAGCAGGATTAATACTACTGACAAAAGAAGTTACTGATGGAAAACTCAGTATCCAGACTTACTACACGAGAACACAAAAGGCATTTGAAAATTAAGTTCTCCCAAACAAGCATGAAAATATGTAAAGACTCTGGAATTATTTCTGTCCATAGACAAAGGGACTATCTACCTGTAAGACAGAAATATTTCTGCCTTTGATTTTAGTACCTTTTCACTGATGTATTCAATATTTCTGAACCTAAAGGAGAAAGTCAGCTATCACCAGAAAGCGAATAGATTCTTATATCTGATTTGTAGACTCAAGAACAAATTATTATAATTTGTTTAGGTAATCCTAGAACCAGAGGCCAACTTCTCCACCACCTTGCCAAAGAGTGCTAGCTGGTACATGCCTGACGAAGATTTTCATCTACAAACCTGATACCGTCAGCCCTTATAAGTAAAGTGCATTCCTAATTCCTGAAAACCCCAAACTATGTATTCAATGGGAGTCACTCAAACTCTACCTACCAATAACTATAAATAGATTTCACTGTTACCTAAAGAACAGAGTACCTAGCATCTGCCAGGTAACTCCAAAACCACCTTTTCACTGAATGATGCTGAAAGTAAAAGAATAAATTGGATTTACTCTCACAAGGCATAAAGTGATGGACAACACTGTAGAACTGAAAAATAAAAATACAAAATGGGGGGAGGGAATAAAATGCATACAAATCTAGTCAAAATTAAAGCTAGCTTTTGGTTGCTGAATGGTTCTTCCTTATCCTTCTAACGGTTCTAACGGTCCTTCCCCAGGACTTTTCAGTTGTCTGGGTTTATGAAAGACTGTAGAGTATAATCAGCCTAAAATGCTACTTCTGAGAACAGACTCAAACAGTTCTCAAACGTTAGGACTGAAGGTCAGTCAAAAGCAGAAATTATGTCTTCCAATCACTAGCTTATAGCATAGTGATTCTGACTATAGTTTTTTTTAAGATATATATGCATTACCAGAAGCTACCCGGATTCATTTCAGCACAAACTTACCATTATGAAAGGATCTTGAGGACTCATCCTCCTCTACTTCTCTCAGCCTATGGCTTAAAGATGTATATCATACTGCAACATCAGTTAATTGATAATTGCTATGAAGACTAGGAAAACATTCCTCAGCCTACTTGGGTTTTTTTGTTACCTTTCATTTTCAAAGGGTTCTTTGATATGGTGATTCTTCATGTCTGAACTCTAATGCCTGAAGCAGAGGTTAAATAGCACACAATGCTTTTCCTTTCTGCCTTTTTCCTCTTCCCAGTCTCCTTTTCTCCCTTACAGGTGCCAGAAGAAAAATGTACTAGCAACTTTAGCCCTCTGGCCTCCTATTTCCAAAAGGCAGGTGGGCTGGAGAGAGCTCACCTATGCCTGCTAGGGGCCACCTCATGGGCCAGCCTCCCCCTAGCCTCATGCTTTTCACAGAATCACAAAACAGTTGAGGTTGGAAGAGACCTCTGGAGATCATCTAGTCCAACTGCCCTGCTCAAGCAGGGTCACCTAGAGTAGATGCACAGGATCCTGTGCATTGGGTCCAGGCAGGCTTTGAAAATCTCCAGAGAAGGAGACTCCACGGCTTCTCCAGGCAACCTGTGCCAGGGCTCTGTCACTCTCACTGTGAATAAGTTTTTCCTCGTGTTCAGGTGAAACTTCCTGTGTTTTAGTTTGTGCCTGTTACCTCTTCTCCTATCGCTTGTCATCAGTGAAGAGTCTGGCCTCATCCTCTTGACACCTTCCCTTCAGATATTTGTAGACATTGATAAGATCCCCTCTCAGTCTTCTCTTCTCCAGGCTAAACAGGCCCAGCTCTTGCAGCCTTTCCTCATAAGAGAGATGCTCCAGTCTCCTTATCTTCCTAGGCCTATGCTGGACTCTCTCCAAGTCTCTCTCGTATTGGGGAGCCCAAAACTGGGCACAGCACTCCAAATGCAACCTCACTAGGGCTGAGTAGAGGGGAAGAATAATATCCCTCAACCTGTTGACAACACTCTTCCTAATGCACCCCAGGATACCACTGGCCTTCCTTTTCTCTCCCTCTGCTCCTGAGGATGGATGGAAGAGGGTCAGCTCTGCTGGAGTATGGAGCATGAGAAAGACTTACAGCACTGGGGACAGTTATATAGCTGGAGGGTGGAACAGGCCAGAGTGTGGGGATGTATCCTGGTTTTCTGGAAACATCTCTAGCTCAGTCATTGCTTGAACAGTAATGTGCAGGATGCTAGGAAGCTTACAGAATGCTTGCTGTGATCTTATATTCTGCCCCAGTGGTCTTTTACTAGCCACTGAGGGAGAAAGAGCAGTAGTGGAGACACACAACTGCTCTGATACAGCACAGCCATCCTTATGGCCTTGTACGTAGGCGTGACTGGATAGGAATGGGAAAGGAGGAAAACACTATTAGAGGGAGGAAACAAACAAAGCTGTCATATAAAAGGTTTGAGAACTAATGTAATAGGATGTCCCTTTATCAATATCATAGGTGCATAATTTTCAGCAACAAACTTTGCAACACAAGATTTATACATTGCAAGGGTTTTATGTAAACAGAGAATTGTGTAGTCTCATAGAACATTACCTTTGCTATTATAAACATCTTTTGAGTTACAGACCATGTAGTAAGCCTGTCACTACACTTCAGGGAACATTTGTTGTATAAAGACTCCCTTTATAGTCTTCAGTTTGTTTGGGGCATTACAAACAACTCAGTCATGACAAAAATTGGATTTGAAAGTGGACGTGCTTATACTGTATAACATGACTTTCAGTTCCATTCACATATCATTCAGGCACCTTCATCACAGATTAAATATATTAGGATTCAAAGACAGGCTACCTATTCTTTTTCATATACCCTTTAGCAATATGACATTTAAAGGAAGAATCATAGAACAGCTGAGGCTGGAAGGGACCTTTGAAGATCATCTAGTCCAAACTGCCTGCTCAAGAAGAGTCACACACAGCAGGCTGCCCAGGATCATGTTTGGGGTTTTGAATATCTCCAAAGACGAAGACTCCACAACTTCTCTGGATAACCTGTGCTAGTGTTCAACCACTCTCACAATAAAGACGTGCTGTCTTATGTTCAGACAGAACTTCTTGTATTTGAATTTGCCTCTGACTCTGTCCTTGGGCACTGCTGAGAAGAGTCTGGCCTAGTCCTCTTTAAAGCCTCCCCTAAGGTATTTATATAAACCGATAATATCCCTTGAGCTTTTTCTTCTCCACGCTGAGCAGTCCTTAGCTCCTTCAGCCTATCCTTTTATGATAGATGCCCCAGTCCCTTAATCATCTTTGCAGCCCTTTCCTGGACTTGCTCCAGAATGTCCATGTCTCCCTTGCAGTGGGGAGCCCATATCTGGACCCAGCACTCCAGATGCGGCCTCACCAACACTGAGTAGAGGGGAAGGATCACCTGCCTCAGCCTGCTGGCAACATGCTACCTAACGCGGCCTAGGATGCTGTTGGCCTTCGCTGCCACAAGGGTACATTGCTGGCTCATACAGAGCGGATACAGTCAAAGATTACAGTGTAAGAATAGAGAGTACAAAGTATCAGGAAAAAAAAAAAAAGCTGGAGTGGGGGGATGACAGGGAAAACATACTGCAAAGGGAGAAATACAAGATCGCCCTTGGATTATAAAAGGCATTAGAAAACAAACCTCCTTCCCATTATTTATAAATGTCTCTGATAATCCATGCAGTCACTTCTGTTTCAGATTTTGCTTCAGTTACACAGTTTGATAATACCCCCCAAAAATCCATCCTTTCTGCAGAATAGTTTTGATAAACAATCTATCTCCTAAGCATCATTCAAATATTTCCTTTCAGAGCCATAATCTGGCCTCAAAGAGTCAGGAAACACATCCTGGAGCATAACCCTACAATGAAGCATCCTCTTGCAGAACCTGATGAACAATCCATTTAAGCCAAAAGAAGGTCATTCATTTATTTCATTGCACCATTAAACCACTTCCTATGACTCCTGAAAACTGCAATACTAACTTATAACCACAGCACTTAGCTTTACTAAATCCAGAAGCACAGTGGAAATGCTCATAGCTATTAATAGATCATTTAGGGTAAGCTAAAGCACAGTACCCTATGGCTGAAGCACAGTACTAAAAGTCAAGAAACTAAGAATAAAACTAAGGCCCTGATCTCAATTCCTTTTAGGACAGTTAAAAGAAAACCAGCCTATATAACATTATTTTTAGAAATAGTAATTGGTTTATCTTCTGCCAACATTTTCAGAACCTCAGTAACATGTTTCCAGTCTACTGCCAGAGGTTTCTTCCCAACACTGAAAGTCAGGGGACATTCAGTCCATACACATATACTCGAGTTCCATGTTCAGCACAAAATAGGAAGTGAAAACTACTGGCAAGAGCAAGGTGAGCAGCCCTGGATGGGAGAAGGAAAGTGCTTCCAAAAGCAGCTCCACCACCAACAGCATCAGCTTCTGCTCTACTACCAACAAGTTTGCTTTCCTAGGTTATCCCAGGCCAACCCATCCGCTCCCACCTTACCAAGGGAAGCCTCTGTCTATTCTACTGAATCAAATCATTAGTTGATATCATCCTCCTGAGGGAAAAAAAATAAAAATATTTACTTTAAGTATTTAAAGTCACAAAAATGATGTGTGGACAAACACTGCAATAATATCTTATTTTCCCTTTTGCGACAAAAGAAAAGGCCCTTTTTGTGTTATATGCCACATGAAAAAAGTAATTTTCTTTTGTATGATTGGAGTTTTATTTTACATACAATTAATTGTTATAAGTTTATGCTAAGTAAATAACCAAGGGTAGTTTACTCAGACTGGAGTTTTCCTTCAAACTATCACTTGATTTACTGCTTAACAAAGAGTGTACTCCTAGACTGCATGGTGGAAGATCACTTCAGCGTTCTCTCCTTAGTCAACATCCCCAGGCATGCCATGGAGCCTTTAGGAAAAGCTGCATATTTCTTTTTTAATCAAAATCACATTAAGAATTTCAGCATTCCACCACACCTACAACCAAAATTAATTGCAAACTAGAAATATTTGAATGAATTTTTTTTGGCAGTAAAGGAGAGCTCTGCTAGCTTCTGCTTGATGTAACACAAGTAATTTGATAATTCATATGGGTTGAACCAAGGAAGACATACTTCCAGATCTCACCTAATTGAAACAAAACCACAATATGCCCTCTAGCAAGTGGCATTAAAACAGACAAAACAACCAGATACACTAATGTTACTGTTATTTTCTGGAAGATTTCTAAAATGCTTTTACAGTGGCATCGCCAAACTGATATGTGGTATCATGGACTTTTATCCAAAACATCCCTTTTCATCCTATTAAAACCTCAAGTAGAAGTGATAGATTTTAAAGCCTTCTTCTATTTATTAGTATCAATATTGGGAGGGGGGGGAAAGACCACTAAAGAGAAATTACTTAAAAAACAAAAAACGAAAAGTAGATTAAAAGTCTCCATATACACACTCTTCTTTTAAAATGGTTGTTTAATGTTGATCCATGACAGGGCACAAAATTTTTTTTTCCTCCCATGCAAGTAGATGCATTATTGTGAAAAGACAGTCAACAAGCAGACAACTCTGACATGAAGGACCCACTCACAACAGACCCTAGACTAAACGATGCCCATCACACAACACAAAGTTAATAACAGTTAATGGACAAGTCCTCTTGGAAGGGAAAATGTAAACACATGGGACCGACTTTACAGAACAGTTTTAATTACTAGTGAAAGGACCGATTTCAAAAGTTTGAATAAACATAATTTTATCTCTTTTTCTATTCAAAACCCAGAGAAATGAGAGTTTCTAGATTTTTGGCATACCAGAAAATACAAAATTTGAATATGTAAGACTGCTCCAAAAAAATCTGTTTACTCTCATAAGGGAAAAAAGTAAATTCAGAAAAGTATGTATGATGTAGAAGAAGAGATCTCTTCTGTTGCATCACTACAACAAATTCAGCTCAATTGTTTTGATGTTGTTGTTGTTTTCAAATGGTCCCAATCTATGGAAGCCTATATGCTATATTGGAACATAACAAGCTACTCCTTCCACATGGTAAAGGAATTAATTTAATAATAGTGAAGTCTCAAAAAGGGAAGTTGGCTACTGGCATCTTTATTTATATGAAGAAAATAACATGCAACCAAAGCGAAAGAACAACTTTTGGCATATTTAGAAACAAACAAGCAGTTGAACGTAAAATGATGTTTAATCAAACAGCTACCACAATAATGCCAGAGGTTGCAGACAACATGGGGAACACTTCTAGTCACTCCTGCTTTCGGCACTCACACTGAAAACCACTTAAAGCAAAGAGTCAAGACACTATGTAACTGAAGTTAACCCAAAGATCACAGAATAACTTTATCAATCTCAACAAAACAGGCATTTCAATGTAGCACCTTAATTCTGCACCAGTGGTCAGCTTCCTACTGACCAAATAAAATGGGCATGTACATATAATGACAGTAGCAAAAACCTCTACCTATCCAAGTGCAAAAAAGAAACCTATGCCCAAGAGTTTAGGCTAACACTGATATATATATATATAAAAAACAATCAAACAAAAAAAAACAAAACAAAAAAAATAAATAAATAAACAATTCTAGTACTGAAGGAACTGTGTCTTTTCATTACTGCAATAACCTTTGCTGAGCTACAGTACTATTTTTTCTTCCACTGTTTACAGACTTTACCTAAGCGTTCCTCCCAGCCAGTTAACTTTTCCTTCACAGGAAAGTTAAGTTTGGGGGTGCAACACAAAGTAACAATTGTATGTAACGTGCTGTTGTACAAGGACTTAGGTCGGTAAGTATACTGAACTGAGTATAACCTGTCACACACATCACGTGTTAAGTAATGATATCAAATAGAGCTTGGAAGATATACGAACCTCATGAAACGTGAAATTTTCAGGCTGAGAAAGGCTATGACAGCCATTTAAAGAAGGAAGACAGAAAAACAGGGCAGAGAAAACCAGCCTTGGCTGCAACTGAACAGTGGTAACATTTCCATACTTTGTATCAGTTTCCTGACCAATTGTATTCCCCACCCCCCAGTTAAAAAAAAATGCACTCATTTATAGAAATTCTATACAAATCATACATTTTTATTTTATTTCACCATATATTGGATGTGGAACTTAAACTGAAAATAAATGCTTCTAGGATTTGTTCGACAGTTTGAGTCAGACAGAGGAAGGGCAGAAACTGGAATTGCCTGTCAGAATTGCTGCAAAAACTGGATTTCATGAGAAGCACCAAAATAATTGGAACAGAGAAAAGCCAAAAAAACTACTAAGCAGTGGTGACAGTGGGACAGTCTGGCACAGGAGAAGCATACATGAAGGAAATTAAAAACAAAACAACCCCCCATCTTACTATCTGAACACAGCAATTACTAAAACACTTGCTCTTGTTTTTCTGTACCCTTAAAATGCGTTAGTAAATAACTGACAGATATGAACACCTTATTAAAAGGAATTCCCTTGCTGGTTTTACTCCCCATACATTTAAAGACTGATAGCTAAGAAAGCTATAATTGTTTCATTATTAAGTATTATATTTATGAGAAAAAAAAAAACTTTACTACATAAATCATCATATGATATTAGCATGCAGGATATATAGTTTCATGAAATATGTATACACTCCTTCAATTAGCATAGCAAGAAATAATCATTCAGTATAAAATGCATCCCTGATGTATTTGCATTTCTGTCAATATGCCAGGCACCAAAGCAAATGGAAGTACGTGACACTGTGCAGAAGTCTCATAAACAGTAAAGTTTTCAGGTGCCTCACTTCCGTAACATTTGCATTTCAAGGGATATGTCTTTTATTTCTCCAATTCTATAATTCAAAGGCAAGATATTTTTCTGCACTGCATTTAAATGAAACTTAGCTGGAAATGATTTAGGTTTTTTGAGGTTTTTTTTTGTTTTTTTTTTTTTTTTTGGAAATTCCACAATGTATTAAGCTACTCTGAACTAAGACTTGCAAAATGGTAAATCACGTGGAAAGCAGCACATAAATTAATACTTTGGGTACACAATCTTAAATGTCCATAAGGAGAGAATAATATAAAAGAAGAGTATTAAGTATACTTTCTTAAAACCAAAATGATTTACAGAGATCAGCTGGAAAAGCACTGTTTTTCAGGAAGGGAAAAAACATCATATTGAAAGAAATACACATAGCAATTTCTTTCACACAAACTCTGTTTGTGATATGTAGACTAAGTTGGCACAACATGCGATTGTTTTTTAAATCTGCTTTGATCAAAGTTTTCTGTAAGAAGAGAAGACATATACGTACTGCCCTGAAAACCCAAACGTTCAATATTTCAATCTGTCAGAATATACGTTAAGCAAACCTCACTGGGCAACAACAAGGAAGATGACAGATTCAGTACTGAGTAGCTTGTCCTTCAAATGCTCTTTAGTCATTACTATTACTACAGATGGTGGCAGCAATAACGCCTACATTTCAGTCACCTGACACTTTCCCTTACAAAACACTCATGCAATATTTTTCTCAGGCTGTAGCATCTCTATTGTTTGCTGCATGGCTTTGATTTTTGGCAAATAAAAACACCTGATGTTTGCAAATGTTATTTGCTTGTGCCACAGAACTCTTCTCTTTTCTGCAGAATTATAAACCACTGAACAACAGTCTTTCCTCTAATAGTCAAGAGATGCAAATATCTTCCCTTTTCATGGGCTTGTTTGTTACAACTTGATCTTGGCAGGGTGTCTAAAATGATGGATATCCTTCATCCAGTGCCTCACACTCATTGCCAGACTAGCAGTATCCTCAGTATTGGAGATCCCTAGAAATCAAAATTCTACTCAGACGCTGCCAGAGAAGCACAAAGTTTGGGAAAGGTAATGCAGGCTGCAGGTATTCAAACTTGACACTTGGGCATCACCCTTTTGGGAGACAACACATTGGGAAAGAGCATTTTACTTGGGGATACAGAGGAACGATTCTCTCCGTCCCTGTGAGCAAGACAAGGACTCCCGAAACAGATGCAAAAACAAATGTTCGAATTAAGAAAGCACGATTCCGCACTCCCTGCTAACAAATGGCATTAGCAACTGTTGTGATAGCTACAAAATTGCTAAATTGGGCCCCAGAATTTAAAGTCTCATGCTTTGCTACAACAGATTCAAAACCCATTCACACTACTATCTGCAAGATGTGCCATGCACAAACAATCTTATCCCAGTGTGTCACATATTACCTTCTAGTAGTTGATTCAAATGACAGATTTGGCTGAGAGCATTCTGTACTGCAGGGCTTTGGCATTAGTGTTCAAATACTGATGCTTGACCAGAAGTGATTAGATCTGTCCATACTCTACAACACACTTCCCACTTGAAACCATCTTTAATTACAACACCACATGCTGCCTTTTCCATGGATTCCCAAACTCATCTATGACAAGAAATAGATGATGCTCTGGTCTACACAGTAAACAAAGTTTTCTTGTAACATTTGTCAGCGCAGTTAGAAGGTATATAGTAGGAAAACACATGGAAGAAAAAAGTCTGTGAACAAGGCAAGCAAATACTATGCAGACTTCTTACGCTTTGGCAGAGGGGAGTCACAAGTAAGAATTCTGTACACTAACTGTTTTCCTCCTTCTTTTCCACAGTGGAACATGAAAAACTGGACACCCAAGACTATTCAGCTGTAACAGATTGCTGCAGGAGCTGTGACTGCTGAGCTCAGGAGGAACGTGAGGGACAGAGAAATGGAAATGCTCCCGGCTCTGTCTTTGTCTCCTGACCCAGTACTACCTCAGAGAAGTTAGAAACTTGGATTCATCTTCCCATTCCATAAATTTAGGATAATACTTCCTTATCTCCCAAAGCAATTATAAAGCTACTTTTGGAAACTAAAGTAGTTTATGAAAAAAAGGAAGTTAATTCTTTCTTCTGCCCAAGAATGTGTATGGCTGGCCATCCACAAAGCAAAAGCCCTATACCAGATGATTAAGGTAAAGTTGCAAGGAATAGCTGCCTAATTCCTTAATCACCATTCACCTT
Organism: Rhea pennata; assembly: GCF_028389875.1. Classification (NCBI taxonomy): domain Eukaryota; kingdom Metazoa; phylum Chordata; class Aves; order Rheiformes; family Rheidae; genus Rhea; species Rhea pennata. The sequence continues at coordinate 133,190,756 of NC_084663.1, read as the reverse complement.
GTACATTGAAATAGGCAGAGGCCACGTGAGGAAAGAGCAGTCAGACTCATCCTTATGAATCTGCTCTAATGTATACACGTGAGGTGAAGAGTTAAGGTTGCAACCACCAGTCTTAGCTCTGACATCTCCTGGTGCTGAAGGACTCAATCCCATGCAGCTTCCCACACGCAATCCTTCCAGCAGAGCAGCCTTCTGGACGGCAGGCTCCACTGTATCAGGCAGGTATGTGTGTGCGCACACACGCTCATCCCCTCTTCACCTCTGGAAGCTTAAAGTTACACTCACCACCGAATAGCAGTGAGCAGGGACCTTAAAAGGAGTCATACCCACGCAGAGGCTCAGTACTAGGCACATTCCAGCTTGACACCAGCTTAACCAGTTTGCTGCCTGGGTTGGCCAACCAGCACAGGCAGGCCCGGACACCGCAGAAAATTAGGCTTAGGCATCACTCCCTCATATCTCTTCTCCACGTTAGAGCAAAAAGCAGGCTGGCAGCGCAGGCGGCAGTGGGGAAAGCAGCAGCGGCGGCAGCTGCACAGGCACGTGCCGTGCCGTGCCGTGCCAGCCCGGCCCGCCGCGGTGCCGGCCGCGCCTCCGCGGAACGCGAGCCGCCGCCCGGGGCCACAAGCGCCCCGAGAACCCGAGGGAACCGGCCCCGGCCCGAGATGGCGGCCGGCCCCGCTGCCGCCTGACGGGCGGGCGGGCAGCGCCCCGCGCCCCTTTGTGCCTCCGGCCGGCAGCCGCGGCGGCGAGGCAGCGCCGGTGCCGCAGGCCGGCGGCGAGGCGAGGCGAGGGTCGGCGGAGGCGCCGCCGCCCTCCCGCACCTGGCGGGGCCGCGCGGCTCATCCCCTACCTGCCGCCCGCGGGTAGCTGCGCGCAGACCCCGGCTCCGCCATCTTCCTCGGCCGGTGCCGAGCGCCGCTTCTCCCCCTCCTCCTCCTCCGCGTCCCGCCGGGGCTGCGTTGCGCTCCGCGGCGCACAGCGGCCGCTGCACAGGCGCACTGCCCGCCCCGCGGCACCTGACAGCGCGCGGCGGGCGGGGAGCAGCGGGCACGGCCGCCTGCCTGGTGCCACACAGCGGCGGCGGCTCCCGCGCCGCCAGGTGCTGCCGCGGCCCCGCCCCGCGCCGCGGGGGAGGAGGAGCCGCGGAGCCGGCGGCGGCTGCGAGGCTTTTAATTTTCGCGTCCGCTAAACCACAGGGTGGTGACCCGGGCAAGCGAGAGCTCCGGCGGGAGCGTCCCCGAAACTTCCCGCGGCCGCCGCTCTGCGGGGGGCGCGGCCATCACGCGGCGCCAACGGCCGCGCCCCCCGCCCCTCGCCAAGATGGGGGCGCCTCAGGCGAACCGTTGCCGGGCGGACGTTGCCTCGGCGGGAGCCGAGGCGTGTGGCCCCGCTCGGTGCCTTCGCGCGCAGCCGGGCGCGCTGCGAGCGAGGCACCTCTCGGCGCAGCTCGAGAGAGAGGTGCGCACGGAGCTGCCTTCCTCCGCCTGGCCGCGTCTCTCGCCCCGCCGCCTCGGGGCCCCCGCGCGCTCCGGCCACCGAGATAGTCCGTTCAAAACAGGTTGGCGCTGCAACGGTAGTACCGTCTTCTATTCAGTTCTAGATCGGATTGAAGGAGAGTAGGGGGAAAAGAAGACCTTATTCCCCCCTCCCCTTTAAATAATTGCTTGCTAGCGGTCAGAAGAGAGGCCATTTTAACGCACAGCTCACAAACTGTTTTTGCTCCGGCGTTGTTTTTGCTAATTCCTGACAACCTGAAGACAGCCCTCAGCGCGGCAGCAGTGTTCGCAGCGGGGACTCGCTCGTCAACAGTTTATCTTTCACCAGTACGTTCAAACGGTGTTCTCATGTTTGGGTTTGCACACCTCAATTAAAAAGTTTTAACCGGACAGATTTAGAGGTTTTTTTAGTGCACATAAAAATAATTATTGCTTATGTTGTTTTTCATTCGAAGACTTTATTTTGGTTGTTTGTAACTCTACCAAATTTAAATGATTTCAATGGATGTTTTCATGCCAGCTGTTTCTCAGGCTAAAGTTATATCAAAAGGCTTCACTTAAAATGATTCTACCTATCTAAAAATGAAACTGTATTGTTTTGCTCACGTTCCCCCCTCCCCCCCCCCAAAAAAAAGAAAAAAGAAAACCTTACATGTCATACTCTATGGATGTCTCCTGATTTCCAGAGGCTGCTTCGGCAGCAAAACCAAAGGGAAGACTGTCCTACAGCCTTAATCTTCCCCCTGTTAGCATCCAGGGAACACAGAGGAAGAAACAGCTGGTCTCAGTGCAAATTAAAGAGGCTTGGCATTTGAGGAATGGAAATAGAGTTTGCAAGATTGGGAATTAGACAAGATGCGAGATATAAAAGCACAGGAAAAGACAGAGAAATATAGGCATGAGCTAGACATAGCCAGGGGAGGCCTGTGAGAGTATCTGCAGAGAAAGCGCTAGGGCAGGTTAGGGTGAAAGACAGACAGGACCACAGGAGAATGCAGCCTGAAGCGTCACCCTATTAGTGTTGGCTCTCAAGCAGCTGAGAAACCTACAAGTATAATGTATAACATGGAAAAATAGGTAGTCTTTTACAAATGTGGTTTACCATGATGGCTGGCACAAAGCCTCACTAAAATTCAGGTTGAAAGTACGGCTTCATGCAATAAAAAAGAAAAATTTTTAGGACAACTTGACAAAACTATATTGAAAATGTTAAAACGCCAAAGAAAAAAGAAATCCCTACAGTAATGTGTATTGTATGTGTTATGATATGGTCTCTAAATTACCTTCATACAGTACTTCTTCCACAAGACTCCTGCCTCATTCAATGCAAAGGATGAATGGTGTTTAATTAATGTATGGTTCTTTAATGTTTCTCTTAAATTTCATCATGAAAAGTGTTATCTTTCATGTCATATTTACTGTATATTCTTCAAAACCTGCCTTGGAGGCAGGTTAATTAATTTCCATGATGACTTTCCTGTGGTACTATCATTGCACGATCATCTTCACTGCTTGTAAGCATTAATGAATTTAACTTTATAACACCCTTTTAAGCTGAAGCAGTAGTGTTTTACATGTGGGGAAGTAAGAACAGAAAATAGTGATTTGGAATCATCTGTAATTGTTTATTAATATTTTCACATTCTAATGGTTGACAGATTGCTTTATAGGAGGGAATACTGATTTTAATTCAGAAATGCATCTGCCACCATCTAAGAAACAAGACCAAAGCTTATCTTGCTCAGAACAAGCACAAGAACTTTGGATACTTGGTGGTTCTACAAGTACCAAACTTAGTGGGTTGCTTACAGTTTGTAAAGGGTTGGTATACCTGTACACCTGGGAGTCAGTAGCTAGTTTCAGATATATTTTTGTTTCCTTCTCCATGAGAGAGGACCTCTGGGGTATCTTTTATTTTGAAACATTTTCAAAGGAAACAGCTGTTTAATTTTGCCCATACTTCACAGAAGCTGTGATTTTCTTGACTGTAGCAGCTAAAGGGGCTTTTCCATCTGTGATGGGACTATAGTTGGTACCTGCATGCTCGGTTGGAGATGTCACCTCGCTGGAGCACCATATCCCTCACTAACTCTGCCTCCCACTATGGACTACTGTCCCTTCATATCACACTAAAGGAAATTGTTCTAGAGCAGTCATGTCGTCAGGACAAAAGTGAGGCTGCCCTTTTGAGTGGTAGGAGGAGAAATGCATAATCTGACAGCACTACTGCCTTGGGGAGCTGAGGGACAGGACTAGGGAGTTTCTCATCACTCCCAAGACCAGAAGTGCCAATTACCATAGCATTGCCTATGAGGACAGGGAGATGGATAGAAAGAAGCTGTGTGTGCTGGGCCACTGCCAGCCACTCGCCATCAGTTCTCAAGGATGAATTATATAGCAATGCAGGGATTCTCCCTAGTGCAACAAAGGCATGTCGTGCTGAGACGACTGACTTAGAGGGTGTTTTATTCAGATTGGTTTTGTTATTTTGCTCTCTTAATCTGGTGCCCATTTTGTCCCTCCATGAATGAAACTCTAGGAATACTTGTTCCAGATTGTTGTATTTTAAAGCAATTCTTTTTCTTGCCCCATTTTTCCTTTTTGACAAGATTAGAACCAAAAAATTAAGGAATGTATAGTAGCTATCTGTGGATATTTCAGTTAGAGTGATCGTCCTCGCAGTGCTCAAAAATTGTATGCCACAGAGGCAAACTCCAGTTCTCCAAGGCAGCATTTAGCTTCCATGGACTGCTATAACTGCAAAATCATGCTCTCTTTTCTAAGATTCCTAAATTTCCAGTGCCATGTTTACCATAACTCTTTAAACTTCTGAAAGAAATTGAGTTTTTTCACCACCGTATTTCATAGACAATACAAATTCGTCTGAAGACTAGTACTCCTCTGCACTGAATGAGTTAGGGTCCTCTGGGAAAAGCAGAGCCCAACTCAGAAGTTAAGAATATTATTGTAACATATAAAGGAGAAAGCTGAAGAAAGATGGCATATATAACCTTATGGTTACTTCTCGCATTCACCTGTCATAGATTGTAAAGTTTAATTGTACTTACAGAGTTACAGAGAAATTAGATTTGCAAGTGGCAGAAATGCTCATGGACTTAATGACCAATAAAAAACCTTCCTCATGAAGGAGCTGTCTTCCAAAAAAATTCTTGGGTACTGAGTCAATAAACTTAGATGCAACATGACAATCCAGAAAAAAAATCTCTTTTCCCTGATTGCCTGAAACCTGTATACAAAATGTTCTGGCAGTGTCAGTCATGAAGCTAGATATCTGCAGGAAGATGGTGGTTTGTCTTGAAAATACTTCACAATTTTAAAACCAAAAGTCCTAGTGGTGTTTCAGAACAACTTCTACCTTTTAGTCATGGATATATTTTTAAAATACACCTGAATTTGCCCTGGCTTCCATTTCTGTTAATCTTTCATTGCCTATGAAAGAAGCCAAGGACAGAATACCTGTTGGAATTAAACTATTACTTTAAAGTTCCCTGGGTTGAAGAGCACGACAAATGTGAGCTCAGTCTGAGAAATATTGCACTACATCTGTCCAGTGTTTTTTTTTTTTTAATGTACTTAAAAAGCTAAGAAGTGTCATTCAATGAGCAATATCAGCCTGATGTTAAAAACATTTTTAGGATGAATCATAATGATTTGTTTTTATATTTGTCATTCAGCATGCCAAAACTATATTAGTCCTCCTCCACATTAAAATGTATCTTCAAAAAAAATTAAACTGTGATAAATCACAGATTTTCTACGCTAACATCCTATGCCATATATAATTCTATACTTCCAGAAACCTTGACTTCGGGGCTTGTGCTCCCTTGCTTCTCACTCTTATCTTCAGATGTTCAGCAGCTCCTGCTAACGCTATTGTACTTTGAATATATTGACACTATTGGGCTCATCTTCACAAAAATAAGTGAAAACACAGCAAAAGAGAGGAATTCTCTCATCACCTTGTCCTTCATTATTTACCAAAGGCACAGGCATTCTAAGGGCTCAGGCATTCTAAGTCATGTACAAACATAGACCTGTCTACACCCTGCTTTTCTGAGCACAGTAGTAGAATAAACAGTGATGGAATGCAGCACAAACCTATTTCTTCCCTGATTTAAATTGAATATTTTTTATCACCATTTAATTAAAAAGGTTTATATTATTTTTCCAGCTCTCTCATAAGTAAGACTTCCCTTATTTACCACCAAATGCCTTCTCCTCCAGATTCAAAACCTTATAAGCCCTGAATCTTAAGAGCCGTATTACTAATTGCTTTGCAGATTTGTGGCCAGGTGTCATTGGGGGTTGTGAACCAAGATAGATTTTGATGCATTTTGGGTTACTCTTGATGCTGGCATTAAACTAAAGAATCTTTACTTCTGTATTAGGCAGAAGAAAAGGCAAAAGCTCTGTTAGCTTTTCATGCTCTAACAGGATGTGACACAGTCTCAGCATTTGCTGGGAGAGGCAAGAAAAGATAAGCCTTGCTTAGGAAAGAAAGAATGTCTGCCCTGCAGCCATAGAAACGTTTTCTACGATTCTCTTCACCACCTGCTGAAGTGATTGATATTTGCCTGAAGGATATGCACTTATTTGTAGTATTTTTGTGTAACTTCACCAGTGTACTTTGCCAGGAAAAGGAACATTATTTCCCCAACAGTACGTCTATTCCTATCAGGAAGATTATGCAATATTCATATATGATAGAAGCATGGACAGGTTTGACAATAACTGTTCTCAAGGTTGCAGAATATCAAAGCCTAAGATATTTCTACTCTGACTGAAGGCATAAAATGGCATTCTGGTAACTAAAATTGATTAGTTTAGTTACCGTTGAATAACAACTATAGTGCATAAAATGGCAAACTGGGCCAGAAAATCAGTAGGGAATTTGGTTTTGTTTGATTTTTTTTCTTTTTTTCTTTTTTTTTTTTTTTTTTTTTTTTTGTTAAGGTAGCATCTTGTGTACAAGAAATTAAGCCATCTTGAAAAGACAGCAAGCCAGAACCACAATGGAGTGCAAACCTCTGAAACGTATAGTCCAGGTAGGTCTAAGAAGCCAGCAGACCTTGCTTTGTGCTGCGTAATATGTGCAGAGGACTCTACTTCACACTTGCAGTGAGACCAGTTGCATACTCCATGCATACTCCTCTGCATATGACTAGAAAGCCCAGTACCTCAGCCCCTCTGAGTGCTATAAGTAGGGTAACTCTGGGCTAGACATAATAATTGGAGGAGGAAAGTCAGTGTGGTTTAGGACTGCTTTCATTACTAAACTTACCTATTGGGAATCTATGATAGATCCAGATACATTAAAAGAAAGATCAGTGATTTAAGAATGTGCCTAATAATATGCTCAGTGCAGGAAAATAGAAGTTGCATTCTGATTACTTCTGTTAAAAAAAGGGAAACAACATTGCAAATGGTGAGGATTTTGTTTACTTTCCCAGTCAATTCTCATTCTTCCTTAACTTTCAGAGCCATTTAATCATTTAAACATTTGATCATGCCTGTAACTTGGTACATTCAAATATAAAGAACACAATGCTGGGAGAGCGTTAGACTGAAGATCTAAAGGTCCCTGGTTCAAGCCTGGGCTTCAGCAAGAGGGGTCCTTGTTGCTGCAACCCTGTCTAACCTGCTCTAGGTGACCCTGCTTGAGCAGGGGGGTTGGACTAGATGCTCTCCAGAGGTCCCTTCCAACCTTGCCGATTCTGTGATTCTATGTCCACTCTGTCATAAAATTTATAAGTTTCCCCTGTGAAAATCCTCCTGAAAATCTCAGGTTTTGAGTTTCGCAGAATGAGTTGACTTTCGTGTCTTTCAAAGTGGTATCAAAATGTAACACTGTTGCTGAGATTCCTCAGCTGCTTCAGAGCAAGCTGTATCAAGATATGCCTATCAATATTTAGCAACTAAAGCTCTCCTAGTGTTTAAAATGAGATAAATATTTTCAAAGCAAGCAGCGTTTGAAAAATAGTAGCTGAGTCTCAAATAAATAGATCTAAAATACCATACTGCACATTTTAACACAGAAGGGGGTCATTTTTTTTATTGACAAAATATTTTCATGGAGAATGTTGCTTCTGAAGTGAACCTTTAGGCTGCGTTCCACTGATTTCATTGTGATTACAAAAAAATCACATAATCTGGCTATGGCCAGAAAAATTAGATATTTGAATTCATAATGCATGAACAATGAACAAAATAAAATTAAGTATCGATGCTAAAATAGTAAAATAACCTTTTACAGAAATTTCACAGAAATATATCTAGATAGTTGTAGTACATTTCAAAACTTGAGTAAACAGCAGACATTAATCAAACATTAACTTAGCTTAATGGCATAGGTTAAAGATCACTTTCATTTACAATTAAAGGCCAGTTTTCTACATCCCCAGGAATCCAGCAATTCATGAGACATGCTGTTTCCTCTAGGTTTGAATTATATCAGAGTTATAACTAAGCACACATAGTGAATGTAGTTTGTAAGTGTTTATGAGCACATAAGAAAAAAAAGACTAAAATATAAAAATATCTGCTTATTGCTAATAAGTTAATAAAAATAAGTATTATAGATTCTGTGGAAATACTGCAAAGACCTGTACTAAATGCATGATGTTATTTTTGCAAACTCTTAGTGTATTTTATGGATTCTAGCTCTTTTGCAATTTAGTCTTCTTTCCCCCTTGAAAATCACATCTAATTACATTTCTAGTACATACCTTGTAATTTGGGAATCTACTTTTTTTTTTTTTTTTTTTTTTTTTTTTTTTTTTTTTTTTGCCCCATACTGGACTGTTCAAAGTTTGTTTGGATAATTACTAGAGATGCTATTTTCTCTAACTTCAAGCTCAGCTTGAAGATATGACAACTAACCTGACTTGTTGGAAAAAATGATGTTCTTAGAGATGGCTAGAAGTAGAATTTCTGTTCAATGGGAATTCTACCCTTTCAAAATTTATTTTTATTCAATTTCAGTAAAAAATAATGGAAAATTACTTAGTTGTAGTCAAAATATTTTTAGGAAAGACTCTGCTTATGAAGACTTTTTATTATTGGTCATACAATAAAAAGTTTTCATTGCAATGTCCAATAGCACTCACACACTTCACTTCAGTGAAGACGTCTGCTAGCACATGTAGAAATAGTTAGTTCTTCCAGTCTGGAGACCTAAACTCTCCCACAATTATACAGGTATTAGGGATATTTCTTTTCTTTTCCTAATAACATGACAGAGATCTCCATCTCTATCTAAATCCAGCCACAGACTCTCTATCTAGCATACTGCAGACTCTTAGTGATACTCCAGTATTTTTACTAAGTGATTTTGTCTCAAAGAGAATCTCTTATGCATACAATCCCTCTTCTATTCTAGAGCTATTAATGTATAATGCTATTTTACCATCTTTACTTTTATCTCCTGTCTTTCCTGAACATTGCATTTACTTCCATATTGATACTTCATTCACAACTGCTAATCCCCCACAAGTCTCTGTACTAACTAGTTTCATACTTTGACTCAGTTGTTCTGGATCCTCTGTGTTGTGGCATAAGTGTAATAGCTTCATATTGGTTACTCTGAGTTTTCAACCAATACTCATCACTCTGTATGACCCAGCAACTGTTCTTATCAGTACTGGCACTTGCACTCCTCTGACCCTCTGATATTTCCTTCTTAGTATATTATCATCATGGAGATTAAATGAGACTTTCCCAGCTTTGTTCTTTACTTATAAGCTCTTATCAATCAAATTACCCTTGATCCCAATTCAGAATTCAAACTATTGGATGTATGATCCTCTTTCAAGAATGCTTCCTATAGCACACCAACCACAAACCTTCCTATATGACTGTCTGTTGATCTTAATTGTGTGGTTGTGTCTTTCCTGTAAGTCTTTAAAGACCAGAAGAAATCCATTTTTATTGAGATTTTTATGAAATACATTTAAACTGAGTTGTAATTTCAGAAGCCTTTTTCATGTCTTCCTACTAGTACATAATTGCTTCTGCAAGTGGAGTCATTTTTCTATGTTCATTCATGAGTTTTGAGCTCTTGGAGCAAAAGCTTGCAATAGAAAGACCATCTCCTATGCAGTTTAGATTAGCCAAACTAAATAGAACTATTCTCATGTCTTAAGTTAGCCACTGCCACTTGACAGAGACCACTTTCACAGGACAGAAGTGAAAGTGATCTTATCCAACCATGGGGAAGAATTTTGGCTAAGGTTTTGGCTAAGGTATGTGTCTTTTAGATCAAGACCTGCAGCTCCTGAATGAGGCATAGGAAGAAAGCAAGCAATGGGTACAGGTGACAGCATACTGGAACATAAATTTCTGATAACAAGTAGCAGTTCTAAAATGTCTTGGATTCAATTTTTCATTTTTTCCTTTAGATACCAGAAGTAGAAACCTTGACTTCTGAATTCCTTGTTACTTTCAATCATTTTTATCCTTACAGGGACTGATCTTAGCTGTAGGTCTCTCTGAAGCCTACTATCACTGAATGAAGATGAAAAAGTATGTGTGCAGAGGAAGGAATTAAACTGCACAGCACAACCATCTTTGCTTATTGCTTGAGATTCACAGTGATGGAATTCCAACTCTAGACTCATAGAAAAGGTATTTTGCAAAAACAGAAAAAGGTCATTCAACACAGAATGATTTCTAGCTTTGTCATCTTCATGTGAAATGTAAGATCATCTTTCCAGCTGTCCAGTCAAAAACTGGAAAGTGTATTAGTTCCATTTATTGCATTAAAAGCTCCTCCACATGTTGTAGCTGTAAAGGAGATGGCTCTTAGCTGAAACTGATGTCTCTGAAAAGGATACCAATGGCACAAAAAAAAAAATTCTAAGGCCTTCTTTCCTGTAAGTTAAGAGATACCCTAAATTCACAATACCAGTTGATTTTTTGTAGACATCTGCTGAAAGAGCAATGCAGCATTTGGCATGTAATTCTCTAATGCAAATGCAAATAGGTGGTTTCTCTGTCTCATCTCCTCTCTCACAAGCAGGTAGGAAGTGGTGATGGCCCTGGTCACACAGGGCAGCCCAAGCTGCAGCAGCCATGGGGTGATGGAGGCTGGGTCCAGAGGAAGGCTAGTGGGGGGAGCCACAGAGCTGCATCTTGGCTTTGGGGAGCAAATGTTCAGGATTGCCAGGCAGCAACCCTCGTGGAGCTGCCATGAAGAGAAGGGCATGCAGAAGGGATGGGTGATTTCTGAAGGCAGCTTGCTGAGAGTTCAGAGACAGACCATATAGGAAGACTAGGAATCTCAGGAAAAGGCCTGCTTGGCTAAACAGGAAGCATCTCAGTGAACTAGCACACGTCGAGGGACTGAAGAAGGGGTAGAAACCAGACCAGGCAGCAGCAGAAGACACCTTTTTTTTTTTTTTTTTTTTTTTCCCTTTTTTTTCCTTTTTTTTTTTTTTTCTTTTTTGTGTGTTTGTGTGTTAGGTACTTTGTGGCAAAATCATGATGGCCAAAGCCCAGCTGGAGCTGAGACTGCTGAGAGCCACTGGTGGTAACAAGAAGAGATTCTGTGGGAAAACAAGTTCAAGGAAAATGAGGGTCTGCTGATAGATTGCCAAAAGACAATGGAAAAGCTGATCTGCTCACTGCCTTTTCTCTGCCTCTCTCTTCACTGGCAAAGCCTGCTCTTGGACTGCTGTGTGTTAAGACACAGCTGGAGAAGGAAAGGGACCACGAACAATGGGAGATGAACAAGTTAGAGACTACTTACAGATGTATTCTGATCCATAGGGCTGGAGGGGGTTTTCCCTAACTCCTAAAAGAGCTGGTGGATTTGATTGTAATGTTGCTCTCAGTATGGTGATCCAGGTTGAACCTGGTCAACGGGAAAAAGACTAATGTTATAGCCTTCTTCAAGAAGGGCAAGGAGGACCCAGGGACTATAAGCTAGCCAGCATCATCTCAGTCACTGGAAAGATCATGGAGCACATGATCAGGAGCAGTAAATCCAGGAAGGTGGATTGCTCAAACATGCTTGACCTGCCTGGTTGCCTGCTGTGACAAAGTGACTAGCTCTGTAGGCAAGGGGGGAGAGTGATGGATGTAATTTACCTTGACTTCAGTATGGTTTTTGACTCCACCTCCCTCAACATGCTCCCCAGAAGCTGAGGAAGAATGAGCTGGACAAACAGACTGGTAGGTGGATTGAAAATAGCTGGACAGTCAGGCTCAAAGGCAGTAGTCAATGACAGTATTTGGCTGTTAATCAGCAAAGCACCCCACAGTCACTGCTGGCACCCATATATCTTCATTGACAACCTAGATGACAACAGAGTTCATTCCCAGCAGATCTGCAGATATCACTAAGTTAGGAGAGTGACTGACAATTCAGCCCAGAGGGACTCTGAGAAATTTAAGGACTGGGTCAACAGAAACTTCATGATGTTTATAAGTATGAAATTGTGCACCTAGGACAGTTGAAATAACCCCATGCATGGATACCGGCTGGGAACTGACTAGCTAAGTAGCAGTCCTGAGTATTACAGTATTACAGGTTGAATGTGACCCTGCAGCAGATTCTCATAACAAAAGCTGCATACTGAGTTACATTAGAAATGTGGCCAGCAGATCAAGAGAAGTTTGTAGATCAACTATAGGTGGCACTAGTGAGACCATACCTGGAATACTGTGTTCAATTTTGGCTATCTCAGCTCAAGAAGAATGTGGAAAAACTGGAGAGGGTTCAGTGGAGGGCTAATAACATGAAGGAGAGGCTGAAGGAGCTGGACTTAGTCTGGTGAAAAGGAGGCTAAAAAGTGACCTAATAACCTAGAACTATTTGAAGAATGATTACAACTGTGACAGAGCCACTCCTCTTGGCAGTGCCAGCTGATCTAACAAAGGGCAATGGTGACAATTTATAGCTTGGGAGGTTACGGTTGGACATCAGAAGATAAAGTCAACAAGAGCATAACATGGCACTGGAACAGGTTGTCCATAGAGGAGGTGGGATCTCTGTCCTTGAGAGATCAAAGCCAGGAGTGGTATAATCTAGTTTTGAGCTAATCCCACTTCGAGTTGGACTAGGTAATTTCCAGCAATGCTTTCCAACCAACATTTCTGTGATCTTGCAGCATGTCTCAGGTTTTCCCAGCATCTTACCATTAAAATCCTACTATTAAAATAATCTGTTCATTAACCTGTTTGGTTTCATGAGTTGTGGTTGAAGATTGTCACCTAGCCTGTTTCAAGAAGGAAGATTCAATAGATGGGAAACACCTTGAGTGAGTCACGTAATTGAGACAACTCCTCCGATCAGCCCACTTTTCAGAGACAGAACCATAGCAGGAGACTTCAGCTAAGAAAAGACATTAAACCCAAATTCTATTCCACATCCTTTACTCACTTGTCCTGGCATCCATTCACCTTTCCAGCTTAGTTGACTTAGCCTTCCAGTGCATTAAAATCTTTGTCTAGACTCGATCACCCGTTCTGCCATTTCTGAAATAAAGGGGACTTAAATGAGTAATTAGCCTTTCTCTGGCCTTCTGTTATCAACTATCCGACTTCTTTGCTCTGTGGGAAATGCTTTGGTATAAATAGACATCTTTTGCTGTGAACTATATGATACTCTAACATCACAGCCCAGTAATTTCCCACTCTGAGTGATACAGATGGATGCTCTTCCTCAGTTGCGTTGAATTTTTCATGCTCTGCCAGAATACATCGAAAATGATAATTTTCCTCTAAATCTGTAGACTGCCATTGCTTTATTCAGTTAGGAATAAGCTGCATGTGAAAGACAATCATCACCTCTGAACAAAGTACAAATCTGCCAGATATTTCTATATAGCTGGACACAATGGAACAAACCAAATGGTAATAGTCTGATGCCTAAATCTCAATAGAAAGATAGTTTCAGAATTACGAGTCTGTCCTCAATACACTAGAGATAGAAAGCATTCTCTGCAACACAGGGAAACAACTATGAAAGAATTCTGGCCCTACTTCTTTGATACTCTGTGCAGGCCACAAACTTCAGTTCTAACAATGCTAGATGGTGCAGAGGAGAATGTCTTCAAAACAGGGTGAATTGCAGGGGGGAGGGAGGGGAGGTGCTGGCATACTTAAAATCTAAGGAGTGGATTTGCCTTAATACTTGCAGGAGGCAAGTGTCTATGCTAAAGAGAGTTCACATAATTTCTGTAATCTTAGGCAAATGACAGCAAGGTAATTTAATCAATAGGATTTTCAGATTCCACTACTAGTAGAATTTGCTTTATTGTATCTGGGTGAATACTGATCTATTCCTTTCTTGTCTAGAGGCATGGGGGTTTTATTTTGTCTTCAGAAAAAAAAAGAGAGCATAATATATATCCATGTATTATACACAATCGAATTCTTCCTTTTAGTGTGGCTTTGACCTTGAATCCAACCTTGGATCTTCCAAATTTCAATGGAGAAATGAAGGGATATATTATACCTAAAAGAGAGAAGCAGAGTAACTATACTAGGAGAACCTAGAATGAAAAGGGACATGGTGGGATGGACCAACAAGCGCTGAGGGAACTGTCTAATGCCACTCAATAGTCTTTGAAACCACTGCAACACCACTCGATAATCTTTGAAGGTCTTGGTGATTGGGGGAGGTTCCTGAGGACAGAAAGAAAGGAAATGGCACACCTATCTTCATGGGCAAGAAGGAGGATGCAGGGAACTACATGTTAGTCAGCTTCACCTCAGTCCTTAGGAAGATGATGGAGCAAATCCTCCTTGAAATCATTTCCAAACATATTAAGGACAAGACGGTGTTTAGGAGTAGTCAGCATTTATTTATGAAAGGGAGATCATGCCTGAACAACTTGATAGCCTTTTAAGATAAGATGATTGGCACAGTGGAGAAGGGGAGAGTGGGGGATGTTGCTTATCTTGATGTTAGTAAGGGTCTTCATACTGTCTCACAGAACATCCTCCTAAACAAATTGATGAAATGCATACTAGAAAGTGGACCTTAAGGTGGGCTGAAAACTGACTCAACTGCTGGGCTCAAAGGGCTGCAGTCAGAGGTAAAAAGTCCAGCTGGAGGCCAGTCACTAGTGGTATATTCTAGAGGTTAATACCAGGGCCAATATTGTTCAGTATCTTCATTAATGACATGGATGATGGAACAGAGTGCATCCTCAGCAAGTTTGTAGATGGTACAAAACTGAGAGGAACAGTTGAAACATCAGATGGTTGTGCTGCCATTCCAAGGGACTTCAACAGCCTGGAGGTTCCCTCTACTCAGCACTGGTGACACCTCATCTGGAGTGCTGTGTCCTGTTTTGGGCACCACAGTACAAGAAGGAATGGATCTACTGGAGTGAGTCCAGCAAAGGGGCACAAAGGTGATTAAGGGCTCTGAACATCTATTGTACCAGGAAAGGCCAAGAGAGCTGGGTTTATTCAGCCTGGAGAAGAGAAAATTTAGAGGGGATCTTTCCAATGTGTCTAAATACCAGATAGGAGGGGATAAAGAAGATGGAGCCAGACTCTTCTCAGTGGTGTTTGGTGACAGGACAAGACGCAATGGACACAAACTGAAATACAGTAAAATCCATTTAAACATAAGAAAAAAAAAAAGAAAACCTTTTTTACTCTAAGGGTCATCAATTATGGAGTTTCTGTCCTTGGAGATATTCAAAACCTGACTGCACAAGGTCCTGAGCAACCTGCTTCAGCTGATCCTGCTTTAAGAAAGGGGAGTTGGACTGGACGATCTCCAGAGATGCCTTCCAATCCCAACTATTCTGTGATTCTGTATCTAAGGAAGGGGCAGGGACAGAGCAACCATATTGGGAGAATCTAGAAGCAGAAGTCATGTACCTCAGGATGCTCTGAAATATTTTATCTAATCATCCTCATTTTCTTTTGTGAGGCTCCAAGCTACAGAAGTCTCCTTTTAGCCTCCTTTCCTCCTTGTCCCTTGCAGATCCGGTGACTTATCCAGTTGTACAGTGACCAACTATGTGCTAAGTTAATTGCCAATGCCTGCTGGCTAAATTTGTGTATGTCTGAAGGTTGCTACTCAGCCATGGAAGAGGTCTTCAACTTCTAACACTTAGAAGACTGATATGAAGCTAGTTGTATGTCTTAGGCTCTTTCGTCTTAAGTGTTGGAGATAGAAAACTATGTCTTTACTTATTTTTAGTGGTTGCTCATACCAAGGCAGTGACAAATAAATAGGGCCTTTGAGTAGACACAGACTGGGAGTTTAAAATGGAATCTTACTCATCAAGCCTTGAATAGGCAGGCCCTCAGCAGTGACAACAAATTACTCCAAGAGTGGCACTTGCTCTTGCTGATTTCCTCAGGAGAAAATGCATAGCTTTTCTTCCTTAGGAGAAAGGCTGCATGCTAATTGAATAAAAATATGAAGAAATGATGCTTTGTATAAACATGAACTTCGTAATTCCAAAGCCTCACAGCTCAAACAAGCCTCTGATGGTCTTTCTGATATAAGTATATCCTACCTTCAACACTGGCATTTACTTTTCTCAGTTGGCATTCAATAGATATAAATTAGACCTTTGAATCTTACTCTTAAGTTAACAAACTGAAATCACTGAAATAACTGATAAAAGCCTTTTCACATTCATCCTGTGCAGTCAATCCCTTTTGGCAAGCATGTTGCTTTGAGAAGAAGAAAAAAAAGTTCAATATATTAAACTGAACTTCAGCAACTGAAAGTTGATGAAATGATAGGATAGCCTCAAGACGAAATAGCTTAAATTTAGCAAAAGTCCAATCTAAGCTCAAGATACAAGCACATATAAAATCCATCGTCTTGTGCAAGACAGTGTTTATCTCCATTTCAGCAATTGGCAATGACAGTCTGAATCTCACTTACTATCCTAATTCAAAGGCTATTAACAAAGCTAGATTCAAAGATTAGAATTGAAAAAAAATCCAAAGATAATTCAGAAAGTCTATAAAACATGTGAATTACATTGCCATCCTGTCCCATCCCCTCCCTACCCCCTAACTCCCATTTGCAAGTCTATGTATCAGTGTTTATGAGAGTAACCAATGCTGTGGTGCAGCCTTCCCTGCAGATTCAGGCACACCTGGTTTCGTTAAAGATGAAAGCTAGTCAGGAAAAAATGGCAATCTATAAATTTATTATGCAATGCCTCTCAATTGTATTTCTTCATCTCCCAATTGTATTTCTTCATCTCATAAAACTGCTCCACTGAGACAGAATTACTCGGTTAGCGTCTCCAGCAGGAAAATATGTTAGGAGCTCTTCAATTCTCTTACTCAATTTCCAGTCTTGTCTTTCAGAGAGAGAGCTGCAGCTATCACAGTGGACAAGCCTTCCAAGGAAATGCAAGACTCAACTTCCAAACATAAAGGTAACCTGTATAGAAGAGTACCTAGAGCAAACTAAAGAACAGTGTATTCTTTAGGAACTTTCAAGCACTAGTAATGCTGGTCCACTACAAATATAGTTGACTTAAGTTATACTCTCATTGGTAAGACGTGTCATGTAGATAACTAGCTTCAAGTGCATTCAGTTTCAAGTGATGTTAGTATTGTTATCCACAGCGAGTGAGGAACAATATTGTGAGGAGCAGAGCAGAAAACTGGTTGCTTATAACATCAGTAGGAAGGTGAAAATGAAGGCAGATAGAGCTGGGTGTATCTGAACGTGTGACTGATATATAGACTCCTGCCAGCACTTGTTTTTATGAGAGAGAGCCTCAGGCTCTGTGAAGCAAGACAAGAAGGAAAAAACAAAGGCCAACTAATTTCCATACAGTATAATACTGCAATTAAAGTAGGAATAATTCGTAGCACCCTCTTTAAAATGAGACACTTGTTTCAGACTACAGTGGAGAACATGTTTGTGTTGAGGCCGCCTGTGAAACCTTGTGCCCATTTTTGCACTCCCTAGCGTGAGAAAAATTAGTGAGTTTGGCAGAAGGCTACCAAGATAGTTAGGGGGCTGGAGCACATGATATCAAAGACAGCCTGAAAGAACTGGGTTTGTTCAGCCTATAGAAAGGGTGGCTGAGGGGAGATCTTACTGCTGTCCACAAACAATTACCTACTAGGGGGCTGTAGAGAAGACAGAGCTGGACTTTTGTCAGCAGTGGAGAAATGGACACAAGTTGGAACACAGAAAATTTCCATTAGATGTAAGGAAATTATTGTTAGTATTTTTTTTTTTTTTAATCATGAGGGTGATCAAACCCTGGAACTAGGCTTTGGAACCTCCATCCTTGGAGATACTCAAAACCTGACTGGACAAGGCCACAAGCAACCCGCTCTAATTGGCCCTGCTTTGAGCAGGAGGTTGGTCTAGCAATCCCCAGAGGTCCCTTCCAACCCACACTGGTCTAGGATTCTAACATCTAACTATGGCCATAATTTCCTCAAAGTCTTCGGAGGCTCTACTGGCTGACAACAGTCTTCATACATGCGCTGCCTTTCTCACAACTAGTGCATTTCTCCCTCAGCTTGGCTGACACAGACATGAACTGATCTGGAAAACTAACCCAGCTTAAAAATAGGTATGGAAAAAAAAAAAAAAAAAAAAAAAAAACTTAAGCAAATTAATTGCACTGATCTGGTTCAGAACATGCAGCACAAATTGTTGTATTTGTGCACTATGACAAAGGTACAAAATGAGCATTATCTGGGGAAGTACCTTAAAAAGAATGATCCAAAAACATTGTCTTTCCAATAATCACATTGGTAGATTTTTTACTATTTCAGAAACTCTGATGCTTTAATATAAGTTGGCTTCTAGTCCTTTGTTGTGCCAGCTTTGCAAATGCAATATTGCCCTGCCAAAACAACCCTGCAGAAATAGTCTCACATAAATAGCAGCTTCATAAACTGGTCAATATTCAACTCTATTCTAATAAATGGAAATCTAACCTTTAGTGCCATTAAAGGACTAATTTCACTCTAGAAGTACAACAGGGGAACTTTTAGTTAAAAGAAAGACTTCCATTCTAACACCAATAAGGTTTCTGTAGCTTCTGATTTCTTATTATTGTATAAATCTGCAGAAGAAAATGGACAAATATAATATTAAGAAAACTAAGTGCATTCATTATTACTATGAAAAATATCAGAAACTGTGCTAGCATAGAGGATCCTCTAATCTGAATGTGTGATGTAGATGTAAGATGTAACAGTCTTTCTGCCTATCATTTTCTCCTGAGAGACTATGCTGTTCATTGTGCTCTGGGAATCAGTGCTAACTCCCCAAATGTCATGAAAGTTTAAATTTCTGAAAGTTCTGTCATGGTCAGAACTCTGTGGTTTATACCTTCTCTCTCTAGGGATGCACATATTATATACACAGAGGCTTTGCACAGGGATCAAGCATACAGTTATTCTTTTGGACCATGAAATAAAAGCTAAGTTCTTCAAAACCTATTGTCTAAAGGCATGTTACCATTGTGCTACACGTGCATGTGTTTATTTGAACTGGAAACATTTTTAGACCTAACAATATTTTACTTTGCAAAATTGCGCACTACACAAGCAAACTATAAAAGGGAAGAATGTGCCCCATCTTCTGAACGCATCTCACATCCAAATTTTGTTGAGTGACTCAGAGGTAGACAGAAAGGAAGAATGTATATTTTAAAGAGCTTCCAGTTCCTGGTGAATGACTTTTTGTTCCAAAAGATTGTCACAGGCTAGATGCCTCTGAAAAGTATATCCCCCATACCTTCACCTGGCTACACAGTTGAATGAAGAAAGGTGTTGGAAATTTGTTAAAATCTGCTAGAGGAACATGTAGCCACAGCACCATGAGGTCTAAATGCCTTTAAGCATACTTGGCACTAATGCTTCTGTGGTGCGGAGCAAAGGTCTGACCAGAGCTTGAGATGGCAGCTCTGCAGATCTCAGTAGCTTCTGGAGAATGCCAAAGGGATTGCTCAGAGAACTATCACGCTGGCTGATGGCGGGGGGAGGGGGGAAGAGATCTGCTCTGTGGTGTACCTTGGCAGCCTGCTAGCAAGCGAGGCAGACACCTCTATCTCTCTACAGAAGCAATAAAATTTTAAAGTCTCCCTAGACAGGTTGAGAGTAGGAAGCCTCCAACAGGAGCTTAGAGAGAGACTTGATTTGGAGTTGAAGGTCTAGCACTTTGCTAGTATGTGATGAATAGAGTTGCCTTCAAGAATCTGTTCAGTCCTGAAAGTTGAGTGCATTTTCCCTTTGTAAGCCACTGTTCTAAAATGAATCTGCTAGCATATACAGTGCTGTCAGTAAATGACTTACAGCTGAATTTTTTTAATGGATGAACAGGTTCCAAAAGGGATAATGCTTTTTTGACCAAAAAGATCAAATCTTGTGCTACCAGCTTTTTGTAACACAATTGAAATGTATTTCTGTGAACACTTGAAGCTCACATCTGGAGCTATACATTCCTGATGATTCACAGCACCAGAACATGCATGTGTAACCTGATTACACATGAAACCAAAAACCTCTTTCCTGCTTTTTTTGAATGACACTCTCCCTCCATCTCCCCTCACTCTCCCAATTCCCGTAACTGAAAAAGAAAAACTTTGTCATGTTAGAGTGAACTCCAGCTGGGGAAATCCCTACATTGGTTAGCATTGGAAATGGGGGAGCATACAAGGAAAAAGATTTCATTGTATATGATGCGTTTCTTACATTCTTCTCTACCTGCTTTTGGTCATTTTCAAGAATAGAATGGCAGGGTTCAGACGGTCCTTTCAATCTGTCCCAGAATGGCTAGTTTCATACATTTTTCTATGAAGTGCTTATTTTTCAGTATCTCAAACTTGGAACATAAAATTAGATTAATGGGGAAGTGCAATGGAGTATGGTGGAGAGAGAAAGTATAAATTAGAGCGTGAAGGATACAAGATACAGAACTTTACTTTTTCTGCCACCTTTGGATTCCTTAATCCAGAGTTTAGACTTTGTTGTAATAGAAAAAATGGATAGTGGTGGAGACAGAACAGCCATGTACAATACACTTCAATCTACTTGCTGTTCTAGTAGCTTCCCTTAAGCATCTCTTACCACATACAAGCAATAGATTGTAGGTAGAAGAAAGTGCACTGAACAGTAAGTGTAGGCTTTACTAAGCTAAATGTGAAGATGATACCTCTTTAACTAAATTATGCTTAGTGAGTTATGTATACTCTTTGAAGTAGCTGCCATACAAATCAATTATGAAATATTTCTGAAAAGTATTAAATTGCCTATGGCTTGATAAAGCATTTTCTAACTTCAATATCCACATTAAGCTATTTTGTGACATACAGTGAGATAACACTCCTTGATCCTTTGAAGTTTTTGGAATAAGCCAAGAGTTTGGCTAAACAGCTTTACTTTGGTATGTCTATGTTCAAATTACACACATATGCTCTTTCTTTGAGAAGAGTATGTTTTTTGAGGGGGAGAGAGAAAAAAAAGTATGCTTAGGAGAAAAATTAGCCATAGAAGGGAGTACTGAGTGTGTAACCACATCCTCATGAAATAAGTAGCTGATGCTTCTACCAAGTTCACCCACTTGTATGTTGAGCTAAAGTCACAAGAATAATATTTTAAAAGAAAATACATGGAAAGAATAATTATTAAGGCATGTTAAGCTATTAAGTATGTTGTATTCCAGTGATGGCAATACTTCTCACAACAGAGGGCTGCAAAAGTCCCTTGAGAAATCTCAACAATGATCAGTACAAGAGAACCAATCTGTAAAGTGTTTTTTTATTTTTTTGGGGGGGGGGAAGAAAGCTGAAGAAACAAACACACCAAAAATACAAAGATATGAGGAGTCTTAGATCCTATATGAAAAAACAGCAGCAAGAAGAATTGAAAGAAATGCTAGTATTTAAAAGCATATGTAGAAGAGTATTTTCTGTTCTAAATTAGTACTTGCTTATTAGGAAAACATGGCTTCTTCCAGCACATAAGCTGAGCAGAAACAAGGCCTGGATGAATAATTTTCCTAGGGTTTGGGGTTTTCAAATCTAAGGAAGCTCTAAGAGGACCCCTCAGTATGTTTTCGAGGAACTCTGCAGTCTTAGCTGGGAGACCTGTAGCACAATAGGGATGTCAGCAGAGCCTCCTAGTGGAGATGCAACATGTATTGGCAGAAAACATTTTCTGCTGGCCCAGTATTCTATCACTGAACAGCGTCTTTGTCAGCTTTCTTTGTTAGCATAGCTGTCTCCATAGCAAAGCTTTGCTAAGACACTGTTAACAGACATTAACTAGGAAATCACAAGTTCAAAGACTCTGTCTCAGAAGAAGCAGGGTGTCAAAAGATGAAAATACATTATTGTGCAATAAGAGTAAATTAAGAATTTAACACAATATAAAATATTAATGTGCTACAATGATATATATGTGCAGATGATTATATGAATATAGAATGAAAAGAAATGAATGAAAATTCCTCTTAAATCCAGAATAAAGATTATTTTGAAGACCACTTATAAGGAAATAAACTGTTTCAGGAAGGGTTTGGCATTAAAGAGGGACACAATTGTGTACCAGACTCTCCCTCTGCCTCTTTTATTATTTTAATTTACTTAGATGTTAATCTATACAAAGTAGTCATATCTGGTCATGCTATCTTTTCAATCTATATACTGTTATTGGCTACTTGGCACACAAGCTTTTTCTTCTAAACATTTCCCCATGCCCTAAATCAGTCTCACACCTTCAGTATTTTCTGATCCTCTAACTTCTGCTTAGGCGACAATTGCCAAGTTAATCTAAGCTGCCTGTAATAATATGTGTATGTTCAGCTACTAGCTGTATTCTCCTCCCTCATAGTTACATTTTTTCCCTGTGTTACCACATTATCATATACTAAATATTATAGTTAATCTTGTCTTTTCATAGTCCTAACCAACAGATTTACAGCAGTTTTACATTTTTTTTCCTCTCACAAATCAAGCTAAAACACCTATCAGTAAGGCAACAGATTAGATCAAAACCTAAAGCTACAAAGCAGGAGATGACACTTCCTAGCTTTGCAGGCAAGATGTAAGGTTACCAATATCATATTATCAACTCATATCAGGAAGAGGAAGGAAAGAGAAGAATGCAGTCTGTTGAGGTTTACTGCATAATTAAATACAGAAGAGCGCTAGCTAATCTCAGTTTGTTCACTTTTCAGCAATTGTTTTGTTAGTTGATGGTGGTATTCCAATAGACCAGCACCAGTATATGTTCTACTTATGGGTGGAATAGTAACATTTGTAGTGAATTAATCCCTAAAATGTTGCAGATTTCCAATGCTTTGGTGAATTGGTGCCCTATTTTAGAAAGGAGTTTCTGCTCACTCGCTAATGCTCTGGTACTAGTAGTGGTCCAAAGACATGCCACTACTTTGCATGAGGTGAAAGCCACTATGAATGGTACATAGCACTGTCCATCAACCGCATTGCTGTACTGGGTGCCCATTACTCCTATCCCAGTCATTCAAGTGGCACCCACTAAGGCTGGAAACCTGGGCCTGCTGGGCATAGGGCTTACACTTTTAAGATGTATTTAGCTGACAGGGCTGGCAGACCCATCCAACATCCTAGGGAAAACTAAATCAATAGAAGCGAACTTTTGGTTTTCTTCTCTAAATGGCCAGTGCTGTGACAGTAGTGCTACAGTACCAGATATTCCATTAAAAACTTAAGATGCCTTGGGTTCCCTGAGAATAGGACACTGCAGGCCCTTCTGATTAGGCTAACAGCTGCCACAATCTAAACACCACCTCTCCAAAGCTTAAGATGTTATTTCCCGCTTCTAGGAAAAACCTACTCCTATGCACACTGACAACTTACCTGTAGTTTCTTCCTTTTCATTTGTATTCAGGCTCTTACTTTGCAGTCAAATAGAGGCAGAGAATTGTGAGGTTACAGGGTCAATCTGAAGTGCAAGCTCTATATGTTCTGTCACACCCTGTACAGTCTCCTACAGCTGGCTACTTCTGCCTTTTCCACAAAAAAATTCTTTGACTTAGGATCTAGCTCCGTATCATCATTTGCTAAAGACGCACACATTCCTATGACTGAGTTGTTAAACATTCCCTTTAGCCAGCCTGCTGCTGCATCAGCTGATAACGAACACCTCAGTCCTATAATAAAAAAAACTTGAGGCGGCACTGCTCATGTATCCCAGATCATGGGTACAGATGAAGGCAAGGTCCTTCACCTGTTTCACCTGTCTAGAAAAGACAGGTGGAGGTTTAGGCTCATCCAGCCTCTATGCAACTTTGCAAAGGTGCAAGAGAATGGCAAAGTTGCAGGTATTAAGTATATAGTGTGTTGGCTGGCACTTCTGATCCACAGGACTATCAGATTCTTCCTCTCTTTTCCTCAGAGCCAGTGTAGGGGCCATATGCAAAAGCAAGTGTTGATATCTGTTATCTCATCTTGGGAAGTGGGCCCTTGGCTTCTCATCTAGTCTCCAGCATTGCAAGTTCAACCACTGCAGTGGTTTCGGGATAAATCATCACTTGGTTTTAACCATCAGCAGGGGAAAACTTTCCACTAGCTCAGCCAGCAAATGAGTATGATTCCTCTCAGAAACCTTGTTAATGCATTTCTCTCTTTTCTCAGCACTGTCTAGTACAATTAGCTTTAAAGCCTTGTAAGTCAGAAGCTGTTTCTTCAAACACTTCATGGATTTCTTTGCCTTCTGTAAGAACAAAGACTAAACACAGTAACTAAATGATGACTTCTCAAAGGCTGTCACAAAGCTGAATCCTCTTTGACAGTAAGTACCACTCGTGGCAGACATGCCCCAGGCAGGTCCCATGGGGATCCTCTAGCATATCTGCCACTCTTTGCTATGCCTGCTGCTGATGGGGACAGCAGTATTTATCAAATGTTGCTCATTAGCAGTGACAAACTTGCACCTCAAACATTACATGTGTTAATCAGCTTGTTCTTTAGGAAGGTGCGTTACTTCAAAACCTTGAAAAAATTCTCAGGTTTTTCCACTCTTAGCAATAATTGCTCTTGCAGACACAACGCACCTCAAGAGTTCCCCAAATCCAGTGGTAAAGTCTTCTTCTACCCAAGTAGAGGAAATCTGCCAAGTGTCTTTTCAGTAACTTGTCTTCTCTCTTCAGAGGCCACACATGCACGGGCACTTTGCTGGTTATCTTCCTCAGTATGGGAATAAAAGTTATTAACTAACTGTAAATAGTAGGGCTGGAAAGGTAGTACATTTGCTGGTGACTATTGGAAGAGACTCCCATACCATCATGGCTGACACACAAGGTGCTGGAGTGGAGTTACCCACTTTTACAAGAGGGAAGAATAAATGTCTGTAACAGTACTTCAGAAAGTGAATTTACTGTTAGGCAACTGATACAGTAAAAAGTTCTGATTAATCTTCCCTTTCTTGAGCTGACAACCTGAGTATAAATAAAATGTGCAAATGTCCTTTCTGTCTACATTTGAGGAAACATGAAGAAAGGCTAATTCACAGGACAGATAACACTGAAAGTGCTAGAGGCGAGGCCTGCCATAGCAATCAATAGACTGGGGGGATGAGGAAGCGTGTGAATTATTTGAACCATCGTCTAGTCTATTATACTACAACATCATTATTATTGGAACAAACGAGATTGAGATGAAGATGAATTGAGTGACCATCTATAAATGTAGAGGAAAAAGAAGTATTTTTATTCCACGAAACCTTTACAGGAAAAGGCAAAAGCGTAATGGATATAATTAAAAAATCTAGATCCCAAAAGTGGGCCATGAATAGACTGTATGTAAACAAGCACTTGGAAGAAGAAACAGATTGAGATGCTCCAGACAGTGGTACTCACATTTAGTGCCTATTTTCTGGATGGAATTAGAACATGAAGGTACTTTTCTATTATTCTTAGCTGGCCTCTATACTTGGTTGAGATTGTGAATATAAAATAAAAAAAAATTAATCTTCAGCATAAATTTAATGGTCAAGATACAACACAAATAACCTTAATTAATCAACAGGAACTCTTGACTGATGGATACATACTTGCTGTTGATAAAAACAGTAAAAGAAAAGTATCTTCTTGGCTCACTTCTCCTTCCTTTCCCAAAGGGCATGCATATCCACAGAAATAAATTCTACAAACTCATTTTGTATTGCATCAGAATGAGAAAATGTTGTCAATAACTCTCTTCACAGAAGCCAACAACAAGCACCACATTTAAAAGGGACAAAGAAAACTGTACAGAGACTACTCCAAGATTATTTCAGGTAATAATAATTCCCTCTTCCACCATTTTCCAGAAGTCTGGGCTTATTTGACTTTCAAGTCCTCACTTCTATGAGCTACCTAGATAGCATAGTTTTTGTAGATGGAAAGCTAGACTTGAGCCCTCTACTGCAACCAGATGAGACAAGTGTTCAAGTTCCATAATATTCAAAATAAACAACAGCAAATGATAATTTAGATAGACTGCTCCTGCTGTTGAAAAAGCTTCAGCACCCATCCTCAACTGAGAACAAGACTTACCTCACTACCTGAGCAGCCACAGGGAGGAGGCATTTCCAGCATTAGTCCACAGTCAGATATCATGCCACAAATCCTATCAGTTCATTATGGAGAAGCTGATTAGGGATAGAGCTGGGTACCACACCAAGCAAGTCATCGCTCTCAGTCAGTCAGCTCATTTCCATTCATGAGCATCATTCAGATTCCCCAGCCCTACCAAGTCATGCATCGTACCGTTATATATATACAAATATATTCGGTATATATATGCAAATATAATATACAGTCATATGATATAACCCATAAATAGTTACATGCAAACAGCACAGTGCTCAACATTCATGGATTACCAGCTCCTCCTCTTCCACAAGGAAAATTGAGTTGTCTTTTTTTTTTTTACTTGACTGTAGGTGGATAATATCTACTAAGGATTAAGGTGGAAAAGGTCATTCTCATTGTCCAACCAAATGCACAGCTGCAATTATTATAAAGTGTAGAAACAAGGGTGAAGATCTGATTTGAAACAAAGAACAGAAATCATTTTTCAAGGTTTTAATCACAGAGAGAACTACAAAGTGGGAAGCATCTCAGAGAACACAAACTTTTTAAAACTTGAGCTGCAGGAAAATCATCTTTAAATCCCCATTTTCAATATTACACTACAAGTAAAAAGCTTGCAGCAGTTCCCCAAGCTAAACAAGAATCTTATTAAAAATTTATCAGGAAAACACTCTTACAGATGGAGCACCTTTCATGGCTTTAGTCAGCAATCTTGCAATCCTCCTCCAGCTACTGTTCTGCCACTGCTTGTTGCACAGAGACACTAGAAAGAGAGCTATTTGTATAGGTTTTCCTTCCTCCAAGGAAAGGAGAAACAAGAGATTATATAAAGCTTTCTGAAATGTGCTGAGAAAGGAGTTATAATAACAGACAGATGAAGAGAAGATGAGAAAAGGTGTTCAAGAAAGGCAATGCAGTCTAACATGTAAGTAGAAATTATATAGTCTTGAGCCAAAGCACTAATGGAAAAAAAAAACAACAGCTAAATAGGAAATTCCCTCAAAAGCTCTGCAAAGAGGTCGCAGACATGAGCATGTGAACAACAGACTGAAATGAACCTGAGGAGCAAAGCCAGGAACAAAATTCCATCCCTGTCCATCCCTGAGCTGAAGTATCCATAACAATATGCCAGGGAACTCTGGTACAGTGAATGAAATTCCTTGCAATACGGTATTCATTTGTATTTCTCTTTATCACTGTTCATGCACTCTACATTCTTCACAAGTGTGGAATATTGGTTTTGGCAAGTATAAATTCTGTAATACCTGTCTCTTCAGTAAACATTCATCATGATTTAATCATTAATCTTTCTGCTAGCACAAATAAAGAGAACATATACCTTCTGCTGTTGGATCTCAAAGCAAATTTTGAGTTTTTAAGCTATTTTCAGAGCTGTTTATAGACTGTTTAGTACACTGAGAAAAACAATAACCTAGGAAATGGCTTATAAACATTTTCCTGAAACATTACAGCTTTTCTGTTTGTTTGCAGTTGAACTGTACAGATGGTCACATTAATTTAATACACTTTCAGATCAGTATAGTAAGAATGTTATGCTAATAGTATCTTTTCCCGGTATTTAGCAAGTCTTTACAACAAGTACATAAACCTCAGGAAACACTTGGCAAAATTACTTAGTACTAAGAAAAGATCAATATCTCTAGAGTAAGATGCCTGATCCATATAATAATAATAGAAACTGCAGTAAAAAAAGGAAAGAGAAGCCATTTTCTTAAATGCCCTTGAAGTTCAGATCTAGTAGAGAATTCCTCCTTAAAAATCACATAAAGCAATGAAGCCACTCCATATTTAAAGCCATTTTGTTTTTATCTATTGGGGGAGTCACTTTACATCGTACGAAAAGACTGTATAATCAATACAAGTGTCAAGAATCAGATTTTTATGGCACAAAATAGTTTTCTATTAACCTGTCTTCAGAGTTGTTAAATACATAATTAAAGAAATAGAAACTAAGGCTGCCACAAAATATTTGCACAATGATGTTAGTCTTTATTCAACTTGTTAACTGACTCCTCCAGTCAGAAGCTGGAGAACAATCTTTCCATTAGCTTGTTTCAGTGATTAATTCTGGATGAAAAGATCCTTTTCCTAAATTTGACACAAATTCAATTTCTCATTCATATTGTTATTCAGAATTCACATAAACTTTAATGTTGTACCTTACAATGTATGGAATTAAAGATTAAAATAAAACTCTACTTTTAACATAACCTTTTCTATAATGTAAAAATATTCTACATGTTTAACATATCAAGATTGTTAAGCATTCACTCTGGGGAAAAACTATTTTATGTATGTTTCAGTACAAAACCAACTGTTAACCTTTTGCATTAAGGTGTCTCTTAAGTTGGGTGCCACCCAGTGTTCGTCTTCTGCAACTACAGCTTAGCTACTGTACTCAAAATACAGAAAAGCTATGCATACAAGATATTTTTAACAACTGAAAATTTGAGATGCTGCTTACTTCTTATCTTCACTTTCCCCCTACCACTCCTCTGTGGCAAATTTATATCTCTGAAATAATGAGTGTTAATTATCAAAATCAGTATAAAAATAGCAGCATGCTACTAGACATGAAAAGCAGATTCTTACATTATGAATTTAAATGCAGATTTCTGCCTTCCTTTTATATTATCAAAATCTTTTCAAAGTTAACATCAAGGCAAGGGGTATAAGGACAGACACTGCATAGTATGATCTGATACTAATCTGAACTGGGTATTTAATCAAAATCCATGATAATCACAGGGTAAACAATTTTTATTTCAAAATACAAGTTTAACTGGAATTGTAGTGATGAAAGAAGAGGGAAGAAGGCAGTCTTTTACAGCCCATGTCACTGTATCTCGCTTACATCCAGAGGTAAAAGCTCTAATTGGTGAAGAAACAAAATATTTGTGGCATTTCATTTAACCTTTGTGATAATCCAGCATTATCCATTTCTAAAGAAATATAAATACTTTAAAACAAACATTGAAAATAAATCCTTTTGATGTAACAAACTACACTCTTTACCGAGAATTTTCAGTCTTCTTAAAAGAAAGGGACTTCACCCAAAAAATAATCGAAATATCAATGTAGAACAATCCTTGGAGGAAAACTGTTGGAATGTAAACCTCTTTGTTCCAATTTAGATCTGAAAAGTAAAAAACAAAAGACTCATTTGTAGTCATTTCACATACGTTTGTTATCCAGCAACTCTCTTTAAACTATTTTAACTTAAAATAGGAGACCTCAAAATCACAGTAGTGTTTCTGCCTCAGCTCATCTCCCATTTTTTCCAAAATGCGAACAATTACTCTTCTCCTACATCCTAACCAGTACAGACATAGTTAAGCCTACAATTCTCAAAATCAACACACAGAACTGAGTTTAAGGCAAGCTTCCCAAAGTACTTGTCTATTAAAATGAACCCAGTGGCAACATGAACAGTTTTCAAACTATTCTTTCAATATAAACTACTAAGGAAAAGTTCCATCAACTCTCTCATTTTAACTACGACTTTGGAGCTCACAACTCATTCAAAGTAGATCAAGATGATCTTCACAGAACTTACTTATACTTTATCTCTGTATATGCGTTCCTTTATTAAGGCATATTATATTGCATGGCTGACAAACTTAAACAGTGTTAGCTGCACAATTCAATACATTCTCCCACACAGAGTTCTGTTAGTTTGCAAATTTTATTCTTTTGATATTCCTAGAGCAACCTATGATTTTTAACATCTTACAATAACTTCATTATTAAAAGCATGCAGTACTAAAATTTTTAACTTCAGTAAGCTAAACCTCAACCATTGGCAGGTCCAAAGTGCTATTTTAAGTGTCTGAAGAGCAATCTTCAGACACTATCATTTTGAAAATGTTTTTTCGAATGCACCAGATACTGAGAACCTCAAAAAGGTAAAAATAATGTCACAGCATTTGAAGTGAATTAGTCGTATTACCCACTTGGAGAAAGGACTAAAAAGATGAAGAACTAAAACACAGGAATACACTTAGAATGATCTATCCAGTTAAATTGACTCACTGGCTCAGTAAGTTACTACTTACCCTCTGAGCCAACAGACCCTGCACATATTCATCCTCCAATCCTCACAGCAGATTCTACTTCTGCATTTTAGTATATAAATTTGAATTATAAGTAACGATTTTACTATTGTAATTTGGATTAAGTGTGTACAGGGTCAGTTACCACAGTTTAGTGATAAGCAGTATCACAGTCGACTCTGACAATCTAAATTCAGGATTACATAATGTAAGTAGCTGCTAAGACTCAGCTTTTTATGATTTTTTTGTAATTCACAATGTGCAACAAAAATTGCAATTTAAAGACCCCCCCCCAAATCCCTCAGTTATTTCTACAGTTATTATTAGATGGTGAGCCTACTAAAACAGAGAAATCAGAAAGGTGAAATCCACACATATTCATGCAATTCATCAAAACATCAGTTATTTCCATTTTATCATTTGCTACATCTATATAACCTGTGACCTGTTCCAGTGTTTGGTGTCCAATGCAGTTTGCATCAACATGGTTTATGGCTCGCCTTGCTTGAGATAAACTGGACACATCTGCTCTGCATGGCAAGGAGGCAGACCCCCAAGTCCTTTTGCCTGCTCCCTCAAAGATCCTTCTAACCTTCCATGCAGGAGAGAGAAACGAATCCCACAGGTCTGGCTCTACCTTGCTGTATCATCTGCTCTACTTTCCATCGTGAACTTGTTTTGAGGAGTTTAAACTTTAGAGAGCAGTGCGGAGGGCTACATTCAATTCCTTCAGTATTAACACTGACAGTTACATCTGCGTACGTAGTCAGAAACTTTTGTAATAGCAACTCCTCACATAATATACACACACACATATGTGCATATCGATACAGAACCACTTGAAGGGCACTGCTATACAAGTCTGGGTCTTTGGGGCCAAATTATTTCAATGATTTTTTTTAAGCATCTGAAGAAACATTGTAAAGTTTGTTTTTTTTAGGTAGTGAGAAGATTGCTTTGTAGCTCACCATATTTGTGTTGCAATAACATGACACCAAGCACACACGCTTTGCACAGAAGAGAATGGTCAACTAGAACAGCCTTGCAGGAGAGAGGAGAGAATGGAGAGGTGGTATGCATATATCCATACCACTTACTGAAACAGGCCCTGGCTTAACCAAACTTCTGTCAGGCTTGTCTGAGGGAAACTGCTCAGCTGTTCTTCTCCAGAAAAGATTCTAGAAACTGATACAGTAGAAGAACAGGACCCTGGAGCAGTACAAAATACACTGTCATAAAAGGCTAAGAATAAAACTCTTAACCAGGTGAGATATTCTAAATATTAATATGGTATTTTACTTGCACTAAAACAATAAAGAACAGCTTACTGCCAAAGATGAGCACTTCAAGCATATGATATTAAATATATGTTTATACTTACGTCATCGATATCTTCATCATCATCTCCAATATCATCAAACTGGATTTCGTCATCATCCCCAGGACCAAATGTGTCTGTTTCATTGATTTTAGCTGAAAAATAATTCAGAGAAGTTAAGGAGTATACTTGTAACAAGTCAAGATTAACTGGATATTCTTGTCCAGGAACTCTCAATTTGAACTGAAAAGATTCTTACCATGTTCTGGAAGCTCCCCATATGCTTTCAGACTTCTAGCTTCATCTGCATTGTACTTTAGAATAACATCAGCCTTGTTATCCTAAGTAAGAATTTATTAAATTTATTAGTCATCTGTGAAAGCAGACTAGCAAACCCCATTATTTTATTTATATATAAAAGCAGTGTCTTGATCCTTCTTTTCCCACCAGTTCCTCTAATTCTGAAGCAAAAAATGCTTATTTGTAGAATATCTTCATTTCTTCTAGGCAAGATTTAATTTTCTCCTGTTACAACTAGCCTGAAAAGTTGTTTTATGTCTTTGAGATTAATCTTTCTTCAAAGACAGAGTGAGGTGTTTGGTGGTCCCTACAAAAAAAGTGCCACAGCTTCCTAGTTTTAAGCAGTTTAATATATGCAGTAATCTTAAATATTTTACTATTCTATAACACGTTTCAGAAGCAGAATCCAGCTTCTAACAACTGATGACACTAGAAAAACAGTCACATAAAGGCATTTACCCAATGAAAATTTGGTAAGTGTAGCTTTAAATTAGGTGAAATTATTCTATTTTTGGAATTTAAAGTAGAAACTAATCACTGATTAACTGACCTCTTAAAGTAAAAGCCTGAATACCAAGGCTCCAAGATTCTCATTACCACTGTAAAATGTTTGGTGCTTTACTCCATCTTCCTTTTATTACAAGGCCCAAATACCAGGCCTGGGAAAAAGAAAAGAAAAGAAAAAAAAAAAGCTCTGGCATGATGCCAGTAAGTAGCTTCACCCAAAGTCTCAGGGTACAATTAATTAGAAGAAAAGTGGAACCAGAATTTGTCATCTATTTATGACAAACTTACTGGAATTAAAAATCATTCTTTAGCATAATAAACACAAATCAGAAGAAAGTTAAATAGGAATTCCCTCAGCAAGCTGCTGTAATTTAACATTAAGCACAGCCATTTGTTGTAAATTCTTCTACGGTAAATTGATAAAATTTTTACCTGGTAGTCTCTTAAGCCCACCAATATAATATCAGATGTATTTATCCAAACCTGAAAGAGTAAACATTTGTTATATTCCAGGAATTCAACTTTTTCTCCTGTAATACTAAATTTAAGCACAGCATATTTAATTTTACTGAAAGACATTATACCTTTCACTACAGTCACCATTTCCACTTTCTAATCAATAAGCTGGAAATATCCAATTTCACATTTTAACAGCAAAACCAATCTCACAAATACTAAGCATGTTACAGAGCTAAGGTAAATCACATCCCTCTAGGAGCTTCTTTCCAACAGGATGGCTAGTTAGCTACAACTTTGGTGAAAACAGCAGAAACTGTCAGATGATCACTTTGTGAACTGAAACCCACAAGGGCAAAAAAAAAAAAAAAAAAAGCTGAGAAGAGGTGATGGACAAGTAAAGAACTCAAGAAACCTGAATGAAGTTGTTTCTAGTGACTATGCTAATCAGTCAAACCAAACCAAGAAACCTGCAAAGCAAGAAATACTAATTTAAATGCACAAGCCAGTTCTGTCCCATATTAGCTTGATTTTTTGAAGATGGAATTTAATTCAGTCAGGACTTCCTTTTAGGCACAAGGAATAGCTAAGGGATGCCTTCTGTAGTGAGAAATGAATTCTGCACCACCTAGCATTTATTTATGTATATCCATCACATTCAAGAGTTGAAGTGAGTGAGTGAAAGAGAATCTTTTTAGAATTATTATTTTTAAAGAATTGTATTAGCTCTTACACAACCTAATATTCCTATAATAATTCAGGGAGAAAAATATCTAGCCAATATCTCAATTTTGCCATAGCTGACACGTAAAAGGCTTTTCTTTTCAAGCATCTGACATTTCTTTGGTCCTTTTTACATAATGACAACGTTAGAAAGTGTAATTGATGTTTCTTTCCCATAAAATATTTGAAGTATTTTTGTGATAAGTCATTTACAGTCAAGAGACTATGCATCATCTGTTTATAAACAAAGCTATTATGGGTGTTCTTTGCGATGTAAAACAAGCCTTGAGTGACTTAAAGAACATGAGGTATACCAAACTTGAACTGAAATCAATCCAGTTCATAGCAGTTTAAAGTAGAACAGAGGAAAAATAAACCCCAAATATATGCAAAAAGTATAGAAAGTCTTCATTATAGGAAGCCTAATGACCCAAAAATTGGACTACTGACCCCTTCTGCAAAGTCATTTAAATAAGCATGGCTTTTAAACTGCACTATCATTATATTTCACATTTAAAGCATGACAGTGCACACTTCAGTAATTCAGATCCAATATAAATGCAATTTTAGGAAGCCCAATTAGTAAGATGTTTCTTCAATATGAAGACTTAATATTTCATAAACAACCCAAAAATATTTCCTGGGACACACATCAGAAGAGCAGCCCTTCACTCACAAGCTAGACTTGGAATCTAAAGGTTGCCAATTTTTGTGCTCAGACAATACAAAGTAATTTAATATTTAAAAAGTTTGAATACTACTTTTTTTTCTATTTAAATGCTTTAAGATTACCTTTTTTCTTAGTTTCCCTCTGATATGACATAACCTCTTCACACCATCAAAACATAATGCCTCCAGTCTTCCATTGCCTAACATCTTGATCACCTGGGCATATTCTGAAAGAGACAGTAACATACAGTAAAGCTTCTATACAAAGGCAGGTTTATGAAATGACCAGTAACTTTTGTCATTGCAGTCAAAATCTGCTGTAGTATTTTATAAAACACCAACAGCTGAGAGGAACTTTGATCAGCCATAACACAGGCTGCTATAGTTTTCGTATCATTGTTGAACATTTTCCAATGCTGCTCACCCTCAGTTGTATCCTTGCTTTTTTTCCCTCCAGAATGTTTACAAAAGACAACTTTACAGCTATCAAGAAGAGTTCTCAGTCTTACAGAGTTTAGAAGTTTATTACAGCACCACATCTGTTCTCCCCACTGACAAAATCTTGTGTATCACTGAGGCAAAAGGAGAAAGTGGCACTTGAACATTCATTCTGCATTCCCCCGATATTCTGAATCCCTTCTGCAGAGGTTCTACAGAGAAAACTCCTGTTCTTAAAAGGATGATACTCTCAGAAACTATCCGAGAGGCATTCCTGTACTTACCAAACTTCAACTGAGAACATGAAGCTTCTCCCTAAACCCCGTTCCCCCAAGCAACTCTCACATTGTATTCGATCTCCTTGCTTCACTTGCCTCAGTTGGAAAGGATTTTAAGTTTTATATGGGCATCAAAAGTCAACTCCTTTTTGCTTTTGTCACAGAATTATCAGCAAGAGCTTCAGAAATGCATTCAATCATCACATATGCCTTTAAAATGATGAGAAAGGCTCCAGTGATTTAAGTCTGTACCTTTCCTGTACATCCTTTGATTAATGCGTCATCTAATTAGTTAGCTGCCAGGCAAGTACTCACTTACATGCATGCTGGTACGACAACGTTACACACAAGACAGGGTGAGCCAAAAAACAGGTGAGATCACTGCCACCAACAGCAAGGGAGAAGGGAACTCTCCCGGCCATATACTCACAGCGCTTACTTGACTTGACAAGATTCAAATAAGGACCTTATCTATCGTTTCTGTTTTAATAGTTGCTAGACATCTCATTCCCAACTTCCCAATTAGTAAACTAATTCAACTAAATCAACAGAGAATGGTAGAAGAAGAGTGAGACATCCTTTTTTGCAGTGTTAGCAACTTCAGGGAGCTCACAAAAATATGCAAGAAATGATACAGTTAGTATAAAGCAGTAAGCAGGACTGAGTTAAACATCCAGCAACTACTGGCAACATTGACTTAGGTCACCTAAGCTAGCTGCTTACGGACCCTCACAGAGAGCAACTCAGAAGACTTCCACAGAACGTTTACATGTGGACGGCATGACACACAGCATCGCATTAAGGTCAAGAAAAAGCAAGCTTCATTCTTAACTGGTGAGTCTCCAAAACTTCCCATTTCCTAGTATCTTCCTCCTACACTCAATGTATCATTTAGAATTCAAATATAGCCCCAATAAGAATGCATCTTTCTATTCTATAATAACTTTGTGTTTCTCAGACACCCATACACGTTTGCTTTCTGGACTAACATCCAATGTGCGTCAATTCCATACTGGACTGAAAGCACCAGCATTAATGGCTTATTGCAGTTAAAAACTCACCTTGCCCGTCCTCCTTGAACACCAGTTCTCTTTTTTCTGATTCATTCTCATTCTTACCTCGCCGTCTATTTTTACCTCCTTTGCCTAAATTAAGGGGGGGGGGGGAGGAAAGGAAAAGAAGAAAAAATGTTACTACCTAGTTGGTTACTACCTATAATTACAGCGAATGAAATAATCTATTAGACCTGGGGGAATTTCTGTCCTTGCTCTCAATATGGCAGTTTTGAGAGTTTTATCCAGGCCTAGACTATTTTCTTATGCTTAAGCATTTTTAGCTCTACGTTTTTAACTGACCGAGTAGCGGCGCGCCTGTTACGAGATCGGAACCTCCACCGCTAAAGGCTTCCTGCTCGCTCGGGAGTGACAGTGGCTTTCAAAAGGGATATGCCCCCAAATCTCCATTTTCGGTTCTTGTGGCGACTACGACCGAAG
Organism: Rhea pennata; assembly: GCF_028389875.1. Classification (NCBI taxonomy): domain Eukaryota; kingdom Metazoa; phylum Chordata; class Aves; order Rheiformes; family Rheidae; genus Rhea; species Rhea pennata. Next base: position 133,154,458 of record NC_084663.1, on the reverse strand, counting down.
AGCTCCAAGCAGCGGCGGGGCAAACCGGTGCTCACAGCCAACAAAGAACAGCGGAGGACGAACCCGAGCGCTTCTCGCGGCGCCGCGCCCCGGCACCAGGCCGCGGCGGCGGCTCCCACGTGAGAGGCGGCAGCGGCGGCGGCGCGCGGGCAGCGCCGCTCGCGCCTCCCCAACGGCCGCCCGCGCCTCCCCAACGGCCGCCGCCGCCGCCGCCTGGACCCAGGGAGGGGTCGCGGCCGGCCGGCCGGGCTGCCGCGGCAGGCCCGGGGGAGGAGGGAGCGCCTCACCTTTATTCTTGGGCATGGCGCCGGTCGCTGCGCAGCGAGGGGGCTGCAGGCAGGGAGGGCGGTTGGGGCTTCACGCTGCTCCTGCGAGGAGGAGGCGGCAGCGGAGGAGGAGAAGGAGGCGGCAGCGGCGGCGACAGTAGCGCGCGGCGCGAGTCGGGCCGGGGTCGGGGCCGGGGCCGGGGCTGCGGCGGGCTCGTGCGCTGCGGGCGCTGTCGCGGATTTCCCCCCTCCCCTCCGACAGCGCCCCTCGGCGGGCGGGCGGACTTGCGGCCGCCGCGCCGCGCCGCCCTGCCGCTGCCGCGCCTGCGCGCCGCCGCCGCGCCTGCGCGCCACTGGCCGCCGCGCCACGCTCGGCGTGGAGCCCCTCGGCGGAAAGGCATCAATGGGCACGGCGGACTGCGGAGGCGGGCGGGAAGGGGCGGGGGAGGAGCGGCGCCGCGCCATTGGCCCGGCCTCTGCGCTAGGCGGATCGCGGCGGCCAATGAGAGGCTCCGCGTGGAAGCGCCTGGCGGGAGCCCAGTGCGGGGCGGGGCCCGGGCGGGGGACACCGCCCGCTGCCCGCTGAGGCTGCCGGGAGCGGCCTCGCCCGGCGGCCGTTGAGGGGCGGCGCGGTGAAGCTGCGGGCAGAGCGGCCGCCGGCGGGAGGGCAGCTCCGCGCTTCTCGCGGCCCGGCGCGGCCTCCGAGCCAGCCCGGCCCGCAGCCCCTCCGGAACCGCAGGACCTGGGGCTCATGGCGTGCTGGCAGGGGGTAGGGGGGAAGCTGGAGCAGATCTCCAGGAAACAGATCCAAAAAAACCCCAGATCAGGCCCCCCATCTCTGCCTTGCGGAGACTGCAGCTAATGCCAGCCCCAAGGGGATAGTCATATCTCAGTGACAGGGGAAAACCAAAGTTGTCGCGACATCGGGACCATCGTCAGAGCCAAAACACGAGGAGCGTGGTTGCCAAGTTCACTGTTTCCTTTTCAGAGCAGTGAGAGGCTTGCAGGCTGTTTGTTCAGTTAATTCCAAACTTTTATCTGGAAAATGTCCATCCATACACAACTCTTGATGGGCAAGTTCCAGCCAAGAGATGATGCCCTTCTCACCCTTCAAATTCCTGGTCAAGTGTGGTCTGATAGTTGCCAAACCTTGTGGCCACTGAGGTTCTCCTGAAAAGTTGAATGAGACCTTTTGAAAATTCTTGAAATATCCTCCATCATAATTATTATTGCAGTCATTTTATGTGAAATATGACAGCTCCTAAAAATCACCTTTCCTAGGGTGCAAGGCTGAAGAGGGTTGCTCTTCCAAGACTGCAGTCGTGTGAGCTGCTGAATTAAGAGGGTTTAAGCCTGGACTCATTTTTTTGTTTATTGAGTTCATACGTATATATTCTCATTTTCTAAGTGCTTAAAAGTTCATGGAGCATCAGTACGACTTGATGCCACCCATGAGATTTGCCTCATCTTCAATGACTAGCATAATGCAACTATTATTTTGGGGGGTATTGTAAGTACTATTTAGCAGCATTAAGTGTGAACTACTTCACAGCAGACTGGAGTCTTTATGTGGTGGTAAAAGGTAACATCCTTGCATTTATTTCATCTTACTGATTTAAATATATTGGGTTTATAGTTTCTACTGAGTAGAAGTGTTTTTCCTTCAGGTCCCAACTGATCTTAGTAATAAAGATCAATCTGATCAAATATGCAGTAATGTATTTGAAGTGACTTACCTGCTTATTAAAAATTTGCTGGTTGGAAATGCACATGTGGTATGTTGCAAATACAGTTCAGTATCAGTTATGAAAAAAACTTTCGTAACTGTGCAGAACAAGCGATTATCCAACAGAACACGATATGTTTGAAAGTTTATTCATTGTAGAAATTTCAATTTCTTTTGAAGACTACAAAACCTGCCATCAGGCAGGGGTACAAGCAATGATACCTTTCCAGAACTGCTCATAGTTACATCTGGAACAGTTCTAATTACACATTAATAACATGATTGGAACATTCCCTAGATCAGACTCTGAATAAAACAATCATTTAAAGTATTCCATACAATTTTTTACTAGCATTTCAATTCTATGACAGCAATGCCAAGCATCTAACAGATGCCATTGTAATGGTCTAGAATAAGGTACAATACCAACTGGTTTCCTGGAACAGTACCTTAGACTCACTTACATGCCATGCTGAGAAAACTAGTATAAAGTATGATTGTATAGAATTGTAGAAAAATATTTTATCTGTGATTTTGTCATTTTTTAAAAATGTTTTTAAGTAGACCCCCCCCAGCTAGATTGCAAAATAATTACATCCCTCATAAGTACAGCTTCCCTTTGATTAGGTCAAGAGTATCAAGATAAAGCTAATCATTTACATCATTTTCATGTGTGAAAATTCATCTGTTAACCACTGCTGCTTACCAAGGACCAGCATACCTTGAATCCTTTCTTTACAATAATAGAAAAGCAGAGCTTTAGTTGGTACACTACATTATAAAAGCAAAACACACAGAGAAAACACCCAGACTCATACATCTCTTTTCTTATGCACTTGGCGCGCTTTCCAAACAAAAAAGTTTTAAATACTTATCTTGAAAAATTCCAAGTTTCGTTCAGAATTACAGTGACATGAATAAAGAACTTTGCCCTTATTAGATGTCATTAAATGAGTATTGCAACTGTTCCCACTGTTCTCTCACAGTGTTAAACACAGTAACTGGTAACTTTAGACTCAAAAATAAGCCATAGTCTATAAAGAAAATTCACCTGCATCTGCAGTTCTCCCCTCCGCCCCCATGACTGCGCGTCCTAGAGTCATTTGCTGTGCTTTGCAGACCAAGATGCAGTCCGGCAACAAAAATTTACACAGTCGGTCATGTATTCTCAAACAGTCTAATACAAAGGTGCTGGGATTTTCAAAGAAGCATTATGTGGATTTCTTTATAGCTTCTTAACAACTGCAGCTACAAATAGATGATAAAAATAAACATGATAATTGTGAACAAAGATCCAAGGGGGGGGGGGGAGGGTTAAGGTATATAAACCTACCAAGTCTAGCCTGTAAAACATACTACCTGCATAGATCTTCCCTTTATGCTTCGGTTTAGAAAGTATCTTAAAAACGTTGTGGATCTAGACCTTAACACATTAAGTTATCATTTGCTAACTGCCATGTTTTGACTAGCATTTAAAGTGTTCATCCTATGCTGCTATATACATGACATAGTAGCAACACCTTTGAAGTCTAGTCTAAACTAACAGCTTACTTCAGAACATAGATGCATTAAAATGTAGGAATTAACTTTGCTCGACTATTTGGCTAAAGACCAGTTAGCTAGAGGGCTGCAAAACATGACTAAAATAAAACTAACACATATTGCCAATAGAAAAATGGCATAATGCTTCCTCCTGTTAGTCTGTTCTGTGCCAAGCACACACACACACACATATATATATGCTATTAGAATGTGGGAGAAATTCCTTCCTGATTCAAAATGCCATCGTGAATGTACTTGCAAGTACTGCCATCCCTTTATTTCCACAGTACTAGTCTTAAATCCTATTTGTTGATTTGATACGACAATCTTCAGATAAATACATTTAAAAGCAACTCCAGAAGGTGTAGTTTCTTGACTTTGATGAATCTGACTTGCAGTCACTTAGAGTTGAATATACTCTTTTCTGAAAGGCAAGAAGGTTTTGCTAAATCCCACTGGAACTGCAGTCATTATTAAAGGAAAAAAAATGCCCTTTTCCTGCTACCAATTGCTCTGAACAGTTGAGCGTTTAGATTTGAGATTATGGTAATTTAAGGATCCTTATCATAAAAGAGATTCCTTTACAATAAAAAGTAAGGTATAAAGACTGTATATGTAAAAACAAGTCTCCATCATCAGGGTCTGCTAAAGCACTGGAACTTGATTTAGGGAGTCCAGCAGCTAGCTTGGCAAAATTAAGGAGATCAGCATCAGAGCAAATTATGAAGGATTAAATATTTATCATATTTTTCAAGAGCAGCAATAAAATTGGCTCCCTTGCAAGTTTAACAAAGGAAGCTTCCCCAAGAAACTCAGAAAATCTTGCAACAGAAGAAAGATTCTCATTCATATAGAGCAAGTCAGTGGTATCAAAAGTGATTCTCCCTTTCAACAAATCTATGATTTCAGAGAAACAGAAAATTAATCACGGTAAGAGCAACTTGATACCACTAATCAAGAAAATACAAAATGCTAACTTGTATCTATCTCTTGCTTTTTAAATGTTACTGGTCAAAGAGGTGTTCAGCCAGAGCTACATGTATTAAAGCTGAAATTCCATAATGGCCATTTTCTTACCTGGAGTGAGCTGATGTAGCATATTATTTTGGTGGAATGGGATACTCACTAATTTCAAACACACTCCCATACACCTTCTCATTTGGGCAACTGATCTTTCAAGACTAGACATATGCCTTTAGCTACTTAAGACACCAAAAGGCCAGGATTATTAAAGGCTTGTAGCAGTATTTAAACTATGAGTCTTTCACTCTTGCTTCTATCTAGGGAAAAGCAAGAGCACTGACTCTGAACAATTTCATTTTAACCTCACCTTGACAATACTATTTTCATGTTCAGTTATAATGACAGTTTCCCACTCCAGATTGACCTGGATGATTCTTCTCTCATTTTGCTTCGGCTATTAATTACAAATATTAGACAACAGCTGACTGAACATCAGCTTAATCAGTTTTGCAACCACAACGCATGTAATTTAAACCTATTTTTACCAAGCTACTGGTTATTAGTGGACATTATATTTTGCTTTATCTTCAACACTGCCTTTCTTTTATAATGCCAACATTCAGTGAACAAATCATTTGCAGCTTATAATAAAAGAATAGAGATAAAATATTAACAATGTATTATAACAAACAATACAGAAGTGTCCTCTATCAGAAAGTATTTAGCAATGATTCCTGAGTACAGATATTAGATGGGAGAGAATAAAAGGGGAGGGATGCGTGTGTGTGTGTGTGTGGGGGGGAGGGGGCGGAGGGATGACACAAAACACAGCGAGATATGGAGCAAGTTATTTTTCCTCCGGGTTATATTATCTATTGTATATATAGTATGGTGAGAGACCCACTGTTTTAATTTTGAATACTACAAACAGTATTCTGACTTTCATAACATGACATGCAAACTCAAAAACATGGAAATGTAGAAAAAAACACAGGTAAGGAAAAATACATATTCATAGTATTACATTCAATAGCTGTTTAACAGTCAGGCTTCTTTTAGAGCTGTCCAACAATACTGATTAATTCAGGTGAACTGTTTAATCAGACTTAGCTGTCAAAATGATTAATAAAATCTAAGTAAAAGAAGGCATGTATACATTAAAGAAAACAGCACACATGTACTGCTTATGAACTGTTTACAAAAACATACAAAATGTTGGATGGCACAAAGTATATAGTGCTAATATAAACAGATTGTTTAAGCTAAGTGCTTAACATAAACTGTCCATCTCTACCTGTAACAAAGAATATCTTAGGGGACAAAAAATATTCCTTATAAAAATAATGCTATGTGGTGCAGAGTGCTTTATTCAGTGTATTTTTGACAAAGGTGGTGTTCGTAATTCTTCTGGTTTATTCGATCGTGAACATGATCCACTCATGTGAACGTGATTCCACTCATCACTCCATCTGAAGCTCCAGTAAGATCAGTAACTTGCCATCAACAGTTTAAAGCGAGAATAGATGAAAGCAGTAGCAGCAGCAGGAGCAGCAGCATTATAGGTACCAGCTGGGACAGAGTGTGCTTGCAGGTATCTGTCAGATATGTGCTACCTGTCGCCATGATTTGTGCTATCATCTTATACCATGGTACCAAATATCTGATTGAGGTCACTTCACAGGGCTGTTGAGGTAATTTTTTTTATACCTCTCCTCTGAGCAAGAGTAGATCGGCCAACTGGCTCCAGAACTGGTGACTGATTACGATTCAAAGCAGAGTAGGTTGCTGCCATTGCACCCTGATGCAAGAATGCCAGAAGAGAAAAAAATACACTGTGTTAACAGACCTATGTACTAGAGATCACACAACATTAAATGACTGAGATACTGAACAAATTTTAACTTCTGTCCATTTTCATCTACAGAACAGAAACATACTTCTACATTACTCAAACAACTGCAGTGCTATATGTGAATATTTTAAAGTACAATCAATAGTCTTCCAATCTAAAGCAATTTTACCATGATTAAAGAAACAAAAACAAAAGGTGTAACATATATTGCAAAATTATTTCCTCATGCTTTGTGAAATAATTGGGAAATGAAATCCCATCAGTGGAGTGTTCTTTTTTGTAATTCATATAACCATTCCAGTTTTCAGCAAAATATTCAAGAGTTGCCAACATTATTCAGCTGTATAAACATTTAAGCTTTAAAAAAACCATAAGGTTTTAAGTTGTAGAACTGGAATTTGTTCCTCTTCCTTCTTGTACTTTCAGATGCTAGAAATTTTTAACAGCCGACTCAAAGATCTTAACTTACTTTCACCAAATGGGGAGCATCCTGCCTGTTCAGCTGGTATTGAGGCAACTGGTCACAGTGAACTATCCAGGGGTGGCTAAGTACTTGGGCTGCAGTCAATCTTTGATGTGGGTCAACATGAAGCATTTTTGAAACAAGATCCTGTCAGTAATACATAAAGAGTCAGCTCAGATAATAATAATAAAAAAAATCTTAAGCTTTATTATTAAGATCAGCTTTAAAACTGAAGATTTTAGTAGTAAAATCTATATACATGTGTGTGTGCATGTGCATAGATGTAAATATACTACATATACATGATGTAATATATAATATACAAATGCGAGTATAAAACATATATGTTACATATAAACATTAATATGCATATGTGCATGTAATACATACACACACACACGTATAAAATATCTGTTTGAAACAACTGAAAAGCTGCCCAGTAATGCCAATACTATGTTTATTAGTTATATTTCCTACTGAAAATTAGGCCATGTAACAGGAAAAGTATCCAGTTAAGGGATGCAAAATACACAAGCAGGCATAAGAATAAACATACGGGGCTCGACCAGAGATCCTGCTATAGCGGGGATGGCAATGGCAAATAGCAGATATTTAGGAAAGAAGCATTGAAAAAAGAATAACTGAGAAAATAGAGATGATCCTTTCCCTAGCATGTCTTCTGAGTTTCTAACAATCTTTTCAAGGATTGCACCAGTTAGAGGTTGAATTTTAGTACTCCTTTTAGCCATGAATAACCCTCATTTTGCTGTTGATACTTTTGTTCTTCCCCCTCCCAAAATACCTTTTGCACTTATTTCACAATTAAATACTGTATTGCATGAAACATTTTTATTTTGTTGATTTACATCATCTGCAGATTATATTAACTGAATGATCCTTGATTCCCTTAATACAGTCTTCATACAAAAAAAGGAATTACTGTTTTGTTCTTGCCTTCTCGGTATCTTTAGTGAAATGTTCTCTCATCTGTCAGTCAACTTTTTTCAGTTGAAACATCCTATTCTGTTTATTCTCTTCCTATAGAGGAGACTATTAACTTTTGCTCATGATTTCATTTCTTTGATATATCCTTTTCTAATTCTATCTTTTCTGAATTACAGTGGTGAGAACTGTATAACACAAGATATCAAAAAGACGAATTTATGCAGCAGCAGCATATGTTAAGTGGTTTCAGATGTCAATCTATCAGAAAGGGCACAGCATATGTAGCATTTCTACATTAGATAAATCTAATTGCAATCCATAGTGGCTAAGATAATTTAAGTTACATTAGCAATGTCAGTTACATTTTCATACACGATGTTGTTTGGTAGTTCCAATCAAGAATCTTACACAAAGATATTATTAAAAAGGAAGTTAACAAGATTTTTTCATAGCTGTTGGGGTTTTCATTCATTCCAAACTCCCAAGTAGAACTGAACAGAATGATTTTTGAAGAAAAAAACTGCTGATACTACAGGGTTAGCGTAAACATGTTTGTATAACAGGCTGACTTGTCATTCAAATGAATGACATGAATTGTGGAAAAATGTCTGATTTGACAGAACAGTAGAAAGCACAGCACAAATTAATCATCAAGACAAGGCAAAACATATAAGTAAATTATCTGAAAACACTAGCACCTTACTGTAGCTGCACAGAAGGGGCATAAACACTATCATTACCTAAGTTCAGGGTTCATTTGCTGTATAAAGTGCACTTAAAAAAAAAAAGTTGGCTAAATTTTTTACCTTTTGCAAGGATAGTAAGAAGAAGATACAATAACTTCAGTGCTTTTTATTTTTTAAGTAGCTATGATACCCTTAAAGGCCAAGAGTTCTTAAAGTACTTAAAAGAATAAATTGCTCAAATCCTAGTGAAAGTCCTCCTTGAGTTGTTCTGAAGAACTGATCCCAGTAAAAGTGTGAATATATTTTTTATTTTTCCTAGCCTGAATCAATGAGGCATATGGTAATTAGCATATTATCATCATTACACTGATCTAGATTTTCTGTATGATTTCAAATGTCATGCTTTCACATGAAGTTCTATTACAGCATTTATCGGTATGATTGTCTGTGAATACTGAAAAAATACACTAAATGTCTAGAGAACTACAAATATACCTGTTGACAGCTATGGAATAAAGGAGCATGTTTTTCTTCCTACTAATCTCCTAGTGACTCACTGTTGAAATTTGAAGGGATTATAAATAGGAAACAATCTTTTATGAATAAAAAGGATCAGCTCAGTATTTTAAAATAACGATGGGCAAAATTTACCAAATCATGTAAGATATGATATATGCAACATAAGCAACATGTTACACTGAAATCCATTTCTCATCCCCCAAAGAACAATAAATACACTTGCCTTAGCTGTGTCTGAAACTGTATTCCAATAACCACCGCTGAGAGAGAACTTTCCACTACCTATTCGGGCCAAAATCTCCTCTGGGGTATCATCAGGACCATTTGCAAAAGGAGTGTAGCTAATTAACCAAACAATTTCAATGTTAACTTCCATAATCTGGACCTCAGTTATTATTGTAAATTTAATCACAATATTCAGCATGTTCAACATAATTATAGATGACAGATATTTACATGCCACTGGCTATAGTCTAACTGTTAAAAGAAGTTATTCCTAGGTGGTGAAAATGCCTGACAGACAATAACCAAAGATCTGTTCTTACTATATTCCCCATATATCGACTCTTTAAAAATTCTATATCCAGTCTAAGTACTGGTGGTTCTAAATTACAGAAAGGAATCCTTAAGCACTTTATCTTAGTGAAATAATAAAACAAGCTGTTATAAAAATGAAATGTGAAGATTTTATAACTGATCTGAAAAAGAATTTGAGTTGATTTGATACTAGAGGAAGCAAAGTACAGCAATTTTACTTGCTTCACTGTAAGTACTCTTGCTGCTAATTAAACAGCCAAAATGAGAATTATATATATATTTAAAACAAATGTGTTTGCCAACTTTGATTAACAGTTAATCAGGGACATTTTGGCATTTTAAATAAGTTACAATGAGAATAATCCAGGCTAAAGATTATTTGCCAGATGCAAATTTTTGAACTTGTGGAACTGTTGAACTTGTTAAATCATCTTTTGTGAAAACCATTCTGTTGCACGCAATAAATGCATTTCTATTGCATGTATTATATCCTAACTACATTATTACAGACTATCCAATTGCTGACTTGCATACAATCATGCTTCAAAACATGCTACATATATTTCTTTCAACATATATATTTTGCTGCTTTTCAGCTACTTTTCACAAGAAACAATTAATTCTTACTCCTAAATCATTATGATGCAGAAACTAGACACCCAAAATAACACGAGAAACTAAAAATTCTTTGCATCAATCTCTGCAAATTTGAATTCTACTAAAGCAAAGCACATTCAACTTACTCCCACTGAAGCCAATCAAATTGGAGATTAATTACTGCCTTGATAGAAACATTTTCAACAGTGAATCTACAATAATTATTCCTTTTGTTTACAAAGGTTTGCTATTCTAAAATAAACAAAAACGTGAAAAATATTCTTACCCAGTAAGCATGGTATAAAGTAGAACACCAAGGCTCCATATGTCACATGCAGCATCATAACCTTGCCTCTTTAAAACCTAAAGGAGACAAACACTTTTCTGCAAAAAAAGGCTTAGGAATGCTTTGATTATGCCATAAAAATGGTGATATTTCAAATACTTATTGTTTCTAAAATGATTACACTCTTTATACAAAGAAACATCTAACTAGTAAAAAAAAAATCAAAATAAATCAAGGCATGTAGGCTAATCTGGTATTTACCTCTGGTGCAACAAAATTTGCTGTATAACATGGAGTCATCAGAAGACCATTTTCTGCTCGCAGTTGTTTTGCAAAGCCAAAATCACAAATTCGAATTGATTCTGGATTACCAGACTCATCAACATAAAGAATATTGCTAGGTTTCAAGTCTCTGTGAACAACCTAAAAAACAAAACAAAACCCTCTAAATATGCTAAATATAGGAAAGGGCTTTCTATTGTAAGTATTCTGCTACTTAGCGTTAAATTTTTATCAGCAATCAATTTCCAGATTTCCAGTTTCTAATCTCAATGCAGTACTCTAATAGTCCGTACTACCCAGAGTACCATAACTTTAATGTGGAAACTCTAATGATAAAAGAACATTTATTTGTACAAGAAGTTTTACAAGATGTCTTGTTCCTACAGGAGTGCATGTATACATATATATGATTTTTTTTATTTTTAACATGTATAACTAGAAGCCTCTTTAGATCAGAATCTTTGGCCAGCAATGTCTTCTGGACTTCTGAAGTCCGTAGGTTCTGATATGCCACTGTGCCGTGTAACTACACTCCAGTTATTGCTGGAGTAGCTTTCTGTATTCCCTTCTATCCATTCAGATAATCTAAATTGATCTCAATGCAAACATTTAAAGCCTAGCTAAGGAGGAACTTAATACAACTCTGCTCCCCACCTCCTCCCCCCCCAAAAAAGAAAAAAAGAATCAACGATATATTTTTCTAATGGAATAGCATTTCATAAAAGCTGGTACTAGTTCCCAGGTGGCTATTTTGTAGGGGTTCGAGTTGTAAAATGCTTGAGAAAAACCACAGAAGTTGCTAGAGTTCTGGCAGAATAAACTTGGTCTTTTTTGAAGATGTGTAATAATGAACCTTAATAAAACCTGGAATATGTAAAGGCACTTTTTGAAATCAGATGACACATTACACTTCCTGAACAAGACAAATTATCCTAAGTCTCAGGAGAAGACTTTGTTCTCTGTAAAGGAAAGGCTATGTACCTCTGTACACAATATAACGGATTTAAACTACCTCTATCAGAGACTTAAATAGACCTACTGTGAACGCCTTTATCTTCCTGATTGTCCTATATAATTTGATTACTACTAAATACAGATTTTCATGATTAAATTTAAATAGAACATTCATTTACTTTTGGAAAAGACTATGGTGAAGTGTTTCAAGAATGTAATGATATTAGAACAAGCAGATATCCCAAACCTCCCCAGAGTAAGTTACGAACAGAAGATATACGTACTCTTCCAGAAAATAAGTATCATGGGGAGACATAGAAATAAGACTGCAGCTGGATCTGCAGTTTGCAAATCCACTTAACAGAGCAAGACTACTTAGTAGCGGCTTTTTCTACTATGTAAATACTTTGCAAGTACAAGATTTAATAAAATAGATATTTAAAAGTCTTTTGAGCTGAAAGGTACAAAAGTATCTTAAGAGAACTAGACTTGGCACAGTTGACGTTCAGGAGAACATCCTAGTTTGAGGTATCAGATAACATATAGAAGAACCAGCTCATTCTTTGGTGTTCAGATAGATTAGAATCCTTTCTTTTTAAGTAATAATAAAAATGAGACAGAAGATCAGAAGAAAACACACTTTCAGTGTAGTTTTTTTTTTGAAACAGCTCCTCAAAGGGGTAGAAAGGGAGTGGTGGGCAACAGAAACAGCACAGAACTGGATGGAAGATTTGGCCAACTATTTCTGAAATTCTATTCTAGAAGCAATTATTGCACTAGATTACATTTGTTCTTGAGTTTCACATTTTTTTGGAAGAAGGGGAAGCAATTCTCATATCAAAGGAAGAACAAGTGAGTAAGCATAACAGGCTAGTTCAAGTCCAAGCCCTAACTCCTAAGCAATCCATCAAAAAGTTTATGTGAAAAAGTAAGCAAATATCTTCCTATATTAAACTGCTTTCCCTACAATGATTTTGAAAAAGATGTCAGCTTGTTTAGATTATACTAACATTTTGCACAGGAATAACATTTTATTTTGCAGCAACAAAATAGAGCAGAAAAAATGCAGGATGTTTCAGTTCTTTATTTTTTAGTAACATATTTTTGATTAGCAACATCTACCCAAACATCTACCAGCACGTATAAGTATTCTGCTCCAAGATGACATGACACTTTTTGTTTATCCTTTTTATGATACCTATTGTGCTGGTTTGGAAGGATTCTATTAAATCTGATTAACGAAGAAGGCCAAGAACCTTAGGCATACTAGTTCACAAAAGGAAAAAAACCCCAAACCACAGTTTGTGTGAAGACTGAAAACTTGTTTCAGCACTATCTGTGGAAAAAGCCCTTAATTCTTATATACAAGCCTTGATGCATTTTAGAATGGCTTGAGTGAAAGTTGAAGTATTGCTTAATGTAAGAAGGATGATTTCACTGCTTCCTTAGCTAAGTTTTCAGCTCAGAAGTCTCTTATGTCTATGAAAGACTGCAGGGTTATAATGAAGGCAACAATCGCCTTCTGGAAGTGCTGTAGAGATTGTACATAGTCTGGTAGACTGTCAGACCAGATGCTGCCTACTACCACATTCAAATGAGCTCCTCTAGCTTTCAAAAGAGTTATAAAAAGAAAATCTGCTGAAGATAAGGAGGACTTTCCCAGACAGAAGTCACACACTTCCAGTGGTAACTGTTTACATATGTTGCAATGCTTTATGCTGAATTATATTTAAAATAAGGAAACGAGAAAACTTATGAAAGTGAGTAATTGGAATACTATTTATTCTGAAGCTTCTTTTCTCTCAGATAATAACATTAAGTGTTAGCAGCTTGTCTTTTTTTGCTGCACCTTTACTTTCTGCCTCTTCTCTAGCCTGTTTTCTCATTTACTTAAAAATGCAATAGGATTTGTCATTCTTGCCATGTAATTGCCACACTCACCTTCTCTATCCTCTGAACTGCTTTATCTGTCTTCTAGTTAACTGTTGAAGCACTAGTATTTTTTGCTTGCTAACAGTCCACTACAGCTTCCTGACCCTATGGTGCAGAAGCTACACAATAAAAATCATGTTCTTCAGAATCAAGAAGAGAAAGGAAGTATATGAGTGATAGGCAGAAAACAACAGATTTTCAGGGTCCATCATAGGATGAGGCTGAGAGTACATTAGGCCTCAGGACTACACAACAGTCCTCATCCTAGCACATTCTCCAGGCTTACTTCCTCCCCATCCCCTCTATTATAGTCATTAGCTGCGTATTCCCCAGAGCTGCTTACAGGTGCACGTAGGATAAGAGAAACAGCGATGTCACCTCTGCTACCTAAAGAATCCATGAGGTTTCAACAAAAATTTCTGTTGCAATGTAATTATTTCACCAGAAATTACTTAGTATTGCAAAGAAGAGCACAGAGATGCAGATTTATGTACCTAAAAGAGAATATTAGCCATTTTATGCTGTTTGTCCAAGATGAGTACTTACCCCTTGTGCATGGAGGTATTCAACAGTTTTTGTTATTGTGAATAAAACAGCACTAGCTTCTCGTTCTGAGAAAAATTTTTGCCTAAGAATTTTATCCAGCAGTTCTCCTCCTTTCATAAGCTCTGTTACTACATATACATATTTTCCATCATCATACACCTGCAAAAAACAAAAGACGTAAACTTTAAAAATATTTATTCTCTTCTATCTTCCCATGAAATGCACAGGTAGTGCAGATGGGTTCACAAACTGTTTTGATTAGATGAGCCACTAATTATTTTTACCGTATTTCTTCTCCCCACATACTATTCAAACATTTTTGTAGAAAGCTTTGTGTTTGAAGATGAATAATATTACGTACAAGAATGAAATAATACAAAAATATTGGCAGTAAACTTTTAACAACAAGAAAGGATGAATAATATGTAAGTTTTTCCAAGTGGCTTTACTGAAACAAATTCAACTACACATGGGAGAAATGAAGAAGAGGTAACAAATGGAGACTGTTCGAGTTAAAGTATAATTATAGTTAATTCTAGAAGCAATTACTGCTCTAGATTACAAACATGAACAGGGATCATTCCAAGTGAACAGTCATACACTATTGAAAAATATTGAAGCTCATCTCAAATAATGCCTCTGTGAACACTTCTGTGAAGTTACCATGAAAGCCTACAACTTGCACATTACTCTGCAAATAAAGCCTATTCCAAACTCTGAAATCAATGTATACCTGTATGCCCATATTTTTAATTACAGAAAATTGCTTAAGTGACTGTCAATTTTCAGGTAGCTTCTATCTTAGGTTACAATAGTTGAGAAGTTGGCAGAGAGGAACCTCATGAAGCTCTAAGGCAAGTGCCAAGTCCTGCACCTGGAGAGGAAAAACTCCAGGCACTAGCACTGGTTGGGGGCCAATTGTCCGGAGAGCAGCTTTCCAGAGAAGGACCTGGGGGTCCTGGTGGACACCAAGTTGACCACGGGCAACTTCATAGCAAAGCTGGCCAACAGCATCCTGGGCTGCATTAGCCAGAACGTTGCCAGCAGATCGAGAGAGGCAGTCCTTCCTTCCTACTCAACCCTGATGAGGCTGCATCTGCAGTGCTGGGTCCATGTCTGGGCTTCTTACTACAAGAGAGATACAGAGCTACTGGAGCAAGTCCAGCAAAGGGTTACTCAGATGACTGATGGACTACAGCATCTCTCAGGCGAAGACAGGTGGAGACAGCTGGGGCTGTTCAGCCTGGAGAAGAGAGGGCTGAAGAGGATACTATCAGTTGTATAAATACCTGATGGGAAGATAGAACCCATCAAGAGGATAGAGTCAGACTCTTCTCAGCAGTGCCCAGTAACAGGATAAGAGGCAATGGACACAAACTCAAAACACATGAAATTCTGTCTGATCATAAGAAAATGTTTCTTCTCCGTGAGAGTGCCTGAGCACCTGCACAGGTGCCCAGAGAGGCTGTGGAGTCTCTGTCTTCAGAAATAATCAAAATCTGTCTGGACAGGAAACCTGCTGTAGGTGAATCTAGGTAAACTGGAAGATCTCCAGAGGTCCCCTGCAGCCCCAAGTCTTCCATAATTCTGTGAAATTATTTGTGCTCTCACCAGGGGGCACTAAAGACTCTAAACTATACAGAACATTTTAACTGAATACTTAAGCATTTCATTTCAGTTGCACTTCGTTGGGGCTTTAAATGAAACTCAGAAATTGGTTTCTGCTTTAGAGAAACCTTTTACAGACTGTTCCCTATTATTTCAACACAAACTTTTTCACAATGTAGTTCGTGTTTAACACACGAAATAACTAGTTTGTGTTTAAGCAGAAACAGTTGTCCAAGGTATAGTAAAATATATTTAGGAATAGATAATTACATTAAGAAAAAGTTATTCCAACTTCCTCCTCTTAAACTGTCTGGCAAATACAGGCTACTAAACACTTGAAAACTAAAATTTCCTTCAGTTTGAAAATTGAAATTTTCTAAAGCTAGAAGTTTCTGTGCTTTTAAGTACACTAAAAGAATCATTTCCTCACAAATAAAAAGGAAATGTGTTTAATAATTTTGCAGACTTTACAAGCTTATGTTCTTAAGGAGAGGGAGATGTGACAGGTTTCTATGTTCTCATTTCAAAATAATTTTTTCTCATGAAATATGAACGATTGAAGATCGTCTAAATACATTTGTATTATGACTTCAAATATTATGCAGTATTAAAAACAGAATTACATAATTCTAGATTTCTAAAATGCCATTTTAGAATCAAAGCAAATTATTTTAATAGGCATAAATCCTGGTAAAATAGAAAGAAAGAAGCTTAATTCATTTGATACTATGAAGTATACACATTCAAGCATTACAAAGGACAAAAAAAATCTGGGTTCGGATACTATGTCTGTTGCTCCTTCGCTGATCCTGTGTGGCTGGAGGAAAAAAAAAAAAAAAAAAAAAAAAAACACACACACACAACCAAAAAGGCCCTCTACCACACCCCCTTAAAATCTCTCTAATGGTACTATCAATGTAATTGTCTAATCTCAGGAAGCTGTTTGTACTGAATAAATGCTACTGAAATTTCTTTGACAGTTAAGCACACAGTATTATGCTGAAATGGTGAATGGGACGCCAGTTAAAATCCTGGGAGATCCCAAGGACTACTAAAAATCAGTCAGTATGTCATATCTACCAGGCAAACTGGAGGAAGCTATTATGGAAAAAAAAAATCAGGCTATGTGGACGACATGAACAAATTATTACCTAGTGGACAGAGCCATGGCTTTTTTAAAGTAAAACTGCAGTTCACATAATTAGGAGTTTTTTGAAGTTATAAGCAGTTGGACAAGGAAAGTGGGTTGATGTAATGTTTCAGGTTTCCAAAAAGCTTCTGAAAAGGTTTTTTATCCAATGCTTTAAGTAATTTAATTCAAAACAGGATAAAAGTTGTGTTATAGAAGAGTAACTAATGACTTAAAAAAAAAAAAGTAAAATACATATAATAGTCTGGCAGAGGAAGTTCCTAGGTAATGGATTGTTGGAAGCTGTGTGCTTCCTCAGTCCTTAACACTGTTTCCTAGGCACCCATTACTGACCACTGTCAGAGGCAGGATATTGGATAAGCACATCTGATTTGGTACAATAGAGCTCCTTCTTTTGTTTTAATACTACGTAACTGAAAGAGACCACTGAAAACAATCGTAAGAAAAAAACCTAGATGATCTTGTGTTGCAGAAAGAATGTTCTGAATATCCAGTGTTTCAGTACAAACACATTTACAGTTAAATTACTGAATAAGGCTAAGTCAGAACAAAAATTTCCATCCTAAGTCAAGTATTACTGCATTTATTCTGGAGTTACAAGGAAAGAAAGAACGAAATTATTTCTTGCAGAAGAAACATTTCCCACAAGGCCCGCCTGAATGCAACCCTGTCTACCATGCTCTAGGTGACCCTGCTGAGCAGGGGGGTTGGACTAGATGATCTCCAGAGGTCCCTTCCAACCTTACTGATTCTATGAAATGCTGAAACATTATATTTTGGCATTTCAAAATAGAAGCATTTGAATTTTGGTTGTGGAACTGAATGAAAAGCGAGTCAAGTCAACACTAATTTAAATCTTTCTGACGATACCTGGTGTTTTCAATGAGTGGAGGTCCAAATGCCCCACATTTTTTCTTCTGAAAGTTGTAATAGACCACCAATATATTGTGGAAAATGCAAGGAATTTGACCAACACATTCACATGAAAACAGTGAAAACAAAGTTACTTACATCTTTTAGGGTAATAATATTTGGATGTTGTCCATAGCGCAGTAGGATTTCAATTTCCTCTGTTGGATCTCTTTTACTCTTGTCAATGATCTATATGATCAAATAGATAAGTAGGCATCATTTTTGGAATGTTGAACAGTGCAATACTTCAGTGTGCTTACTAGTATCAACATAAGCACTATTTACCGTTGTTGGCAAACAGTATGGATTATAACGAAGATGAATTTTCCTAATTGAACAGCAAAACAAAGCAAAGAATGATGGAAAAATATGCAGAATCTCTCAGTTCAAAACAGTTTTAGTAGATAAATGGATTCCCTAGGTTAGGATAGATAATGCAAGTTTGGTAGCAAGACTTCAGTCGCCCACTATTTAATAAAATAGAAAGTTCAACTTGACAAAAGATGGTCGTTTGACAAATCTAATGTACCGATGTTCACAAAGCTAATCCCAAACAAACATTTAGTGCAGCAAAAACCAAAAGGAGGACAGGGCAGGAGTCAAAAATTAGAAAAAGGAAAAATCATCTATAGTTAATTCAGATGAACTTTTCATAGTAAGATGCTTATCTGAATGTCTGGAGACTTGCTATCAGACTCCGAAGTTCACCTTGTGCAAATAAAGTAACACTATTTTGCCCTAATTAAGAGGATTCTTATTCCTATATTTAGCGTAATTGGAGGTGCCTGCTACGCTTATTTCTGCTATCTGCAAATGAAGATAATGATTCTCATTTTTTCCTCTTCTTCTGAATTGCAGAATCTCCTCTAATTTCTTTTCCACCTCTTACTCCTTCTTCTTCTTGACATCTTAGAGCCCTGACTGCTATCAGCATCATCCTAGCGTCCTGGACACTCATTGCCTTATTTATCTTAATAATTTCTTGAGAAGCCACAAGAGAGGCAGAACAAAACAGTCTTAAAAGAGAAGGAAGTGCAACAGTTAATTGTTAAGGTCCAGAAAAAGAGCAGTAAAGCAAATTATTTTCTTTCAGTTTCAAGAAATTACTCCAAATTGTGAGCAAAGAACTCAAATCTGTTCCTGGTTACAAGCAGGATAATGAAAAGTATGCAAACAGTATTGAAACTGGAGGGTTTCCATTGGCAATCTGTATACAAGAAATACAGCAAAACGTTTATCTTTTACATATTTGAGTGGTAAATCATTCAATTCAGCAATTCAAAAAAAAAAAAAAAAAAAAAAAACTGCTTCAAGAGCAGTGTTTAAAAGAAAAAAAAAAGAGTTTAAAATCTGCTAATCTACATGCCTGCTTTCAAGGTATTCAACTCCACAATGCTATATGGGAAGTGAATAAAAACCAAACCAACTTATCACTCCATTTTTGTGAACCCTAGTAATTTCAGTAAGAACTTAATGCTTTTAAAGAAGAGTTAAAAAGCCTGACAGAATAACACTGAAATAACACTAGAAACCCCGTTAAAAACTAGCGAAGACAAACACAGTTGAAGTTTATTCTGGAACACAAACTAGACAAGCACTGTTGGGAACACATATCTGAATCTGTGAATCTACTTTAGAAGCAAGAAGAAAAGATTTAAATAAGCATAATCAATTACAGTTATTAAAAATGATGAAAAGCAATACAAGCTTTTCAGAGTAAATTTCCTTCTAGAAGCAGTCCTGTAACTCCCATTCTTACTGGAATTACATAGGTGTTTCAAAGACCAAAGATTGCTTTTCACCACCCAAATCAGTACAATATAACTAACAAAACTATTGCAATGCTACATAAATATTTGCCAGTAAATATTGTTTGCTTAAACAGTAAAATTCCCACTGTTATCTAAAATAATTTTATTAAAGTGAAAATATTTAAGCTTGCTATGTTCTTTATGATATATTAACAATGACTGAAGGCTAGGATGGTAAATCCTGAAAAACAGGCAGTGCATTTTAAAACATAGTTACCTTTACAGCATATTCCATGTTTGAAGCTTTATGAATACATCTCTTGCAGATAGAGTAAGACCCAACTCCGATATCTTCCTTTACTTCATATCCATCAGTAAACTGAATGCTGTTCCTGTGCAACTGCTACCAAAATAACATTATCAGTTGATGAATATTCTAAAATATTCTTAATATAAATTTCAGTTACCCAGTTCCTACTGATTTGCTTCTGATTTTGAACTGATGGCTGTACTAGGTCAAAGTGTTTTCAATAGCTCACTACCTTCTATTTGAGATCAGCACAAAATAAACAATATACTAGACACTAAATAATGCATACTTTATTTTAGAAATTCACAATGTAATATTTCTGGTTACTCATTTAGACTGTCCAAGAGAAAGAAGATCAGAAGACTATAGTTAATGCTAAAAAACCACCACTGTTCATATTATCCACACAGATGAACAGTGAAGTCTATTTCCTTGCATGTAAAATGCTAGCTGGAAAATTTAGATGTACTGAATATAATCAGAATAACTGGAAACTGCAAGTATTCATAGGAGCAGGAGTTAAAAAACCTTTCAGAGAAACAAAAAGCAGAAAGGAGAGGAAGTGTTCACTCTTGCATGAGAAGGAAATGGTGTTTTGGTGTAAGTGAACAGTTGGAGTTTGTGCAAAGGATGCAAAGCATTTGCAGGAAACCATCTGGGTATCCTGCAGCAGAGAAAAGAGGAAATTGTAGTGAGGAAGTGGTTGAGGGGCACAAAGGAAAGGCAGTAGAGAAATGGAGATTTTTAAAAGAGAAGGAAGCCATATACAAAGTGGAAAAAAAAAAAAATCATCCACAAAACTATGCAGGAAATAAGGAGCACAGTAAAGCTTCTACAAACTGTTAGTACAAGTCATTCTGATGTGTATACCAAATCAGACAGCTTCTTTAAAATAAAAGAGCATCTAAAACCCTTAAAATTTAACAGTTTATTAGAAGCAAAACAGGTAATGCACAAATAGGCGTATTATGCCTATTCTAGAAGTAATAAAAGGATTAGGTGAGAAATACAAGAGCTATTCATGTTCTGAACAAGCAGCTTTTCAAGAATTAACCTTCTTAGACATTTGAAAAATGTCTTACCATGAAAAAACAAACAAATCCAGTCTTACAGGATGTCATTTTAGTTCCTACCTACACATCAATAAGAAGTTTTCACCACATAATGAATTTTCCTCCGTAATTAGAATTACTAAAAGCAGAAGCAGGAGGTAGAAATACAATTTTTACTGACAGCTTTCATTTTCCTTTCCTGTAGATAGATACGCTTTTTTCCCTTTAGGTAACACTCTCTAAGCACAAAGTATGTTTTCAAAATGACCTCAGTCTTTTAAGGCAAGGCATGCCTCTCATTCTGGCTTGAGGTCATCTAGACGTCTAGCAGACGTCTGTAGGCACCTACGGCTTTTTCATCCAAATATAAGCAGCACTGACAGTAATAGAGTATATAAGAATAGCAGCCACTTTAGGCTATTAAAAGCAGTAATTTCACAATAATTAATTCAGGATACTATATGCTAATTTACAATTTTACTTCCATTATAGGAAACAACTGATATATTCTTGCATAAGAGAAAATGCTCAAAATATCTGCTGTTTCTCCCCCACATTAATAACTATGGCCTGATATTCTAGAGGCTTAAAAATTATTACAGTTCAGATGATAGAATGTTTTCATTTAAGGGTTGATGCCCACGTCTGTTCACACCTACGGCTGCTGCGTAATGAAACAGGTCCTGCATCTTCAGAGATCTTGTTTGCTTAAAATAATTTCAGCTCCAGTTTTCTTGCAAAAGGTTGATAATGTTTTTTGTCACGATGCTTTGTCTTATGATGAAGGACTCCCCCCCACCACTGCCCGAAGTGAGACACAAACACTGCTTTATTGCCCATTTCTCAGCAAAAGTACTCACCTGAACAATTGAATGAACTCCAACTGTCTGCATTGCTTGGCTTTCATCATCTGATGCAATAGCTACAAAACTAAATCCCCGAAAAAGTTGATGTGCATTAGCGCTAGGTGGAATACCAGGTGAATCTGAAAAAAAAACCCCATGTCATCTACTTAAAAATGCAACAAGTAGAGTTTTTAAAATGAACAGATGAAATCATGTAAATATTTTATTACATAAAAACAGTACTTGTAATTGTTCAATCTTGCTTTTTTTAAATTTTACCTTTTGGAGTTTTTGCTGTAAACTCAGGATCAAAATAAAATGTATCTTCAGGTCTGCCAGTTGCAGGTTTAAAAGGGGGATGAATTTCTCTCCTGTACAATTTCTGAGAAGAAGTTATAGACCAGAGTGGATTAAAAAGTTAAACTACACCACCAAATGCTATTTTACCATGAAATTTATTAAATTATTTTTGAATTCAGTACTCACATTCCAGTCTATTTTGGAAAAAAATGGATGTCTCTTAATTTCTTCAACTCCATCCGGACCTGCTCCTTTTATAAGGAAGAAAAATGGCTATGAATTTTCTTTTTCTTAGTCAAAAGAATGTCTAGCTGACAATTTTATTTCTTTCTGCATTAGTTTTTGAAGCATGAATAGCAAAAATGATATAATTTTTGACGATCATTAGAAAAAACCAGTAAATAGACCAAATAAGTTCTTGCTTCAGAGCCCATTTTACACTTAAAACTAAACTTACCCATTCTAATGATCACTTATTTGCTCAAATTTACAGTCAATTCAAAGCCAACCAATTTAAAATATTCCATTAAACACTTCACCTAATCTGTTTGCTGGGTTTCTTTTGAAGAGCATTCTGAGAAGACTCTGTGCTTCAGGACTCAAAAACTGGGGCATTCCAAGTTTGGCCCTATACAACAAAAATAATTAATAACATACAAACATGGTAAGGATTACCTTTGTACTCCCCACCCCCATGTCATTCAACACATTCATATTGAGCAAAATAATGTCATCAAGATATTGGTTTCAGACATCAGAGAAAGAACAAAAGTGCTGTCAGTCATGTAGACATGTAACTTCAAATTGTCTATTTTCAGTGCTGACTCAGGAACATAAGCGAAGAATAGTGTTATAAAAAAGGCAAAGAAGAATAGAAAATTGTAAACTTTTATCAAGTAACTAAGTCTTTAATCTATTTTGATCCATTTTTAAGCATACTTATTACAGAAGCATCAGGTAAGCAAATTCATTTTGGTATTAGGATAAAAGACATTTTAGAAGGTGTAAGAAAGCTACCACAGTGACATACACCCAGCAAGACAATAGGAGACCTAAACTAGAAGATACAAATTGAATTCAGACAGGACAGATTTTGAAGATTATCAGTCCAAAAATGGAAGATTGTTTCCTTCTTTGTCACCTTCCCACTCCGTTTAATTTCAATTCTTACCTTGAAACTTGCCACGTTTTTGAAATCTTAGATTTTGTACCTCAGTCATTTCACTGATTTGAAATCCTTGCCTCATTTTTCTCCTCCTCATTTAATGTTTTGTCTCTAGTTAACCAACTCTCTCACTGTTACTAGATCTCACTTTTTATTATGATAGCGATAATGGACACTATAAAATAGTTCAGGATGAATATAATTCCCTCCTTTCCATCTCTTATTCAAGCTGTATCCTAGTTCCACTCTAAAGTCCCTTGTATTTGCCTGTACAATCTATGACACAGTTTTTCTCTGTTTTGGACAGAAGACATGACTTGCCTTGTATTTCAGCTTTTACAGATGTCTTCCTCCCTGTGACTTCAGCAAGTGCACGCACATTGATATCAATCCATTATTTATTACTTTGAGAACACAGAACTTACTAAATCTGCCACTCCTTTTGCAGGAAAGCAGCTGGAACACTTTGCTTTCATTGGGCTCTTCAGTAACATACTTCAGGCAAATCAAAAGATCAGTAGGCTGGTTGAATGAATAATGGACCAACCAGCCCATGCCTGATTGGCATAAACCTGTAGCAAGTGAACTCACACATGCATTTGATTCTCAGTGATTTCATTGCAGTTTCACTTGATGTCACTTCTGCTCACAGCAAAGTAGCCAAGAGCTATAATGTAAGAAGGGGGCAAAGAGCACAACATCTACAGAAGCAGAATGGTATCACTTACAGTAGAACAATGTTATTAAAGGACAGAACAGACAACTAAATATGAGGGGA
This sequence comes from Rhea pennata, assembly GCF_028389875.1. Classification (NCBI taxonomy): domain Eukaryota; kingdom Metazoa; phylum Chordata; class Aves; order Rheiformes; family Rheidae; genus Rhea; species Rhea pennata. The sequence continues at coordinate 133,130,491 of NC_084663.1, read as the reverse complement.
CTGTACTGGAGTGGGTGGAAATCTTTACCCAATTATTATTATTGAAAACAACTCTAAAAAGATGCAGCTCTGGAGGCTCAGCATGAGAGGTCAACTGCTTAGAAAAACTAGTTCAAAAACATAACTGCAATTAATCTCAAGGAGAAGAGACTCAATGATCAGAAGTAGAATATGTAGAAGAAATTCTAGAGGACAGGTATGTCCACACTAGAGTGAGACAAAGGCCTTTCTGTACACCACTGAGACTAGGACTGTCACTGCTTACTTCTATTATGAAAGACTATCCTTCTGAAAATGCTGTACTGGCCACCTTACACAGAAGAAAAAGTGACCACTATGTCCTGTGAGTCCCTGGGTTATACATCCATATAAATGACAGCAATTTTATTCTGACATTCCTGATGGATGAAGACCAAACTGTTATGTAAAAGGCATACCTCTTCAGTATAAGAGAAAAGATACTTAAAAAACAAAAAATCCACACTTTTGTTGCAAATTATGATTTCTTCAAATGGCAGTGTTTCTCAATTACAGATAAAAAAAAAAAAAAAAAAAAAAACAAACAAAAAAAAAACCAAAAAACAACTTTTTTTGGTGATGTTGTGAGAAACAAAGTTCAGGAAAACATGTTGTAGGAAGAATGCACTTCTGTGGATTTTCAGGAATAGAAAGAAAGAAAAGCAGTATACCTTAAATGGCACACAATGAAAGATACGAATTCAGTATGCACGCATCTCCAAACAGTTTCTGCAAATGGCTTCAAGAATAATTTGAGGGGAATTACAGTAAATTTGTCAGTATAAGGAAAATAAAAAGAAAACATACTGCCATTCAGTAATTCTTAAGGAGCCAGGAAAAGAAAAAGAAAGAATTCATCAGAAAGAGTTTAAAATATTTTTTGGTTCCAAGCTGTTCATATTACTAACAGCGCAACAGATTTATATCTATATAATAGTTAGAAATACAGAATATTAAAAGAATTAAAATTTCTTCCAGTTCTTTTTAATTTGTACCAAATTTTTGTACAATTCTCCAAAATAAAGAATATGATTACAGAGACTAGAAGGTACGAAAAGAAGGAATTCATAAAGGGAACCAGAGAGATACATGCTGAAAGCATAACTGAAAGTAGTTATGAATGTCAATTAATGGAGAGAGACTAAGAAGATATTCTATATGGCAGCTGAACACAGAAAATTCTTATACCAATAGTGGAAAGACTGTTGAGGAACAGAGTGGAGTCATAGGTGGACAGCAGAGAAAAGAAAAGGTGCAACTTGTGAGACATGGTTAGAAAAAAAACATATGGCTCCTGAAATAAATGGGCATACAGAAGAACTATCTCAGACTTGTTTCTTGTTAACAGGAGGTGGGCAGAAGTTATTTACACTTGCTGTGAATAGATAGAACCTTTTAGTCACCAAGGTATTCAACAATCACAACACAACCAAAGATTTGCATTGGTACGGTTTTGAGGCAGTAGTAAAAGTTAGCATCATCAAATACATTGGCAAATAGAAGACGAAAAAGAAAAATGAAGGCCAAGAATAATAACACGTATGCATTATGAAAACAAACGTGAGGGAAAGAAATGGCTTTATATTTTCCAACAGTTTTTATATCAAATTACTTGAAAAAAATCAGAAAATTTCATATATTTACTTTTCAAAACAGGCTGTTGGTGCAAAAGTAGTGTTAGCCTTCATATATAGGTAGATAAGACTAAGGACAAACAGTGAAGTGGAAAACACATGAGAAATCAAAAATAGTCTTATGAGCATCCATGGAAAAAAAAATAGTATTAGTAAATGATTGTTTAGATACACAAGTGAAATTATGACACAAGGAAACAAATGTTTGCAGAGTTAGGCTAAAGTCCTGAGCCTATTAGAGTGTCACTGTCTGTAATTAGTTCAAAGAAAAGATAGGGAGCAACAAGGAGAAAAATGCAGGCCTTCATTAGCAAGAACAAGAATGTTAACTGCATGAAGGAAAGCAATTTCCACGATATAGCTTATGCAAAAACTACGCTGGAAATAGTATAGGGGAAACTCAGAGCTACAGCAAGTCACAGGAGAGTACTTGAGAGGATGCCCTTTAGCAAATAGGGGAAGCATCAAGAAAGCAAGCTGTTGGAAGTAGCAGCAATATCAAGTAGGGTGTGGAGTTGGTAAGAAAGAGAAGAATAAGGAGAGAAAATACTATCAAAAAAACCCTGCTAAAACAAAAACATGGAATAACGTACAGGGTACCAAAAAGGATAAGAAAGTTAAAAATATATGGAAATAAGATGGGAAAGATCACATAGCTGGAGAAGATTATTACAGGTTAAACAGTTGCTATGAAATTTTTTGTACCTGGTATGAGAAAGGAGTAAAAAGGCAAATCAGGTAAGTGATAAAGGGAATTAAAGGGAATTAGTAGTACTGAATAGGGAGTGAGGATTTACCAGTACCTTTGGAAATGAGGGAAGAGTAGAAATTAGATATTGCAGCCCGGAGGGCATCCCTGTAGAATACCTGATGAGATATATAAATAAGAGTGTACTCACTTGAGAATCATAGTCATGGTTTCTTTTCTGTCTTTCCCTTGGAAAGGTAGAGTACCAGTGAGCATTTCAAACTGTATAGAGTAAAACTTTCATCAATTACATTACCTGAACAAAATCTAATTTTTGACAAAACTACTTAGCATCTTAACCTTTCAAAATTCATGCATGTTAACAACCAAGTGTATGCAAAACAACCTCTCATTGTACAGACTTAAATTACTATGAATATCTAGCAGCCTCTGCCATTTTTAAAGCTGCAAAACGTTTTCCTATATAAAAACCTTGCTTTACATGCTTTCATCTGAACAGTTTAAGTTATAATTTTCTGTGCTGCTTTTCTACCTAACCAGAAACCAGTTGGAAAACTCGAGCTATACAACTGTATTTCAGTTTTCAAGATGATGGTGGTAGAGAAAGATTCCCCTTTCAGAAGTTAGTGACAATTTCTCTTCATGCAGAGATATTTAAAAAGGTCAAGATTAAAAAAAATGGCATGTACATAGTCTTTAATGGAAAAAGGAAAAAGGTTAGCTGATTGACAAAGACATGCATGATGAAAAGTGATTACTGTATGCATACATTGGAAATAAAGTCTGATGGAACACATAAGATGCACAGTACATGCATGCATATTCTACAGTGCCTGGCAGTCAACAATGGACACTTAAAATACTGATCTGTTCTGAAAGTGACTGAATAAAAATAGGTAAATATAAAGACACTTCCACCGGGCTGCAGTGTAGAGCAGAGATACCAGAGCTACCTTTGGTACTGAAAACAGTCTGGCAGCAGTCATGGCAGCCATAACACTGTTGAGGCAAGAATTCTTATTTCTGGTTTAAAAATTGCAAAAATTTAATTTAAAAACATTAATGAAATAGCATGGTATACATTTAAAGCTATCAAAATTAAAATAATTATAAAGGTACAGTCTGATGAACTTATATCACCCTGTGCTCAAGGCATCTTGTATTCCTGATTTTTCCCATATGACTCAAGTACTCATTCATGTACATTTCTAATGTTTAGATTGAGTTGAGCAAATAACGAGCAACTCCAGTAGCTTTAGACCTCAGATAAAAGCAGGAAATTGCACTAATCGCATTCTTTAAAACATCTTTCTATGAAAGTTATTTATTAAATTTCTTACTGTCCTATATTCAGAGAATAAGAGCTGCCAACTCTGCACTACTAGTAGATACTTTGGTTTTGTACTCTAATCTTTCATTAATTTAAAAAAAATTAACGTAATGCCATTATGGAAAAATGTTACTTTTACCTTTAATAGTTCTTACCATAGTTGTCAGAAGGATGTCCTGAATCAAGGCCTAAACCAAAACTATCAAGAAGTAATTGAGTATTTTTGTTTTCAAGTTTAGAATGAAATGCTTCATAATATATACCTGCCAAAAATGTATCTTTCTTAAAAAGGTAAATTTGTGGGTTTGCTTGTTTCTCATTTGCTTACTCAAAATTCTGTAGACCAGCAATAAAGTTTCTTTAGCAAGCTTCTATTTGTCACAAGCCTACCCACTAAAATCCAGACAAAACCAAATATTTCTTATATAAAAAACTAAGCAAATACATTCTTTGTCTTCCTCCCCAAAACACCATAGTCCAATACATAAGGCCAATAGTACTCTAAGGATAACTCAATATTGGCTTTACCTAATTATCTTCTAATTTCATCAGGAAAACACTTCAGCAAATACCTAATGCTTCTAAAAACTTTAAAATAATGTTTCTAAATGTCTGGCATCCCTTAAAACATTCACTGTTTTAGAGGACAAGTAAGAATATACTTCCCAAGGACAGTTTAAATACACTTAACATGTAACACTAGCAGAAAAGTGGCCAAACGATTAAGATATCTTTCTAGTCTCTGTTTCTATGCTATAACTGCCGTTCAGTCTCAGATAACATGTACAATCACTTGAATTCTTCTCAGAGATTGCACTAATGAATTACTTAAGAGTGGGTACGTACAGATTGTCTATGAAATTTATCATGTGAACTAGAGATGCAAGCAATGAAAACATGTCTTAAAAGAAAATTACACTGTTTTCCATTTATTAATTTAGAGAATTTTAAGGCCATATTTTCAAATTCAAAACAGAAGCAAAAGTATTTTAAATGCAGTGCACTTAGACTGTGGAAGTTACACCAGTCAAGTCCAGTATCTTTCAGCAGTTTTTAATCTTAACATAAATACTTTAGAAGCACAAAATTATGTTTTCCGATTCTATAAACTAAAGTTGAAAATTTTAAACTATGCTTTCAACAACAAATAGCCTCAACTACATTGTAGTTATTTAATTGATGCCCAAGCTTCATTTTGACATAGAGGCTGCTCAGAGCTTACAGCAATGCTAAAATGTGTTCTCACTGATAAAATGTGCAGTTGCGAGGGTGTACATGTGTGTGTCTATCTGGAGAAAGTTTAGTTACCAGGTGCTACTTTTACACAGTCAACTTTCAGATCATATCAGCATTCCAAATGGTAAAAAGGTGATAGGATAGCTTATTTTCAAGACATAAGAGTCCTCATACTACAAAGCCCATAGATTGGTTGTACTGTTATAGTTACATAGGTACTACAGAAGCAGTACGGAACAAAACCATTTCCTTTCAAAAAATACAATTATTTAATCTTGCTGTCAAAAACACACACAAAGATAAATATTAGAAGTCACTCAGCATGCCTAAACTACCATATATGATCATTTTCTTTTTTAAATCTGTATTTACTATGCAAATTAGTTCCTCTGACCCTGCAACTTAACAAGTTAGCTTCCTGCAGAATCATCATTATGGATGGTCCTGCTGACAACTATACTGCATATCAGCTCTGTGTCATTCAGATTATTTTGAGATGTGCAAAGTAAGATCTGCCAATATTTCCTTAACTTTTAATTACACTAGAGAACATAATCAGAAAAATAGAGTTTACAGGTTTTTTTCCACTTGAAAGTAAATTCAATTTTAAAATTTGGATCTAGGTTTCTCCCTCACCTTGAAAAACAAATCAATATTTTTTACTCCACATACTTATGTATTCTTGTTAACCTCTCTAATGTTCAACTACAACAGATATGTAATATTTCACTCAAATGGAAATAAAAGGGTAGCATATTACTGATACTGAAAGGAGATCTAGTTCGCATCTTGATCCAAACTCTGCAGTGCTGTTAATTTCACATGATTTGGATTTTTTTTGGTAGTTAAAATTCATTTAAAGCTCACCTTACAATTTAATGTTTGATTTGTTTCAGCAATCTCGCTCAGTACAGTTTTGGTATCATTTACATTTACCAGAAACCTACCATCAAAACACCAAATGACCACCAGTCTGCACTCTGTGTATGGCCTCGTCGATTAACAACTTCTGGTGCCATATATTCCACTGTCCCACAGAAAGAGTAGGCTTTTTTTTCATGATCAATTGACTCTTTGCTTAAGCCAAAATCTGGAAGGGAAAAATAGGTCTGAAATACTATCTGTCTATAGCTGTTTATATGTGCGTGTGTGTTTGTCTATGCATGTATATATATCATTCATATTCTTACCATAATGTGAAATGCAATGCCTTTACCATTCATGTGTATAGCCAAGTATATATGTAAATTAATTTCCCCCACCAAATGATTACAGACCTATAGCATCAGCCTTATGTTCAAAAAAGGTATCTTATTTAAATGTTAATACATTTCAATTATTCAACATTAAATAACACTCTCCACTCCATGAAATTACTTACTAATATTTCTCTGAAAAAGAAAATTCAGAGATTTTTATTATAAACAGAAAAGATCCAGTTGTTGCAATTTCCTTTTATTCACCTGTCAATTTGATATGTCCTTCTTCGTCAAGCAGTATGCTAAAAAACAAAGGAATAAAGTAAGCTATTTTGAGTATCTTAACTGTTATTTTGGAAAATGCACTGATAAGATTTAAGAACAAAAAAGAATAGAATATACAAAGACAGGTAAAAGTGAACATGCATGGAAATGAAACATTAGGATGAGATAATTTAAATGCATATGTTTTGTTTCCTTTGATTCTTTCATATTAAAGAATATAAAACAGAATCAACATATCAGATTTTTGTTAAATTTGCTTGTATTCAGTGTGGCAGACAGTAGCTTTTATCTTGAACTTTCATTTTTAGCCACCTGCATGTCATTATCACAATATTGTTAGAAATATTTTTATTTCTCTTATACTAAGCAAGAAAGCTGTAACAGTTAATATAACATGTCTGCATACATATAAATTGTATATTCATTTGTATTCAGAAATTTCAAAAGGGTGCTGACCTCCAAATAAATATACTCACATAATGAATACCATCACGCTGTTTTTATCAAAGCATAGGACACTAGGTCCCGTAGGACCTATATACTTAAAGCAGGCCTTATGTTTCCATCTATGTTTATGTAAGCACAAGAAAAGCCACGCTTCTCTCAGACACCAACTATCCTTAACAATCACTGAACGCAATGACAATTCAAAGCATTCAAAATGCAGGTCTACGACAACACCTGCACTGCAGTCTGAGAGCTGCATTTCCTCTCTGTGATAACATGCAGACGCTTGTCCATTCCCCCCGTCCTTTCCTTTCCTCATTCCCGTTTCCATGGTGGGAAACGGTCCCACAGTATAGATACAGCCTGTGAGAGTTACTATCATCTCATCTATAACTTGCAAAAAATTTCAACTTTTGAAAAGATGTTGAATCAGATGCATGCAAGACTTAAAATCAAGGTTTTGATAGGTATGGACATACGCAAATTTAAGAAAAAAGCACCTGCGGTATTTGCTGTTTAGTCTTAATAATTACTGTTTCATCTTCCTCCTTATTAAAGTAGATGTTAGCAAAAATTGAAAAAAACTGAAGTCCTCTTGCTTTCCTTTCAAAATTTTCTATTTGGTAAGCTTGTTTTCCTCACTTCATAATTACTCAATAGAACACTTTCAAGGTTTAAAGGTAATTCATCTCCCTGTTTGTCTGTAAGTCATCAAGGAAGATCATATATATCTGAAAATACTGTCACAGACAACACAGAATATTAAGCATCAAATACCTCAAGATATGCTGCAATTATGTTTGGGATATCAGACACGAGAAGAAATAAGAAAAATGATTTCTCCCCCTTAGATTAGGTGCAACTCCCACTCAACCCCTAAATATGTCTAAATTGCCCATCTGAGTATGAATCTTGCCCCTTCCTGTCAGACAGTACTAAAAATTTTTAAGTTTCCGTCCATCTTTTACAAAATCTATACTAATGGAAACTCCATGTAAGTCAGCTTTTCGGATTTTTCTCATCCGTGTTTGCCCTTTCCACCAATACTCTACATGAGACAGTTAGCTCACATAAACTTTTCAGGTTTTCTATATAAGGCGTAATAGAGAATTGAGATCAAAGACATTAGGGCTGCACAATAACTACAGATTTCCCGACACTAAGACAGAGTACATTAACCATCTGATTAAGCACAACTGAGGAGATGCACACTTTGTATTTTCGCTTAGGACATCTCTCCAGGTAAACAGTAATGCTGCAGCATACACAAAAACTTCAGCATTTTATATCTGAGAGGTCCAAATGTTCCAGATAGTACTACTGACAAGACAAGAAACATTTTCTTCTTCATATCTTGTAAAACCTAAGAGAAGTAATGAAGGAAGGAAAGAGTAGATAGAATTCAGTCATTTGAAAGAGGCAGGGATGAGTAAACTATTGAGAAGTAACACTACACTGTAGTGCACTGTAGTAGTGTAATTGTAGCTTTAAGCCTGTTCTAAGTTTTCTGTGTAATTATTTAATTGTCAATAGTTTAAGTAAAGTAGGTGACTTACTATTTTCACATTTTACTTCAAACTGCAAACTCCTTTCCAAAGCTGACTTTTAAAATACATTGCACTCAGAGCATAAAAAACTGTTTATAGTTAAGCTTTCAAATGCAGAAATACAAAACTCAGCTGTAACCTCACGCCACGTATTTGTTTTTACTTTATCTTTAGTCCAAAAACTCTACAGTAACACCAAAAACAAAAGCATAAAAAGAACTCTTCCCAAAACAAACAAAATACACGTATCCTTCCCTATTCTGCACTCTGCAACACTTGGAAAATGAAAGGTGTATATTTTCCAGTATACTTAAAGCCACAGTAACAGGGATGTACTCAAACTAGATGCTCATTTTCTAGTGGAAATAAAATCCAATCCTTTTAATTAAACAAGGTTTTTTCCTCCCCTGTTCACCCTACAAAGTAAACTACAAAGTTTAACAGCTGGGAAGAGAAGCGGACAAGTAGAACTGCTATAAAAAACAAATTAATATTGCATTTGCTGCAGCTGATTCTTACTTTTCTGGTTTCAGGTCCCTGTATATTATTCCAAGACTATGTAGATGATCTAAAGCAAGTGCTAATTCCGCCAAGTAAAATTTAACATCATCTTCCGTGAACATCACCTGAAAAAGCAAAATTATTTATTTAAAATATAAAACTTCTCAAGTTCCCATCAGCACTGAGCATCTGAGTCGTTTTGCAAAACATGTCTTCAAAATAATCACAGTCATTCTGATAAAAAAATCAGAAATTCAAATTGCTTGCTTAGACAAATTCAGATTTTATTATCAAAAAATGATACACAAACTACTTAATTTAAATCCAACAAATACTTCATATAAATATATATTCTGAGACACGTATTGAAACGTAGTAGCAGTAGCAGAAAAACTACGCCAGATGTAAAAACAACATAGAGAGACTGCTTGCCGAAGCTTTTTCAAAAACAATGTAAATTACAACAACAGCATACTGATGAAGTGGATACTTCGTGTAAGAAAAACACACACACACACACATATATATATATATGTATGTATGTATGTATATATTTAAAAAAATTCAAAACTTTATTCAATGAAAACAAAATCAAAACTAAACTCTCCTAATATAAGCAGCTAGTAGTCAATTTTTTTATTTTAAAAATTTGTTTTGATAAAAGTTTACCTCTTTGGATAATCGTGTAAACAAGTCTCCTCCCCTGAGAAAATCCAAAATAAGATATAGCTTCCCTTCTGTTTGAAAAGCTGAAAAGATCAACATAAAAAAATTAAACACCATCTTTTTTTTAAGATACCACCTATCTATTTTTACAGAAGAATAATATGTCAAAACAATTTACCCTTGATTTCATTATCTATACTATTCTTTTTCCTTTTTGGAATAATTTAATTAAAAAATTAACTTTTTTTTAATCATGAAGCAAGTAAGTTTTGTACTGTGTGAAAGTAAATCAAATCATTAATGGAATTCATAAAAAATGAATTAGTCAGCATTTCATTCCAAATTTTGGCAGTAGAAAGCCTAGACTTAAAAGGGCAGAACTAGTGCATTCTAATACTTCCAGAAACTCAGCTTGATAGGGAGATCTAGTATAGTGTGCATTAGAGAGAAAATTAAACAGTGAAAGCTACATTATATAAGCCACCTCAGAGAGGGACAGATCAGAAGACTGAACTATGGAAAATCTGGATCTTAAAGGAAAAGTATTAATTAAAGCGTTCTCGTTTGTAAGAATAGCAGCACAGCGTGTTCAAACAAATACTTTATGTTGATACAATAAACAACATTCGCTCTCTTTTTTGGTTTACTTTCTGCATGACACATTAAGAATAACTTTCTTTTTCCCCCCTAATGATTAAATTTTTATGGTTGCCAATACCACCGAAATGAAGAGTCATATTCCCACCAACAGCGATGCAATTGGAAGTAATGCAACTATATGTTGTTGTCTATAGAGCACTTTAAGGATAAGAAATCATTTTAAAAATAAGTGAAAGATATATACAGAAAACACTACATTTTAGAACAAAATGGCTACATATAAACAGATAACTAACTGTCCTTTTAAATAGAGCAAAATGCTATGAACTCAATCCTGTGAAGACTTGCTACTAAGTATTGAGTTAGCGGTATGCATATATGGCAAGAAATTTACCACATAGCAAGCCTTTGCAGGATCAGTGTTTAGATAGTACACTCCCTGCTATGATTCTCAGAACCACTAAGCAAGTATCAGGCACCATCTTGACAAGGACACTTTACTAAGTTTAAAATTGCATCTTTTTGCCACTCACCATAATGTAACTTGACAATAAAAGGATGATTAACTTCTACTAGGATATCACGTTCCATTTTTGTTCGAACTCGATCTCGAACTACAACAGAACAAAGAAAAACAAAACAGAAACCAAATCATACTATGAATCAGTATTTCTATGTTTTCCAATATGCTTCACACTATATACTGTTGTTTCACTGCTATCTACAGGTCATTATACTTTACACAGAAGGAATATGAGACTTGAAAGAATTTATTTCACACTACAGTCCAATAAATCTCCTTATGCATTTCAATTTGCTCCAGTTTCTGCAATCGGGAAAATCTGATACTGGGTAAATAAATTTAGCAAAAGCATAAGAAGCATAACAAAGTATACAGCAGATAGAGGTAACTGCTTAAACAGTATAAAAAAGATGGCCACAAAGTTATAAATAAATTTATAATAAAGATATAGTTATACTGTCACAAAGATGCCTGCACTGGTGCTCATTCAAATAACTTATATTATTAAGAAACAAGTGCTTTCACAATCTGGATGGAAGAAAGTTGTTACTTTCTTTACTATGATCGTGCAATATATCCAATGTACTCTGCTTTCAGACAACCAAAAGGTTTGTTTATTTTAAAGGAAAGTTTACTGACAGAGTGAAGATGTACATGGAGGAATGTATCAGAGTAGGACATCAGAAGCAGTTAATGCTCAAGCTGTCCATGCTGTCCCACTACACTCATTCAGAATGGGACACACGTCTCCTCCCGAGCCACTCTACGTTGAGCTAAGGATCACAAGCAGATGCTCCTGCTACGGGGCTGGCCATCCACAAGGACCAGTAGGGAGCTGGGCACAGTACTCGCACCAGCTACCTGGGTTCCTCCCCTGCCCTTCCCCAGCCTACGCTTGGCTCCCTTCTGAAGCTCCACATACCCCAAGGCACAGGTAAAATTCACCACTCTGACAGATAACAGCAGGCAAAGTTTGCAACAGTGATTTAAGATATTGCATTTCTCTTCCTTTCCCTTATGTACCAGCTTATTACTACCCCCTTGCCAAGCATTACCACTTTTTGAAGTAAATGAACATTTGTAGTGGGGATGCTGGGGTGCTTTGCGTGGGAGAGGGCCATGAGCTGCCCCACAAAAGAAGGGCATGCAAGGAGAAATGCAAACAGATGCACTTGGAGAAATGAAACGGAGATGGCATGTGGAGGGGGGCATTGCTGGGGACACAGCAGGAAGCATTCTGTGCTGCTGCAGGGACACCCCCAAAGGCAGCACAGAGTGCTGGGGACCCACGCCAGGGTAGGGACACCCTTGAGGGACCGCAGCCCATGGAGGACCCACACCGGTGTACGGACTGCTCCGGAGGGACATCAGCCATAAGGGACCCACAGCGGGACAGGCACGCTGCCGAAGGGACACGGCCCACTGGGTACGCGTGTCAGGGCAGAGACAATGAGTAAGAAGGACAAGGCAGCAGCAAGAAGCCAACGAGCCCCAGCCCCAATGTCCACTGCCTCACCAATGGGATCGGCAGGGGGCCAGAGCGCAACCCGTGGTGGAAACATGGGGGAATGGAGATGAGGAGTGGGGAAGAAAGGTGCTGGGCTGAAGCTGAGTCTGAGAAAAGGAGGAGGAAAAGGCATTTCCTTTAATATTAATTGTTTATCTTCTTAATTTCTTAATTCCTGAATCTGCAGTTATAAGTTTTTGTTAACTGGCAATGAATTCCTTGAGTCAAAACTGTTTTGCTTACAACACCACCCAAGTGCAATGCATGAAGTCCAGGTCAAAGTTTAAGGTGCCACCATACTTTGTATAGTAAACAAGCTGAAGTTCAGATTTACCATATAACAAAGTTGAAAAGACTCAAGATGTAAAAGGGTCTTTTAGAAGTTTAGCTCTTCTTTACAGAAGTAGTCACTTACAATAGAGGTATTTAGCAATATAGATAAATTTTCATGAATGAACTTATCAACTTTCCATGTCTGTGCTGAACATAAGATCTTTAAAAAAGAAGGCACGTAAAATACAGTGCCTCCTCAAATACAGAGCAAATACCACATTTGAATATTGACATTAACATCTGAAGTCATAGAAATGTCACAAGGCACTCATGCGATCTCACTATTTCAAAGGTTCAGATGAATTGCAATATTTAAATTTGGAACATTCCTTCTTTGAATAGATTCATTTCAGAAAAAAATTAAAAAGTTTAAAGTGCGCATAGTTACGAAATGGTCACATGGATAACAAAACGTCTTACTGAAAAGCTGGAATAACTCCAAATTCACAGAACCTTAAGCAAAGAAGCATAAGGAAATGAACACATTTCAGACATTAGTATTAGCCAATACTGGGTAATAATTATTATTAGCAATACTGGCTAATACTGGTGGAGATGGTGGAGTTCAGGATCCGGTAGGGAAGAAGTAAGGCAACAAGCAGGATTGCAACCCTGGACTTCAGGAGAGCAGACTTTGGCCTCTTCAGAGGCCTAATTGGTGGAGTCTCATGGGTTAAGGCCCTAGAGGGAAGGGGAGTCCAGGAGAACTGCCTAATACTCAAACATCACTTCCTCCAAGCTCAAGAGCAGTGCATCCCTATGAGTAAGAAGAGCAGCAAAAGGGGCAGGAGACCTGCACGGGTGAGCAAGGAGCTCTTGGCCAAATTCAGACAGAAGAAAATACACAGAATGTGGAAGAGGGGACAGGCTACTTGGGAGAATTATAGGAGTGCAGTCAGAATATATGGAGATGCATCGAGGAAGGCTAAGCCCCAGTTGTAATTGAGTCTGGCAAGGGATGTTAAGGACACCAGGAAGGGCTTCTTCAAATATCAGCAGCAAGAGGAGGACTAGGGAAAACGTGGGCCCACTACTGAATGGGGCAGGGGCCCTGGTGACAAGGGATACAGAGAAGGCAGAATTACTGAGTGCCTTCTCTGCTTCAGTCTTCGCTGCTAAGGGCAGCCCTCAGGAATCCTGTAGCCTGGACGTGAGGGAGAAAGTCCAGAGAAGGGAAGACTTTGCTTTGGTGGAGGAGGATAGGATTAGAGACCTTCTGGGCAGGCTAGACATCCACAAGTCCATGGGCCCTTATGGGATACACCCACAGGTACTAAGGGAGCTGGCGGATGTTGTTGCCAGGCTGCTCTCCATCATCTTTGAGAGGTGCCTGAGGACTGGAAGAAAGCCAGTGTCACTCCAGTCTTCAAGAAGGCAAGAAGGAGGACCCAGGCAAACACAGGCCAGTCAGCCTCATCTCCGTCCCTGCAAAGGGGATGGAACAGCTCATTCTGGATGTCATCTCCAAACACATGGAGGAAAAGAAGGTGATCGGGAATAGTCAGCATGGATTCACCAAGGTGAAATCCTGCTTAACCCATCTGATAGCCTTCTATGACGGAATGACTGGCTGGGTAGATGAGGGGAGAGCAGTGGACGTTGTGTACCTTGACTTCAGCAAGGCTTTTGACACTCTCTCCCATAACATCCTCTTAGGTAAGCTCAGGAAGTGTGAGTTAGATGAGTACACAGTGAGGTGGATTGAGAACTGGCTGAAAGGCAGAGCTGAGAGGGTTGTCACCAGTGGCGTGGAGTCCAGTTGGAGGCCTGTGGCTAGTGGTGTCCCCCAGGGCTCAGTACCAGGTCCCATCCTGTTCAACTTTTTCATCAGTGACCTGGATGAGGGGACAGAGTGCCTCCTCAGCAAGTTTGCTGAGGATACCAAGCTGGGAGAAGCAGCTGACACACCTGAGGGCTGTGCTGCCATTGAGAGAGACCTGGACAGGCTGGAGAGTTGGGCGGAGAGAAACCTCCTGAGGTTCAACAAGGGCAAGTGCAGGGTCCTGCACCTAGGGAAAAATAACCCCAGGCACCAGTACAAGCTGTGGGCTGACCTGCTGGAGAGCAGCTCTGCAGAGAAAGACCTGGGAGTGCTGGTGGATGACAGATTGACCATGAGCCAGCAATGTGCCCTTGTGGCCAAGAAGGCCAATGGTCTCCTGGGCTGCACTGGGAAAAGTGTTGCCAGCAGGTCGAGGGAGGTGATCCTGCCCCTCTACTCAGCCCTGCTGAGGCCTCATCTCCAGTACTGCCTCCAGTGCTGGGCTCCCCAGTACAAGAGAGACATGGAGCTACTGGAGAGAGTCCAGTGTAGGGCTACGAAGATGATCAGAGTGTTGGAGCATCTCCCATATGAGGAACAGCTGCAAGAGATGGGCCTGTCTAGCCTGGGGGGAGAAGACTGAGGGGGGAGTCTTATCAATGTGTATACTTACCTGCTGGCAACGCTCTTCCCAACGCACCCCAGGAGACCATTGGACTTCTTGGCCACAAGGGCACATTGCTGGCTCATGGTCAACCTGTCATCCACCAGCAGTCCGTGAAGGGAGGGTGTCAAGGAGACGGGGACAAACTCTTTTCAGTTGTCCTGTGTGACAGGACAAGAGGCAATGGGCAGAAATTGAACCACAAGAAGTTATGCTTGAATGTGAGGGGGAATTTCTTCACTGTGAGAGCGACAGAGCAGTGGCACAGGTTGCCCAGAGAGGTTGTGCAGTCTCCTTCTCTGAAGATCTTCAAGGCCCGCCTGGATGCAACCCTGTCTAACATGCTCTAGGTGATGCTTGAGCAGGGATGTTGGACTAGATGATCTCCAGAGGTCCCTTCCAACCTTACTGATTCTATGAATACTGACTTTAAAACCTAACTTTTGTCAACTACTATTTCCATGTGCATACTGCTGGAAATAACAAATTGGTTTAGGAGTGAAAACTTTCTTTCACGTATTTTGATAAATTACTTGCGTTGCAGTGTATGCCAGGAGACTGGTAAGTTTCCTGGTGATATATTAAGAGAAAAAAAATTGCTTTGTCAAATTAACTGAGCCTGCTCATTTTTAATTTCTTTCTTAATATGGTTGATGCCAGACTCTCTAGCAATTATTTAGTCCTATTTCTTTCCATCTCTCCTACAGGGGCTTTGAAAGTTGAGACATCCTTTCATTGTACGTTAATAAACTAGTCTCTGCACTAAAATTGTTGTGTGTATTCCTGAACGTGCTCTAAACATTAAAACATTGGACTGTGTTTAGTTACATCAGTGTATTCTGGCTAATACGGCTGCATTCCTCAGAATTGTCTCCCTAAATTTGCTTTGAGAATCATGAACATTGCCTTCAAATAACAAGAAATCTTAAAGGGTATTTTTTAACTCTAATGTTACATTATAAAAAGTCTTCTGGAGTAGATCTGAAAGAGCTGAAGATCCTTAGACAAATCAAGTCATGCAGTGTATTATTTAAAATTACAGTATCAGCTCTTTAAAAATACATCTACCTATTTTTTTCTATTGGAAAAAAATAATAAATATTAATAGACTTCAACAGTAACCTTCATTTGTCTATAACTTCTTTTCTTAAAGCATGAACTTAAACAGAATTCTGTTCAAAAGCACCTGAAAATCCAGCAAAAGCATTGAGAAATGTGGCATCCTCCTGTTACTGACACCTTTCTGCTCATGCCTTTTGCATCCTTGAATTCTTAATGCCTTGAAGCATCTACATTTCTAAGCAAAAGTCACGCTTTCAGTTTCAGGGAGTATCTATCAGTCTCCGCATCCACACACTAATCCACCTTTGACTCCAGCTATTAGCTGGCTTGGGAATGAAAATCTACGGAGAATATCAGAGCAATTGAAATAAATGGATACCACATTCAAAAAAATGTAAGTAAATAATGAGAACCTCTGCCACAAAACATCAAGATATAAGAAACTCTTCAAAAAACACTCAAAGCCTTCTCTAATAGTATTAAATAAAAGTGAAGCATAATGAGATCCACAAGACAGACATTCAACACTAGTTCTTAACCAGGAAAACTTCAGGTTCAACATTTTAACAGAGTTCGTAATTCAATGCAAGTATGCAGTTTTCATTCACTAGTCCCTATGAATGTTTTCAGATGAAAATTCACATTAAAATCACAAATCAGTAAAATAGAGCAATAACATAGGTAACACACCACAGGTTGTTGAAACTCTCCCAAAACTATCACTTCAATTTCAACTGTAGCCATGAGTTACTTTAAAAGAATCACAAATAGTCTCAAATACAGAAGTATAAAACAAGGGCATGAAGAAAAAAATCATACAAACACACACACACACATATATATCACAGTTAGGGGATTTACAGTGTGATAGATCCCTTTCCTTTTCATCTATAATTGAAAATACATTTTTTCCTTTTTTCTATGGTAAACTACAGGACAAGAACTGAGACTGTTCAGGTGTGAACTTTTTATTTTGTTACTGATATCACCCAAACACCCAAGAAACTAAACATTTTAAGGACTCTTTTTAAAATTCATTTTTTTTTCAAGCAAATAAGATCGACCTAAATTTTCATGAAATATATCTTATACCCAGAGCAAGTGCTAAAGTTTTGGGAAAATATACAGTACATTGCTGATATAAAAGAAATTAAACTCTTGTGTTAAGAGCTTTTATAATAAAACAGCTGATATAATGTCCTTGTAAATATCATGACCTAAATTTAAACTGAGCAGAAGGCTGGAACTATATCCTTAGTGATGTACAGCAAATGTAAAAAGGAAGGATATTAAGTTTCAACTAACAGCTCAGAAGCAAGTCAGCTGGCAGATATAAAACAGCTACCCTAGTAAAATCATCCTGCTACAAACAATGAAAAGGAGCTAACACTTAAAATAGGAGAGAATTTATATACCCACATAACCCTATCAATGCAATATTTCTGAGTACTACGTTCTTCAGGGTTTACAAAACAAAGCAGTAAGTTCTACTGTTTGCTGTTTGGTAACAGTAAGCTCTAAGATACAATCTTTTTAAATGCCTGTAAGTAAAAATTAAGTTTTGTTATTACATCTATCACTTGCTCTAAACAGTACATACCTTTCAAGGTGGCCTTTTTTAATACCTTCATTGCATAAAGCTGTCTAGCATCTGATCCTGAGATTTTTTTGACAAGAAATACCTGCATTGAAAAAGAATTTGTAAAAGAAAATAAGGATAAGACAGATTACTATATTTGGCTATTTACTTCTTCCATCACTTTTTTTTTTAAGATTCTGTAAAACCCGAATGCAAGGTTTCCTTACATTTTTATGTACTATCCCTTTCATAAACTAAAAGGTTCATTCAAGGCAAACAATCTGTGAAATTATGATTTAACTTAATTGATTTCAACAAATAAAAGCACAAATTTGAATCTCTCAGAAATTAAGAAAAATCTACATGAAACATGAAATTCAACTTTCTAATTGTCTTGTTAAAAAAGTCTTTAAATATTAAAATACAGAATATTAATATAAATCTCTCAAGTATAAAGTAAAATCCTGACAAAAACCCCTATAAACTTATGAGAACCAACCTCTTACATACCTTTTTTGATACATCATGGTTGAATTTTACATGCACCAATAAAGTAAAACCAGACTCTAGCAAAAGGAGCTCATTTCCTTTTCTAGAGTAATAAGATTTTGAGTGGAATTGATTTTAATATCTTTAATCCAAAACGAATTCCAGTAGAATCAAATTTTAGATTTAGTAATGAGAAAAGTAAAGTATACCGGTCATAGGTTTTCTGATTGTTTAGGAGAAAATGAGGAAGACAGTGGTAAATGAAAATGCTGAACAAGTGTTCTATTATATGAATTTTATCTGTTTTTCTTTTTTAAATACAATTCACACTTATGTTTAACATTCCTTTGCATTACCAGAACAGCACGAAGAGGCCTTGAAAAACAGGCAAGATAGTCTCTTTAAACAGAAGCAGTGAGATCTTCTCAAATTATTAGTATAAATAGATTCCTGTTTTTTTGTAATATTATTCTTTTTTGCATAAAGGCTAAAGCAACTGAAGAGAAGTAGTACTTTTCTGGTATTATGAATCAGCTGAATAGTTCTTTTTACTTTTTCAAAACTTGCCTACAAAGAAATACACAGCATTGAACTTAGTTTTATCAAGACAATCAGAAGAATTGCTGAAGTGATCACAAGTTTATTAGCTTATAGTTCTTTATCCTTGAATGATTTACTTTAGTATAATTCTGGATGAAATCAAACAACATAGGAAATAAAGAATCTTTGGAATCAGGCTTCCCCATGAATGCTTACTAGTTTGAGAACAGAATGTAACAGTTTCTAAATACCCAAATTTCCAATCTTAATTGGAACTGCTAGTTCAATTAATACAACTACTAGTAACTTTCTATCACTAAAACAGGATTGGACATTATTCTCATCTTCCTCATATCAAATATTTGTTTGGTTTTATATACTGGAATGTAACATTTTGCAGTTATGACTTTAATGTAAGGCTGAAAACGGACTTCAAGGCTCTATTTGCTTACATGGCATACTCGTTTGTTTCTCAAAGATCTCTTTGTCACATGAAATTAATGCTTTAAGTTGGATTTGAACAGCTAAATGTATGGATCATGTACAACTAGAGAGAACTCAGTGTGGGCAATACCCACTAAAATCAAGATAATTTGTGTCTTACCCAAATTATGACAAATAATCCCTAAAATAACACTGGGGTATATCATGTTTAATGCAATGACTAAATTGTCTAAAATCTGTTCTTAGGATTACAATCCATTACAAAAATAAATTCTTCCTATAGTTTCTGTATGGGCAATAAGTCACCATTCACAAGTTAGCAACTGGGATTTTTTTCTTCAATATTTCTCAATTACTTTTACTATGTTTATTACATTTTGTTGTGTCCCAACCCTGATCCCCTCAAACACAGTAGATTAAGAGGTATAGAAAAACAACACCCTTTTTTAAGGGTGAATACTTTTTACTTCATAACAAGTCAATTTTTTTTTTATGGATCTTTGCAACCTACATCTAGGACAAACTGGAATAGTTGTACTGCTTTAAGAAGTCCTGCCACAATTACAGCAGCTAGCTTGTGCAAATCTAGGAAGTGGTCTTGACTGGCAACATTGTTGGAATGCACAATTATGGCTGTTTTAAATAATTCACTCTTAATACTCTTCTATACTAGATCCTGGAAGACTTTATCTGCAGAAGTTCAGTCACCAACCTTTCCAAAGGATCCTTGTCCTAGTACTTTCAGAAGTTCAAATTGCGAAGGGTCTGCTTTCTCATGTCCTTCCTTCACATGATGAGTTATTGCAATTTCTTTGATAGTTCCTTCTTCCTGACAGAGGGGAAAAGTGAAGAGTTTTTACGAAGTGAAGGTCAGTACCTCCCTAAAATGCTTATAAATTCAAAACAGATTGAAAAATATAAATGCCAACACCATATTCCCAACAGTAGCTAAAAATACTGAGCAACCCCCAGAATTAAGATATTTTTGAAAAATAAACTACATCTATTACAAAAGGTAGTATTAGTTTAGTTACTACATGGTCTGAACTTTCAGGTATGCACCAGAATCCAGACAATAATGCAGATTTTATTCAAGGCAGCAGTTCTGGTGAAGGAAAAATCTCATTGCCACTAAACTCATGGAGAGTCTACTTTGTAAGAGCTGCCAGTCTTTATCATTTGACTTTATTCTCTGAAAAAAGAAATCAGAAAACTCTAACAGGCAGTGGATCTTCTAGTATTTTTATGCTCTTCACTCAATTCTATATTTACTTTACCATTATTATTATTAAACAAAATTTAAAAGTCTCCTGAAAAAACAATGCTCCTTGCTGCACAAGGAAAGAATTACAGAACTTATCAGCAACTGCAAAAAAGGAAATAAAACACTGCATTCTTTACAAAACTATCTGAAGAATAATCGAGGCATTACTTCTGATTCAACCTAAGCAGCACTGACTGTAAGTTAACATAATAAAACTTAACACAAATAAGCCTAAAGCAATTTCAACTTTCTGTGCACTCTCCTCTTGTTGTTCTTACAGCCCAAGGCAAGGAAAAGTTTAAATTTTATTCTTTAGTTAATGAAGAATTCTCAGATCTATATTCTATAAAATAGAGTAATTAATGCTAGTGGTGGGGGAGAAGGAGTAGCATTCTAAATCTGTGCTTCTGCAATGCAAATTTATATATCTTTCTAGTGTTCAGCAAGTATTTTTGTGCAAGAATTTTTGCTAAGTATCCTTTTGCACACGATCATTTCAGTACCACATGTAAATGCACAGCAGCTCTCCGTACATGCGTCTGTTCAAACACGTGCTTCTTCTTGATAAACATTTTTCTTTCAAAAGACTCTGAACTTCTTACCAACCAAAACTGGAAACAAACCAGATGTAACAAACCCTGACCACCTTGACATGCATGCACACACATGTGCATAGAATTTTCAATTGTACACTTTACAAGAAAGCACAGAGCATCCAGGCAACTTTTAAAACCCAAACGTGGAAAAAAAATTATTTTAATGTAATTTTTTTTCTTGGATACTTTAAAACTAGTGAGACAATTAAGAACATGTGGCAATTTCTGTTGCAAAACAACTAAAGTTTTGTGCACATGTATGTATGCCTGCTGTGTATTACTTCTATTACCAGAAATAATACAAAGAAATCAACAGAAATAATTGAAGGGTTTTATGCTGCAAAAAGATTGCTATATCTCAAATAGCATTAATTATATTAGTTGATAAGTACTGTCTTACAGCAAGCTGGGAGAGAAATAAGCCTTTCGGTCTGGTACTGAATTTGTTTTAAGCTCTGTCTCTGCTCATTCTCCAATATTTTAAAGAACATTTGCCCTGTGTGATATACCCAAACAAAATGGGATGCGGTACAGGGTACTCCTCTCCCCTTTTCTTCCGTTCCCTGACAACAACTTTCACTCCACCACAGATAGGTACCACCACACTAGCAGGTACCAGTGCTCTGGCTGTTGCAACAGTGGGACAGACTCTTTCTCCCAGTTGCAATGACAGCATATTGCCTTCTCTTTCTCCAACCTTATTAGTAAGGGAAGTAAAAAGGAGCTTTTCAAAGCTTATACTGCAGTCAAGTCTAAATGAAAGTCTCAAGACAGGGTATTTGTTTTTTAGAATCAATCACAGACTCAATCAATCAATCAATCACAGAATCTGTAAGGTTGGAAGGGGCCTCTGGAGATCATCTAGTTCAACTCCCCTGCTCAAGCAGGGTCACCTAGAGCATGCTAGACAGGATCGCGTCCAGGCAGGTCTTGAAGATCTCCAGAGAAGGACTCCACAACCTCTCTAGGCAACCTGTTCCAGTGCTCCATCACTCTCACAGGGAAGAAATTCCCCCTCACGTTCAGGCAGAACTTCCTGTGCTTCAATTTCTGCCCATTGCCTCTTGTCCTGTCACACAGGACAACTGAAAAGAGTCCAATCCCATCCTCTTGACACCCCTCTCCCTTAAGGTATTTGTAGACATTGATAACATCCCCCTCAGTCTTCTCTTCCCCAGGCTGAAGAGGCCCAGCTCTCCCAGCCGTTCCTCATAGGGCAGGTGCTCCAGCCCTCGGATCATCTTTGTAACCCTCCGCTGGACTCTCTCCAGTAGCTCCATGTCTCTCTTGTACTGGGGAGCCCAGCACTGGAGGCAGTACTCCAGATGAGGCCTCCCCAGGGCTGAGTAGAGGGGTAGGATCACCTCCCTCAACCTGCTGGCAACACTCGTCCCAATCCAACCCAGGAGATCATTGGCCTTCTTGGCCACAAGGGCACCTTGCTGGCGCATGGTCAATCTGTCATCCACCAGCACTCCCAGGTCCTTCTTTGCAGAGCTGCTCTCCAGAAGGTCAGCCCACAGCTTGTCCTGGTGCCTGGGGTTATTTTTCCCTAGGTGCAGGACCCTGCACTTGCCCTTGTTGAACCCCATAAGGTTCTTCTCTGCCTAGCTCTCCAGCCTCTTCAGGTCTCTCTTGAGGCTTTCTTCACACTAAGAAGTAAAGCTGTCACAGACAGTCTTATTTTTGGAAACTATATTGTGCTAGTCACCTTAAAGTGATTGCTACTGGCCTCCTCATTGTGAAACTAAATATAGAATGTAAGGAAACAAACAGAAGGTAACACTGCACCGAGTTTCCTTAACGTTTCCTCAACGCTATAATAGTGTAAAATCAACACTGGCCTGCAAAGGAAGTGAAAAGGCAGTGGAAAACAAGTTTGGGTCTGAATTTAAAACATAACTATTTTAGAATAACTTCCTGTATTGACATAATATGCAGCTCAGAATTATTCTGGTCAGTATTTAAGTGTGAATAAGCTCATAGTAGTGCACAGCACAACCTATGTCTATGCGCAGGAATACACACATGGAAAAGAACACAGAACAGACTGGGGAATATTCTCCAGGCAAATTAAATCCAAAAGAAAAGAAGAACTAAAAAATTAACAGCAAAGAGAACGAGTTTCTCTCTTCAGAATTCAGCTGCTAATTGGAATAGAAAATATACTCATCAAGAAAAAGGATATACATACAGCTGTTAAGCAAGCTGTAAAAATTATCCAACAGTTTAAGTTATAAAAATAATAGCCTAATCTTATTGCTGACCCCCCCCCATATTTTAAGTACTTATCCAACACTGTGAACACTTACTTCTGATAAAAATGCAAATGCTAGAACAATCTCCTTTACATTCACTTTTTATTCTAGGCTGCATTAAACTCCATTGTAACATAAAATACTTGTTTTTGTTTATGTGGTCTTATTACAGGAATAACTACTAGCTTATGTATTAATATGAAACCGGACTTCAAATCGTAAAAGCAGTAAAAAAAAAGAAAAGAGTCAACTGGTTAAACGTTTCTCAGTGGTAATGAAAAAGTCCAGAAAAGCAAGGAAAACATATGAGTTTATGTAGAGACTTTTTATTTCTCAGCTTTGTGAATTTTCAGCAGGATGTCTGACAACAGTTGCTCTTTAAGAAGTGCCCCATACAGAGTTGCAGAGCATAACTCTCTGCCTGTCTTACACAGCTTAGCTTATCTGCAGACCTTTTTTTCTAAAAGGTATGTTCTTAGGGAAAAATCAAAAGAAATAAAGAAATTAAGCAGCTCTGTGGCTGATGAACTGGGGGCTGTGGGCAGCTCTCTGAGAACTGCCAGTATTGTGGATGATACTATTCTTACAGGCTTAGACTTTTCACTTTCCTTATTGTTCCTAGTAACTCTGATATTCTTACAGATTGATTTTTTATTTTTATTTTTTTTTAGTAATTAATATGACTACTGAAAGAGTATATAGCTCGTCTCCTGATTCCAAGAGCCTCTAGGTGCCCTACACAAGGAATGAAGCTTAAGATGATTTGACAGTGGTGAGAGTAAAACAAGTAAAATGGGTCCACAACAGAAATCTGGAGTCTGGGATTAAGCCATCTGTAAATGCTTTAAGAAAAGTAGCAGGACATGCACTTACATCATGACAGTAATGAGAATGCCCTATAAGATATAATCCCATTGCACAACTTAAGCCTAATAAATTTAGAAAATACAGTAAAAATTGATTAGAATTTAACTAGTACAATCTCTGAATTATCTGAGTAGATGGCACAGTATCAGATTTATGCCCTTCATATTAGGGAGAGGAAAACTATCAGGAGTAAGGAACATGAATGCACACAAATACCACAGATTCTGCTGGGCCTAATATTTGCAGTTTCAGTCCTTGAATGAATGCATTAGCACAGTGCGGACATACCCAATGACAAGCACTCAATGAAGAAATTCCAAGAAGAGAATCAGAAGTAAATTCATTTTTGAAAAGCAAAGAGTAAGCGCTATTTCAGTTATGGAATGTTTACTTAGGAAAGATATCCTTGGAAGACAGATTCCACCTTTTCTGGACACTCAGTTGTGTGAATATCTGTAAGTTTTAATACTTAACTCTTCTACATTAGTATATTCTAGATAGAACATCATTATTAAAAGAGCAATTAGCTCATCAACTTCACAATGAGTAACATCTGAGTATACATTCCTCAATATACTGAAAGTGTAAGTTAAAATTCCGATATATACGTTATACTAAAGAGAAAGAAGCAGTTTGCTTAAAAATACACAGTTTAACAGCAATAGTAATAATAGAATGGTATGTTTGAATTGTCATGTGTGTAAATGTAGGGACATTTAACAGGTGTCAAATAATTAAGTGACATTAAGTCTGGAAAGGATGAGATAATATACAAGGAAGCACTTAGAGCTTAAGACACTCAAAGCATTCAGGTCAAATAGGATGTGACATCTTAAAATAAACTATGTCCACCCTTAACATAAAGACATTGTCTCTGCTGTCAGCTTCACCAAAATTAGACTGCAATCAGTTGAAGTACAGAAAGTCAACCAAAAACCAATATCCAAACACAGCATTTCTAACAAGGACATGCATGCACAAAGATATCAGATAAAAAGAAAGCAAAGATGTTTTCTTTGATTAGAGCAGTGTGCATTTTGTGGTCAAGTGGGCACAGAAGAATAACATGCAGTTTATTTTTATAATATCAAGAGCACATATAAGTATGTGTAGCATATGCTATGACTGCCTACAGATATTTTTGAAAGAATATTCCATATATTTTTAAATATGCTAAAACATTCAACTACCTTCAAAAGAATTGGCATTACACTTTTAATGACTAATGTCTGTTATTACGGAAAATGAGTGTTCAAGGTGGCAACAAAAAAAAATAGAGAGAAAAATGTAACATTTAAAGGCTAAACAAAATAAACGCTTCCTTCACCATACCCAAAATTCAACAGAAAGCTTCTAACAAATTCAGAAACAGACTTCTGAGAAAAGTTCTCTTTATAAAGACTGTTCAAATATGAATTCAGAAAAATACAGTAAGAACTTCTTGGGTAAACTGAAGAACTAGCACTATGACTCCCAGAATACTTTAAAGACTATGACCAAAAATATTCTTTTCATTGGGAAGGGAATATTAAATATAACACACGATCCATATTCCATTAATAAATTGGACCGAAAAATGACTGCAAAACAAGGTTGTGTGTTTGCTTTGCCAGGAAACTAGGGATAGGTGAAACTCCTCCCCTGGGAATTAAAGTGAAATTCAGCTGACAATTAAGCATTGATCAAAAAAAATTTCCCTCTGCTGACTACATGAAATATGCTGAGAAATACAACATCAGGCCTGTAACATATGAATAAAAAGTTTTGTGGCAAGTGAAAATAAAAGACCACATATCAACTCCTGTGTATAACAGCAAGGGATATTTGAAATTAAGTAACTGACAAAAAAGAACAAAGGTAAAACATCCTCAAACTAAGCTTGAATAAATCAGACCCTCTATTTTCAGCTACATCAGGTCTGGACAAAAATAAAATAAAATAAAATAAAAATCACAGTGTTTTTGCTTTTGCAACTGATAAGCAATTTCCCTCGCAGTAGGGCCATTAGATTATTTTTTTCTAATGAGTAGAGAGGTTCAGATGACTAGGACAGATGTAGTTCTCAGATTTGTCAAAAGCCATTGAGGGGAAATTCAGCATACATCAAAAAATCCTTAGCTTGGTCCTGTATACAAAATGTTCTACCTGAACAGCAAGCATTGCTGACATACTGACCAAAATCAGTCAAAATGAGGTTCATGTTAATTTCAACAATAACACTGATAAACAGATTAACACTGATAAACAGATTAACACTGATAAACAGATTAACACTGATAAACAGATTAACAAGATTCTCAGCTTGAAAAAAAACTATTTGCCATTCTATGCAATAACTACATTTTCACACCATTCCTCCAATTGCCCTCTAGAATTCTCTTTTAAATGTACAGATGTTTATCAGAAAGACATCCATCCTTTATAAAAAACTTTAGGTGAAAGAATTGAGAACATGCAAGTCAGGTTAGGTAACTACTGGAAAAATTAATTTAAAACTGACATTTCTGGTTCTCATATACCCAAGTTTCACCTTTAACTCTTAATTCTGTCCTTTTTTAAAAAAATTAAGGTTAAGAGTACAATCAGAAGCATTTTTATGCAAAGTCACTTACATACTTAGTTATTAAGTAACTTTCCCCTTAAAATAAGTAAGTTTCTTCAGTTTTCACTGGAAAGTAACTTTCCAGCACCTTGTCTTGCAAGGTCATCTCTGAACTACTTTTTATTTTTAATATTATTTCAGGATATTATTTTCCTTGCATCAGAACCAGATACAATAATGAAGGACCGGTTTTACGCTATGTTCAGAGCAAGGGCCCCATACTACTCCTAGCCAGAAACTTCCCGCGTTGATCTGCAAAAATTGCAGCTGCCAATGCACTGATCATGAGGTTGTATTCAGCTGAACTTTGCAAGTGGGTAAGCCCTTTCTGAGTCACTGCTTCCCAAAATAAAGCCACCCCCCCCAAACTTGTGCAACATTCTCTGTTCTTAATACACAATTTAGCACTTACCTGTATTAAAACATATTATTTAGGCCAGATCAGCTCACAGTGGGATCCCAATCACTACAAATCGAACTGTCAACAGTGGTGTTTTTAATGCTCCTCCTTTTTTCTGTTTGAAAGTTGAGCAGCACTAAAATTACTGCTGTTCTCAGCTTTCATTTGAAGTTTTAGCTTCATTAGCTACACAGAATTTTCTCGTTTTGTGATGGAAGTAGCAGCTTTGCTTTCATCCTGCTCAACCTCTCTTTCAGGAAAGTGTTACTTCCTCTAAAGAGATGAATTTTTTAAGTCATAGCTACGTTCAATACAAGTGAAGATACGGATGAAAACAAAAATGGATTCCCTGCTAAGTTACTTCACACTGCACCAACTGCTGCTACGAGTTTCCTTTCATTACGCTGTGCCTTCCTTGTACCTTCCATGGTTCAGTTGGACATTATTATAGCTGGCAAAATATTTTTGACTGTCACGTATGAAAGCATATCGATTCCTATAATCGAACACTTGGTATTTAAGGAATGACTTCAGTGATATTAAATGTTGCAGCTGCAGTTATGTTCTGGTATTTTACTGGTCAGGACAGTAAGCTTTCTGGATGATATCAAGTGATTTTAAACTGATGACTCAGTGTTGGCACAGCTTCTCTGCTCATATACATAATTTCCTTTTCCTCCCCTCCCTTAAGTCAGGAAGTCTCCTAGATGCATTTACTTTTCTGACTTGCTATGAACGTAGAACAAGTTTTCAGTGATACCTAAAAAAAAAATACAGTCTTTATGAATTATGCCTTCTGAAGTAAAAAAAAAAGGGCCTACAAACTGAAATCTTTTATTTTTATCTTTTCTGCTAGGCCATAAGGAAGTCTTTATCAAGGTAAAAATGGGAGTTAAAGAATATGGAGCAGCGTACCACTCACATCTTTGAAAATCTTATTTACTACCTCCAAATTCATTATACTTCTACCTTTCTTTTTTTGAAAGGCAGATTTGATAATGTCCTACAAATCTTTCAATCTCCCATGACTTCTGAGAGTAATGTTACTCAGGTAAACCATGGAATAAAAGCAGTTCTAATAAATATTTGTGATTGACATTCAGTTTCAGTCACTTGACAGAACAAACAATTCCTTAAATGCTTGTATAATTGTTCTAAAAGCTAGTTAAAACTGCTGCTTTTGAATAATTATTCTAACACAAAAAAGACAAAATAATGCAACGCTCAAGTTAAATCAAACTGACTTACAGATAGTCTGTGCATGTTTCCTGTTCTACACTAATACACAAGAGAGGAAAGAACAAAGCAGAAATAAATCCTAGTTAACATGGATATTTAAAGAGAGAAATACCGTTTTTCACAATTTATCACTGTTTCTTTATGAACAAGATTGGAAAAGTCACACTTCCAAAATATTAGAAAAATCTCATTTCAACTGACATCAAATAATTTGTTATAAACTGTTTTACCTGACAGAAGATAAGATTTTCTAAAAGCAAACTCTCTATTGCAAGTGTTTGATTTCAATTTTATTTTATTGTTAAACCCTCAAAATAAAACAGTATAGAGAGATAACCAAAAGGAAGCACTGCAATTATGTATTTACTCTGCACTGTTTGCCTTCTGCTGTTTTCCGCTTCTGGCTTTGTAGTGTAGCCCAACAGCTTTCAGACCTAGGCAGCCGTCTACATCCACATCTGTCCCTGGTAGCCAGCTCACTCGTATAATAACTAATGACTGCAGCCGTGGTTACTGTGGTGAACTCCTCCCATCCTTTCGGAGCTGTTACAGGTGAGCCAAGTTAGGGGGTCTGAAGAACTAGTCTTGTCCCAGAGCACTGAATCAATGGATAGATGAGGCCCTTTGGATAAACGTCACTGGCCAGGCTGGGAAAGCTCATTCTGAGAAGGAAAACATCTTCAGAATTAAATAGGGAGCCCGCGACAGAGGAGTGGGGTGCTTACTCCTTCCTTCTCTAAGCAACTGGGAGCAGTAGGTTGTTTAGCAGGTAAAGCTCTAAAGCCAAGGAATTCCTGTAATCATTTTAAAAGCCCGGTGTCTGTCACCAAAAATTAAAAAACAGTTTTGTAATGCAATTCTCTTTTCATCAAACACCGCAGAATTCTCACAAACTAGACTGAGCCTGCCAGCGTTGGAAAAAGATACTCATAGAATGGAACTTGCACTTGCCAGTAACTCTGATAGCAGTTTTGCTCCTACTTTGTAAACACTGATACTTAAGAGCATTGCAATTCAAAAACATTCTGAAGTTTAAAAAAATTGAAAAAAGGCACAAATATATTCTGTACCAATCTATGAAAACTATGATTTTTTATTTCAATATCACCCCAAAACTTATGCTGTCTGAAAACTTCTACTTTGGTCATAGCTATAAACTGTACTGTCTAGCATTTTAAACTCAAGGGAATGTTAAAGATAATATAGGAAAGCTATATAAGCAGATAGCTTCAGTTTTTGCTCACTTCTAAGAAATACCACTCTGTGGCAAATAATTATCTTCCGGGATTCTGAGATTACATTTATTAATTTTACAAGGTTTACAGAAAAACCTATATATATCTTAGCCTAAGTTCTGTTGTTCTACAAGCAGGTCCTATTTTAGTATTTCAGTTACAGCAAGCAAATTTAATTTCAGTTTTTAAACAGCTATTGCAAAGTATGAACCAGTACATCGGCTAGCAGATGTTAAACTACAATCCCTTTTATTTACAAATCAGTACACTTCCATCACTTAAGATGTTAGGTCAGCATATAAGAGCATGCAAGAAGTTATTTGCACCAAGAACTACTTGCAGACTTAAAGGAGAAACAGGATAATTCATTTTAGCTCTCGAGATAAAATGCCCATTACAATACACATTTACATATATTGTTAAATAGCTCAATGCTCAAGGTAAACTTATGTTCATATATATAAAAAACATTTAAGTTTAACAATGAGACAAACTGTACAGATTAAATATCTGATGAATAAATTATCACTTTAAAGTTGAAATTACCATAACAAACAAAACTCACTATTCTTAATACAAAATTCAGAAGTAAATTTAAGAAATGAGCCTGAGTTCTCTCAACTGTCATTCCATAGATAACCATACTTCACCATTTAAAGTACTATACGAACGATTATCTATTAAAGTAACCACTAAGCATTAGTTTTAGAAATGCAAACTTTTGAAAAATTTTAAACAAACTAAACTAGCACCTAGAAGACTTAAAACACAGCTATACTCAAACATATTTCTGAAGAAAATACAATACTAGGAAGTTTTACAGCATTTTCAGAGAAGATAAAAATGTCAATAAAGTAGAATTATCAATTACTTTAGAAACTTCAGCATAACATGAACCCAATATATAAAGGTTTTTTAGTAAAACTTAAAGACTTTACATTCAAACAGCGCTGTTCATGAAGCACTAAAGACTAAAATCGCTCAGAAATCAGAAGTTTAAACCCCACTTGCACTAATATGAAATGTTCTCTTATTCTTTTAAATAAGAAACTAAGCTTACCCGAACTGAACGAACGCGTAGAGCCAAGAACCTAAACATGACTAAGAAACCATGATGTTTAGATTTTCTGACTGAGCGATCATAAGTCTAGCAGGGAAGACCAACCCTAGCATTTTTGCTGTGACCAGCTGTTCCGGCAATTAGAAAATTTCCTGTTAGGCAAGTCAGACAATTAGGGGGGGCAGGGAGGGGGAAGAGGAGGGAAAAAAAAAAAAAAAGTAGTCCAAGAAATTGGGCTTTTTATTTTTTTTCCTGCGGGAAAGAAAAACTGAGCAGTGGTGGTACTCATGTTGCTGATGCTACACAGATTAACACAGAAAACTTCAACAGATTACCTGATAGTAACATGTTGTTGCATGTGTTATTTATTCCTGGGTCCCAGAAAAGAAGAAAAAAGACGAGCATCTATTTCAGAAATCAAGTTACTAAACAACATTAGTAGCTGTGCAAAATAATAACTACTTTAAGTTCTATATGAGATATTTGCATTTCTATGAATTTTAGCTTAATTATACAAAGTATTTTAATGTATCACAAATCATTACTTTTCAGACTTCCATGTAGAGAATGTGGTATGCTTACATTTAATGACAACTTTTAATTATTAGAAGTGTTAAAAGGACCAAATTGACCTTGTGTGCATAGCCCTTTGAAATCCCTGTGCGTAGGAAACACTACAGATTTTATAGAGGGTTAGGCCAAGACAGACTGCAGAAGTTATTTGAATTGCATTACCCAGCTTAAATGTCTGACCTATGCACAAATATTATAATGCTCTTCAAAGAATGCATTATTTTTTAATTAATAACACACACTAAGCTTTCTTCAAATGTTTGGGGAAGAAAGATAAACTTCGTATGTTTCTAGGAATTACAAGTCAATCGAATTAGATATAATAGCTAAAGACAAAGCATAAGTTTCTAATTCAATCTATTTAGTAGCTAAAAAACTGATCTGTTTAGTGATGTTTAAGTACTTTTAACTTTTTTTGACATTTATTAAAAACATTGAATTAAAAATCACTGAAAATCAGTGCATGCTCTAGTACAATATGCAGCAAGGCTGCTTCTCCTCAAGTAAAAAATAAAATGAAATACATGCAGGTAAAGACAGTCAAGGACACATCCGAATACTCAGCTATAAATGGTTCCAGGTGATTCCATTTAGTGAATCTCTACCTAAGGAAATACAAAGTATAACACTGTACTACTTCCTGCACAAGACATTAAAACAAACAACCTCCTCGAAGTACCATTCCTCCCTTTATTGATTCTAACTAATGCCCTGGATATATTTCTTTTCAAATTTGGATTACTCCAATTTCTTCAGGCTTTAATGCCTCTATAGAGGACAGAGCTGGTAATCTTTTCTTTTTAAAGTGAAACAGAACACGTTGCTTCCATTTCTATACTGCTTTTCTCTACCATCTCCTTGCTTGTCTACAGTATCAATTGCTAGCTTTGCCTTTAAAATCTGCATTACACATCTCCAGTGTAAGGGAATTCCCTCTTGCCTAAATATAGAGCTGAAATAAAGATTCTTCGCTCCCAGCCTTATCAGGGCTCCACAAGCAAGAACATCCTCCCTCTTTCTCCCCCTTTTTGCACTTTGTGTCCTTATGTCACATTCACAGGCAATGATCTTCTAAATTCTATATACAGAATATATACAATTAGTAAAATTATACAGACATTCTGTAACTACTATTACACCTTGAATCCTCAGTTGCAATGTGCTATTTACACTCTAGTATATTACAGCCTGTAGAAGAAGCCCTTGCTTCGGAACAACAGCAGTAAAGCCGCATAAAGCGCAATGATTCACTTTTTGTTTTGTGTTAAACAAAACTTCTGGAATACAAGGAGGTTGCTGCAATAGAAACACCAAGTATTTCATAAATGGTATGAAAATTACTTGACACTTTCCTTGCTTTAGTCTCTTTAACCCCCCAGCTACTTTCCCCTCAAAAACCGTAATTGAGAAACTATAGTTAACCACAATACAATTTTTTACATGCCCAAGGCAAAAAACACAGCAAAAAGAGAGGCAGGACCACTTAAGGCCTCTGCCTTGTCCTCCCAAGAACATGTATGAAGGCACTAAGTACACTGACCTCCTTCAAATCACTAAAAATTTTCAAGTCTGTAGTAGTAAGGATCATGAAAATTGGAAATAGATGGTAAAGTGGCGAGACCCACATCAACTACAATGCCTTTTAAAACTGTCAAGTTACTGTGGGTAAACAGCATTTTTCTTTTCTTTTTCTGGTAAAGGTATGAGCGTTTTGCTCTGCAGACAAACTGTGTTCGCTAAGGGTGACAGGAATAAGCCAAGTCAACCGCAACGTGCGAACAATTACCGACCACTGCTCTCCCAAAGCTTTTCTCCGTGCTTGCTGTGACGCGCACAGCCTGGCACTCCGGGTTAGCGGGGTTACTTCCCCAGAATAGTTCCCCTATAACTGGCATGGCTCTGCAGCAGG
Organism: Rhea pennata; assembly: GCF_028389875.1. Classification (NCBI taxonomy): domain Eukaryota; kingdom Metazoa; phylum Chordata; class Aves; order Rheiformes; family Rheidae; genus Rhea; species Rhea pennata. Next base: position 133,097,413 of record NC_084663.1, on the reverse strand, counting down.
TGAAAGAAACTGCTTGTGCTCTGGGAAAATAAAGCCTGCCTGGTTCCCAAAGAGCACTGCCAGCCAGCCAGAAACAGCAGGTACATGCTACATAATCCACTCTGAGACCCTCCGAGGCGCAGGCTTGTCTTTTAAGATAGTCGGTCATACGAGGAGACAGGTTAGAGGGCCCCAATCCCCAACACAGAAGTTCGTGATAACAAGGACAAATTGCTCCAGCAAATTATCACAGACTTCAAGGTAAGGGGAGCAAAGATTTGCATAATATACACTCATCAGGAAACACAACTGTCCCCAAAACAAAAGGAATTTCTTATGCCTGTCATTGAGAGTCGAGTCTACTGCAGATTGGATTAAAAAAAAAAAACACACGAAACAGATTAGAGAAGTCTACTTGCCCAATACACTTTCTCCTTCTCTACAGGAATGCAGAGTGGATTTATCTCCCATCTTTCCCTTCAATAATTTCAATTTGGATGTTCTGAATTTACAAAAGTGAAGACGAGATTTCACGAGCCCTGCCATCCAGCAGCTCAACGGCAGGAGAGCTGAGAGAAGCTGGAGGAACTCTCAAAGCAGCACTGAACACGCGTGAACCCGCAAATTTCATCAAAACACATGTGCTACAGCTGGACATGCCTACAGGTAACCAGAAAAGTCAGCTGAAGCACTTCATCTAAATGGAGTCTATTAGGTGGCTTGACATAATCTTCCAATAGCCTCAGTCTGAGAGGCATAATAATGCAGATTAAGTCTTTATGCTACTAAAGAGGTGAGGCTCTGTAATTTGGATTACCTTCAATTATCTGGGAAAAAACAAAGACGGAGTATATGTACAAGGAATGAAACCCCCTCAATTGATAAAGGTCAACAGTGGAAGAACAGCAATCTACTTTTTGGAGCTTTCAAAAGCTGAATAATATACTTCATAATAAACATGCTTGTATAGGCAAAGCAGCAATATTCAGTTAATCAGAAGGTGTGGCAGTTTCCATCTGCTAGTTTACAGCTTCTCAGGGCTACCATCTGTTTTCTCTTCATGTAACAAGTAAACTGCTCAACTTCTAATGGTGCTTATGCTCTCAAATTACTCAGTTTTCTGATTAAGATCCAGGAAGTATGCCGCACCTAAGACACCAAGCACAAAAGAAGCCACTCCCAGAAAATTCATTAAGAGACCCCAACGAAAAAGTTTTGCTGTGACCTTTCCTCCACACCTGAAGACATCTTGAAAAAATGCTCTGGGTTTGATATACACCGTTACTTTTTGGACTAAGAGATTTGCAACATTTACAAGGATGCTGCAAATTCTTACAGAAGAACCAACCATTAAGTCCATCCTTACAAAGGTAAGGATACATGCACTTCATTGCAAAAATCTAGCAAAAAAAAAAAAAAAAAAAATCACCCAAGCTGGAGCCCAGCCCAGTGCTTTGGAAAATACTGAGCTTACGATTTCATTACATTGGAGATAAAAAAAGGTGTTCTGCCTTTTACAGTTTCTGGAAGAGTTGAGTACAGAGAAGGAAATAACTGCATTCAGTTTTTACAGGCTTCATTTATCTGTTTGCAAAACTTATTTGTTCAAGAATCAAGTTCTATTATAAAACAGAATAAAATGCATGTGTACATATATTTATTTAGTAAAATACATTAGAAGGAATGTAAGAACTATGAACCAAGTTAGAGTCCTAGTTCCGTATTTGTATCCTAGATTGTTTTTCTTCTTCCCATTACATATTGGGTCTTCTTTCATCAACCAAATTTTCTGCTGGCATTAACCGAAGCTGCAACTCACCACCTAACAACAAACATGGTATTGTATTGAATTATGTAATACCACGGATTCGAACACCACCACTGGTATGGCTGCAAAGAAAGCTTCCTCAATCTGATTTCCACATAAACAGGTAATAACTACACTTTCTTGAATGTGTTGGCCACATGAATAACTCATGTATATGTCTCATCTCTCAGTAAAACTAGCAAAACAGTAAGAGTTCCACTGTTTTATTACTGATAATTTTAGCTGAAACCACCACTTGGCTAACTTAAGTATCAACTGCACCTGAAAAAAATGAAAAATAGCAGCCTCAAAAGCCACTGATTGTTGGTCTATAAAACTTGTGAACTCAAATGTTTCTGTAGCATTGAAGGAACTTACCTCTCCTGCACAGTTGCATTAAAATAACAACAAACAAAAAAGTTTTGAAAGGAAGTCTCTCAAACATTTTAAACTCTAAACATTTATCAGTTTAATAATGTTTTTTTGCTTAAGTACTGCACTTCAATTTAACATTCCTATATTTTGCTATTTTCATAGGTGGTGGTAAAACAAACAAGATGATTTCAGATTAGACTGCTTTTAGTATTACTGCCGGCATAACGAGTTTTAGTTTTCTGTATCTGTTACATATCCAAAAATATGTAGCTTTGCAGGATGTATTATTATCATCTCTTACTTCGTGCACGCACGCGTGTGTATGTGTCCATTAATTTTTGGAATTTTCTCTAAGACTTATGAGTGACTCTAGTGTCAATTTTTCTTCACAGTTCAAGATGTCAAATATTATATAGCTATTTACAAAATCATTATTATTTTTTAAAAGGTTGACCAAGATTTTTTTTAGGTCCATCAGAAACCCTGCAGAGTGTGTGCATGCAAACATTATATATATATATATATATATTTATATATATATATATATGTAAATATATATGATGTTGTAGGTATGATACATATATACACACGCGTTATTACTACATATAATTTACTGACAAAGTCCAGTATTTCCTTAGACGAACAGACTATATTGCCTGCGTGCCTTAAATTTTACTAGCCTATCTTAAAGCATTTTCTAAGATATTTTCCTAAAATTTTTGTATTAGAACAGTGATAAGCAAGACAAAGCACAATTTTCTTCTCTTCTTACTGCAAACTATGTTTTTAAAATTCTGTTAAAGAAAAAAGCCACATGTAACTATTGTCTTTTCCTTGTAAACATTTCTTTCACTACCTTTTGACTACTCACTGACTAGTCTTAGTTATATTTTTAAAATAGTCTCAGTGACTGTCATCCTCCTGCTAGTATTTCCAATATATCAGCACATTTTAACCTAACACTTTATGATTTAGTTGTATTTAATTCTATCTATGCTTTAATGCTGCACATTTAAGTTTTATCATACAAGAAACAAAGCATTATAATACCATTCAACCTCCCCCACAGGAGGGAGGCTTTACTTTTTTGCCCCAGCTACTTGTGCTTTTTAAGTACAGGCAGGAAAGGGACAAAAGTAAACTGCAAAGACTGCTGATTACTGAAAAGAAATGCATGCGAACTGATTTGTAACTTAAAAAGAAAAAAAATTACTGAAAACAACTTTTCACAAATTCTTGGAATTAGTGATCTTAATGTTTTTGTATCTTCAATAATCATTCTTAACACAGTGCAGTGTGATGGTACTGCATCAATTGTAGCAACTGTTTTAACAACAAAATTGAATCCAGACAACAGAACAAAAGAAAACACAGCACGCGTGATATGCTTTTTACCTGTCTAAAAATGGGAAGCTTCTTGCTGGACCATCTATAGTTTCTGGCTAGCTCTAACTACTAGTAAAAGTACTAGCTCTTGCATCACAGTTGCAAGAGCCTAAAACAATTTATAGTTGTTCAATCTCTATAGATACATAAGTAAACAAAACATTGGTAGTCAGCACAAGAATGAAAAAGGTAGGAACATAAAAGGCTTTAGACAGCTTTCCTTCTAAGTAATTTTCACTTAGGTTTTCACATTAGGTCAAGTTTTGGGCAGATGTTGCTTTGTTCTTACATTTTATTTCTGCTTAACCCAGCTCATTGGAGAAATCAAATATAAAATGTTGAGAGCAAGCTGTAAAGCCAGATATAACCAGTATATTAATGCTAATAAAACTAAAACATTGAATGATTTCTCTTTTACGAGCAAGACTTTGAACCATGCATCATCTTGGACTCCTCAGTAACAGGAATGTACTATCATAGTTCTTTCTTTCAATAAAACACACCACTGGATTTGATTCAAAGCTATGCAACTCAAACTCTCCAGCCAATCAACTTTACTTTTGATCAAAGAGGATATAATTTTAGCAGATAAACACACACCACAAAAAAGCTAACAGCTAGCAGGTGAAGCTACAGACTCAAAATAAGGCAAATATCAAATGATGACACTATGTCAAAATAAATTAACAAGTGTTTCAGTTGATTCACTACTGTTATCAACATTTCAATAAAAATTGAATGCTTTCCTGAAAAAGAGATATTCTATTTCAAACAGAAGTTAATTCAGGTAAGCACTATAGTCTACATTACACAGAAGATCAAAACAAGTATCTCCTTCTGATGTTACCTTACACATCTCACTCCTTCCTTACTCATTAACACCACACACTAACTTGGAGTCATCTGTCAGCACATGACTTGTTTCTTCGCCTGGAGTCAAAGACAGCAGAGCCTTGCATGCTATAAGGAAGAATCTAAAAATGTTTATAAAATGCAGGCTTCCAATCTCCAAATTTTTATGCCAGTCTCTTATGCTTAAGAACATCTATTACTGATACATTTATTAAAGTAAACATGGAAAAGGCAACTCCACTCAGCATCTAAACTGGCTTTGTCCACAGCTTTAGCTAAGAGGAAACTGCTGTGCGACTACATCACCAAACAGCCTTGATCATCCCACATGCAGACTGCAGTTTGCAGATGTGTGATATAAGCATATGAACCCTGATATATTGTACTTCAAATTTGGAGTTCCAAAAGTTGAGTTTTATTGGTAAGACCCACTTACTGGCAAGTATACTCTGACAAAAAACCTCTGAAGGTTGCCTTCATGACTGAAGAAAAGTCACAGGCATCACCCAAAGTAACTTGAAGTCACTGTTATTTCTGCTTTACAAAATTCTGGGAACCGCAGATTTGACATGAAGATAAGGAACCTACACAGACTGACAACTAGTTTTCTTGACCATGATCTTCTCTTTAGCAGCCACTCCTATTTTCAAGAAGCCTGGGTTGAGGTTGCCTGTGAAACCACAGTTTCACATTCCTTTCTCATCCTCAGTCTCCCCTCTGAAAAACTATTGAATTTGTTAAGAATATCCCTCTTAAAAGGGAAAGAGGAAAGGAATTCAAGGTATGAGCTTTTAGCATTAATAGATGATCAGAATTAAAAAAAAGGGGGGGGAAGGAAGAAAAGAGGGTTGGATACCCCACTATTTTGTGTTTGTTTGCCAATTCAGGTTCAGAGAGGTTTGCAGCTCTCTGTACCATCCAGATGAATCAGAGCACATGCTCAATACCTACACTGACAGTACAGTGTTGGTCTTTAGCTATTTCACCACTCTCAAAGTTCTCATATGCATCAGCATTTAGCATACTATTTGAGCTAAGGAAGCATCTTAAATTACCAGCTGACAGCTATAGCTGTCACTTTTAAGCAACTCTCTACAAACAGTTCCAGAGCTTTGTTAGGACTGAACCGAAAAACAGAAGTTCTCTTTACCTTCAATTTAGGCAAATTAACATCACAAGAGCAATATAGGAACACACATTAACAGAGAAAAAGATTTAAAAAGCTACTGGGCTTCAGTCAACTTGCTTTAGAGCCCATTCAAGAATAGTAGTGAGACATATCTAAGACTTTTCAGTCAGAAGTCCAGGAAGGGGACCTAAAACTTTGTATCTTGGTTTTGCATAATCCCTGCAATCTATGGAGAAAGGGCACAGAAAGAATCTTTCAAGGTAATGAAAAATTATGCATATATTCTATTTTTAAACAGGTCAAGAAGGAAAAGAAAAAATGACTAATGCTGACAACAAAATAGCACAAACAGATACTGCCAAGAAATCTGTCTGGTAACTATGGCAGTACAGAAAAACAGAGGTGATAACTTTTCCGCTTCCAGTTTGATATGTAAGGTGTAACAGCAGCTGCCACTCAAAGGAACACATTTCATGCAGTAAGTGCACGTGAGCTTGTGGTAGAATCTATGTGGAATTTAACCACAAGAGAACGAGTTGCTGTGACATGACCACAATAGAAGTCTTAACTGTTAATAAGGCACGCCCTAGGACTCACATATGTAAAATACTCATCTATGCACCAATGGAATTAACAGAAGCCAATAGATGTGCTTTGCTCACTGGCAGTAGGAGAAATGGACGGTAAAAGAGGATTACCTGTTTTTAAGGTTTGCCAGGATAAGAGAAGAGGAATTTCCCTCCACTCCCTTCAGAAATGCGACCTAGTCACATCACACTATCAAGTCTTCTCATTCCCCCATCCCAATTATATTTTCTACCATGTTCAGCTTTGTGTTTTCAACAGAAAAGCCTGCATCATACTGAAAACACTATGGAAAGCACCTAAGTTCACAAGAACAAACCACTGGATACAAAAGTGGGCAAGAGTCGGTGACAAAGAACCCCTCAGAACTACTAGGATCCTAGATTACACCTTGTGTCCAGTAAACTGAAACAACAAAAGAGCAGTAACAGCCTGCCTATAAGTTAAGTGACATTTATGTACCACAGTATAGCACTATTCATCTTTATTATGCCCACCATATACTCACAGTTTGTGGGTTGATATCATCTTCTCCCATCGGTTCATCCACAATTTGCTGTCCATTCTGTAGGAAACAGACATGCAGTAAGTTACTAGCAACTCTGAATCCAACTGAAGAAATATATGTTTTGCAGAAATCCTTTTAAAGTACACTCTACAGAATAAAGAGCTTTTCTTTCTGTATTCTTAAAAAAAAAAAAAAAAAAAGGCAGGGCAAACACAGAAAACAGGTACAATGCTGACACTATAATGACACTCATTCTCACTCTGATTCTCCTGCATTATCAAACTGGACCAAATCACAGCAAGAAATACACTCTGGGGCTTTTGAACCACAACTAAACATTGTTTCCCATTACTACAAATCTCTACAAAAGAGGTGAATCTAAGTTTTACAGTAAAAAGCTACAACAAAGAACAGATAAACAATTATTTTAAGACCAAGATCTTATGTAGCAATACTCAGTCCTTTTCCTGCAATGATTAGTTCAAGTACACTGCTATACTATATCCTCATAATAACTATGAATACATCACTTAGAGTGGTTGGCTATACCTAGAAAAACAGTTCATTATCTTCAATACTTTTCTAAGAACCATTCTAAAGTGCCTCAAAGAAATAGCCTTCCAAATGCAAAGTTTAGCCATACTAGTTGGAAAAAAGCCTCAGTAGCTTATTGGTCAACAAATGCTCTTTTTTGCTTGTCAGTTGTACTCGGAGAATCTCTAGAAGGTATTTTTCCTCAGAAAGACTCAGAATGACATTACAACTTACTAGAACTACTTTATTGTGTAAGTAAAGAAAAGCATTTATACTACAGGTCATTTCTTGAAGTATGGTAAGGGATAGCAAGTGGGGTTTTAATTCTTAGTTTACGTCTCCATTCAACAGCCACTAGAAACAAATGAAAAAACCATTAGAAGTGATTATCACGCGTTCCTGTATCACTGGAAGTAGAGTGTCAGTTCATTTGTGTATTGTTCCCATACAGGAACTATATACCCATAGAGGGCTAATTAATCTGTTTTTGCAGAACTTAATTCACTTAAAATACAAAGTTACATGCATATAAGGAATACATATCTTCTAGATGTTTAAAAGTTAAAAAAGCCTCTAAGCAGGATTCAGAGATTGATAAATGGAGCAGATTTTAGCATTTAGCATACCACAACTGCCTTCCCATGGTTCAGTTTTTCAGCAGACTTCTTGTGGGGAACCTTTGCAGCATATTTTTTTTGTGATGATATCCAATTAATACAGTCTTCTAGTTTGTAAGTGGCTGGATATGGATATGAAGTGGTAGATCAAATCCTAACTACTTATAAATCCCAATTTTCAAATATGCCAAACATACTGAATGCTCAATCTCAGATGATTACCAGCTCTCTGCTCCAAGTTTCCCATTCTGTATCTTTGGCTAAAAGATGCAGCTAGATAAAGCTAGGTTACAAGAATTATGTATTGCCCAAGTGTGACACAGGCTGAAAAACCAAAACAAAAAACAAACAAAAAAGTTGCTAATTCTGTCTCCAGTGCAATGTTTCGGCATATGATAAAACTGCCATTTCTCTCATCTTAACCAGCTAGAGGAAGATAATAGAGATTTCTTGTTAGAAATCACATTTCTATGAGGAAAGACTAGTAAGAAACCAGCTCCACATATTACAGGTTACTACAGAGGCCAATATTATTATTATATGCTACATCAGTTAAGTGCAGTCAACATTTTACCTTCTCCTAATTGTACAACTAAGGGGTATTTGATAAGACAATATTCCAAAAAGCCTAAACTTCCCTCACTTTAGCATCTTTAACTTACAAAGCACACATAGTGACTACTGTACTATTCTTCTTTAAGATACATAGAAAGTTAAAATAATCAAACAGAAGATCATAAAAATACCAGCTTAGCTAAGTTACAGAAATGAGTATCTTTAATAAGCTTGTTTACAAAGAAGCATGAAGTAACATACTTTCCCTATGGCATATGTTTAAATTAAATTAACATTTATATCGTAGCTACACATCTCTATACTTCCTCCATGCCACAAGACGGCTTCCAAAGTAACTTGTCAGTAGGAAAAAATGAGAAGAAAACATCAGAACAAATAAGACAATTGACTCTAGACTTAAAGGAGGAGTCTATAACGTCCTAACAACTAATGATGGCTAAACTGTGAGGCCTAAAACAGAGTAACTTGTGTACCAAAGCCACACACTCCAAACCAACTCCGCAGGCAAACTGTCAGAAACAGTGATTCTTGCTACAACTATCACTCCACTGGATAAGGCACATTTAACTGCAGATGAAGCAAAAATTTACTAAAGAGCAAGCCAGAAGTTCTCACATCTACTGTTTTAAAGCAACTGAAACATAGTTGAAAGCAGAAGACACTCTCAGAAGTTGGAGGAAAAGTCTTTCTTCAGAGACATAATATTGAGATGAACCTATTTTTAAAAAGGCTCTGAGAGTATCAGTGAGGTTGAAGATCAGCATTTTATTAATCTACCAGAAAAAATAGAGCAAGCTTTTGCATCACAGAAGAAGTGTTTTGTACAGCATGGTTTTCCTGTTTAATCTTGCATCTCTTTGGAATTCATTTCTTGAATTCAGCAGGAAAAAGTAACACACACAAACTCAAGAAATCAGCAGGTACGCCATGTGGTCATGTCTGAGCCAGATCACTGGATTAGCATGATCTGTTTAAATAGGTCTACCCAAGTAATGATTATGCTAAAGAAATCACTGGATGGTAGAACCAGTTTTGCTCAGAACTATCTGAGCCATGTAAGGTAAAGAAGAATATGTATGTATGATTTATGGTTTGCTGTTATATGATAGTGTTAAATGGAAAGCAGCTGTGTGTTCAGAAATTCTGCAAAGTATATCACACGTCTTATGAGTTAAAATGTACGGCCAAAAGGCTCACATCGCAAGAGGCCACTTTAAATCACTGCGGAGGAAGGAGGTCAGCAATATCCTTAAGAGGAAAGCAAATGAAAAATAAGTTCCCTTTTGTTGGGTATAGCTTTGCTCTAGCAAGTAACTAGAACCACAGACTTGCCTCAGTAACACAACAGATTGGGACTAAATGTGATGAATGCAGAGCAAGACAAGGCTGGATATATCTTTTAAATGTACAGATTGGCCTAATTCAAAAGACAGATGCCAGAACTCTTAATATTCCTGAACGGCGCTCCCCTTCTGTACTGGGATACTAAGTAAATAGAATACTGGAAATAACTCAACCTTTGATTCAGTCTTTCTCTAAAAGCAGTGAGCACCAAAAATTCAAGATGACAGCAAAATAACTATAAGAAAAATGATACAAGAATTGGTCCACAGCAGAAAAGTTTCTGCTTACCTCCTAAACACATCAGCAATCAGTTTATGCCACAAAATAAGGGTGAACCACCCTTATAAAAAGTAACCTACAAAACCTTCCTCCAATCCATGCAAATACTGTCCCCATTCTGGCTTCCAATGAAAGCAGTCATGTTATGTTGTCCAGAAATTGCACCCTCAAATGCTTTTGGACACTTCTGCCACATTTCACCAAACTGATAGATAGGAATACTCAAACACAATTAAGTTCAGCAGTTTTCCTGAAGGCATGCAGAAAGAAAAACAAAAGAGATCTTACAGGTTCGCTGTTAGAGCATAAAGCAAACAAACATCAAACTCCACACCAGACAGCCGGTTTATGCGTGTCCCCCCAGACGAGCTTATATAACCTTTGACACAACAGTAAATCCGCTCTAAAACAGGAAATCAGGCTTCAGTATTTCTAGCACTCAAAAACTACAGGCTCATTTCCACTGAACTCTTAAGATATAATTGAATTACATGATTTCCCTAGTGAAATGAAAATGCAGTTTAAGGAGGTTGTTTTGTCTTTTTAAAATTCAAATCATTTTACTTCTTGACTAATAATGCAATCCTGTAAATAACTGCATTAGGGTGGGGGGGGGGGCAAAAGTAGCAAGTGCTGGGATAGGTTTGGGGACTGATTTTACAAAGCTTTTCCTGCAGAATATAAATCAAATTAAACCCTTTGTAACACAGAGTACACCAAGAAATGTAGCCCACATCCCACCCACAATCAGTTAACCACTTCTTATGATGAAAAGAAATATCCTGTGTTCCACACATCACAACTTACATACTGATCTACAGTCCCTAAAGTGACTTAGCAAATTTTTTTTTTTTTTTTTTTTTTTTTTTTTTTTTTTTGTGTGTGTGTAATTACAGTTCCAACATTTGCTGTAACAGATCCAATTCATCTGGTCTGGTGAAATTGCACTATTTTGGGCACTTGCAGAATAAACCTAGCGCTATCCTCACCTATTCATCTGACTGACACTTGGCCTACTTATGTGTAAGCTTGTACACAAAATATCTGATACAGCATCTGTCACAGCAATTTGAAGTTATCAATTTGTTGCAGAATATCTTATTCTAATAATAAAATTAGGTATTTTATCACATTCTTCTACAGGTGTTTACACTATATTGATTGAAATATTAAATGAAGATCACATTTAGGTTTTCTGTAATACTCCTTCTCCCTATTTTTCCCTTTAGTTTTACAAGTATTGCTACAGGTAGCACACACCTGAAGCTTTTAAATTTAGTTTAGTATCTACATTCTCTTTACAAATCAAAGTTCTGCTAATTTTGACTTAACTTGCTAAAGTTTATGTTCAATATGTTCATTTCTCTACCTATTAATAGTCAGAATTTGTTTTGCTGAAGGACACCAGTTTGGCCCCCAGACTTCACGAATATTAGACACCAACACATATCTTTTCACTTCCTCCCCCGAAACATCTCCGCTTTGTGTTTAGACTATTGCTAGACTATTTTGGGATGTTTAAGTAGTCTCTGTGCCAAATATTTTAAACGTCTTCACCCAACTATGTTTATCAGTTATTTTAAATCTCCTTATGGAAGCGATAGCTGGTATAGCTCTTGCTATAATTCTTCCATTAAGAAACCTTAACATTTTTTAGTGATTAAAATTGGTCTTGATTTTTTTTGGTGATTAAAATTGGTCTTGAACCTATAAGTTAGTGACAAGTTTTCACCCTGTTAGCAGAATTCATCATATTACATGACTATTGAGTTTTCCATGTAATTGGTGCCATTTAAAGGAACTGAAAATTAAGATATAATAAAAAGAAATGCTATGTTCTTAAAATTTATAACTAGCCAAATCAAGAATGATATTTTGAGTACACAAATAAGCATACAAGATAAAAGGTCTGAATCATCCTATTTAAACAGCAATATCTAAAAATTATAATATGCTAATCTAACACAGTCAGTGATTTAACTATGCTTTGGGATTATAATTTCAATAAATTATCTGGATAAGTCTAAAGTTTCTCCTCACTCATTCCTCATTTTCAGCCGCCAAAACTTCCAGACTCAGCCAGTGACTTTTAGCATAGAGTTATAATATTTAATGCAAAATGCTGGAAAAACCCAACCAAAAAAACAAACAAACAACAACAAAAAAACCCTAAACCACTAACCTGAAAAACAAGTTTAGAATTACAAAAATAATTATTTCAAAACATACAAGAGCTTCCAGTATTACTCATTATTTAGTGAATAAAACATCGATCGTATGAAGATCCGAGGACTTTCTGGTATTTTCAAGGGACTGTCAACTAGCAGATAAAGCTCAAAAGCCATGCAATGTTTGAATTGAGTGAAGCTGTAACAATGATCTTGGCTTGTTTCAAAGTAGCCCTAAATACAGCATTCCCACTGAAATGTGAATAGCAAATTCACTATTAGTACCACAGGACACTATATGGAACTATTCAGTAAAAGCCACTCCTACCATACACAGTCAAATTTACTATTCTAAGCAGCAACTACTCCAGGAAGAAAAAAAAAATATGTATTCGTAGAAAAACGGTTAAAATAGACTGAAGGGACCTTGAGAGGTCATCCAATCTCTCTCAGTGTACCAAAGTATGATCAGCTATTCCTACAATGTCACTGACAAGACATCATGTCCAACCCCCTCTTAAATCTCCAATAATGGAGTTTTCATAATCTATTCCAGTGCTAAACTAAAATATAAGGCTGTAATAGGATTTGAATTAATGACTTGTGCCCTAACTCCTGAGGTATGAAGCAACACACATCCAAGGCACTTGTCTAAATCCTTACCTGATTATAAGCTTATTATATATGTAAGTAGCAGAAGTGAACTAACATCACCTTAGATTGCTTTAGCTGTTATCTCTCAGCATTGCACATTCAACAGATTTTGCATATATCATGTTAAAAATAGTATAAAGGAACATAAAAAAAAACTTTAATTTTTAGTAAAAACAAACTTTGAGTCTTTATTTTATGAAAATGACTAAGTATTTCTTTATATAAACACTGTTACGTCAAATTCCATTAATTCCATGTAATGTATTCTAAAATTTATCTAAGGTGACCAACTTCTTTCTTTGCTGTGCTGTGCGTTAAAAACAAAAGGGCATTGAAACTTCTGCTTTCTGCAAACAACCAACCTCAGATATAAGCCACTGACATGCAGATTATTTAGGTACAAAGCCAAGGTCCCTTAAGTTAGGAAATATTTGGACAACTTTAACTGCAGCATTTCCTAAGACCTATCTACTTCAAACTGCCACCACCACCTTATGTAAAATGACCGAGCGTGCAGTTTAACACCACAGCCTAGCTGCGGCTCAGGAGCAGTGCCCTCCGCCACCGCGCCTGCCTTGGCGCTGGCATCTGTCCAACCCTGTGGCAAGCCAGGCGGGGGGGGGGGGGGGGGGGGGATCTCCTTTAGTCAGTTTAACTCCCTGAATTAACTCAGCTTGAAGTCGGATGTGTACCATGGCGATATCCAAGATGCCGGATATACAGAATCATAAAATCTTTGTCCAGGCTAATAACTTTCTGTAGCTAAAACAAGCTCCAAACAACATATGTTCACTTGCTCATGACAGAAAAAGGGAAGGAAATTTTTCATTTAGTTCCCTACCTATACCATTAGCAAATTATTACACTCAACACAATCGTCCAGCAGCCTTAGTTAAAAAAAAAAAAAAAAAAAAAAAAAGGCACCTCCTGTTATTCTCTGTCCCTCTGCTCCAAAAAGAAAGACTAAATACACATGCAGAAACCACTTTAATATATCCAGACCCTTGAAGCACATATGAAAATAAAGGAAATTCCCTTTCTGCTTGCACACGTCTCCCTGAGAGTGACGCTAGCCCCTCATAACAAACAAACCCTGTTAGCAAGCCAGCGTTTTCACTGGAAGGCAGGTGTGCTCGATGCCTCCCGCAATCCCGGGGTGCGCAGAGACTGCCTGCCTGGCTCCCTGCACAGGGCTTGGGCGCCCATGGGAGCACACCAGGCCCTCGCGCTGCCAGTCAGGGTCCAAGCCGACGGGTGCAGCAGGGCTACACGCTGCAATCCCTTACAAAGCAGACAAGCGCTTTCAGACACGAGCTGGTCTCCTATAATCTTTTTTTTTTTTTTTAATATAAATGACAAAGGTTGCAGTTTAATATTGAAGGCAACTAAACCATTGCCCATTTATATGCATTTTGTCATTTAGCTATTTAAACAAATTCTGGTAAGAAGAGAGACTAAGCTGTGAAGCAACTTTATTTCCTAAATTTCAGTATTTCCAAAACTGACTATACAACTGACGCTGATTGCTGGAAGCAGGAGATGGAAGAGTCCTCATTAAGCAGTGAGGAAAGAAAACAAAAACAAACAAAAAAGCCACCTTAATATGCAGGTCTAAGTTCTAATAATAACTTACTTTGGCAACCATCTTATGTAACAAATAATCCAAATATTCATCGTGTTCTAATTACATCAAGAAACCACTAACTTTTGAGCCTCCAGCACAAAGTAGTTTGGCTTTAAGAATTAACTTAAAACTGTAAGAAAATTTTACTTTCCAAAGCTATGTTTTGCTGGACATTTAAAATCATGACAAAATATAGTTTCTTTACATTTTCTATGTACACTTCAATATGAGTCGTTTTAACAAATTAATGGGTGAAGTTAAATATTAATAGAATTGGAATCTCAGAAATTATGTTAGAAAACAGACCTAACCAATTAATAATGATTTTAGACACATGCCACGTTTTATACAGTTTGCTTCACTCAAACTCTGAAAAAGAGGGGCACATTTCCTCCAAAAAGACTATGCGGAGCTTTAAACATACCACAGGGGGTTCCTCGCATCAAAAGGAGCATATGGTAACTGTTACTGATAAGGATGAGCTAGCAGTAACTTTGTGGTTCAGCCACTGGAGTAGGTCCCTGGAAATCAGAGTTGATCTCCTAGCTCTGGAGCAGACCCCATGAATTAAGCTAGACAGAGTCACTATGCTGCCGAGCCTCATTTTCCCCATCTGCTAAACAGGAATTCCAACCCCCCAAATCCCAATTTCCAAAGGGTGAAGCATTTAAATCCTATCTTAGACAATAAGGATGCAAGAGAGAACAGAACATTATATACGCAAGTGCAGAAGTACGATACTTGCAATAATCCTTGGTTTTAGTTCCTCTGACCTTAAAAATTCCCTGAAGAGATTCTAGCTTCTCCAGGTTTGTTAGTTAAGTTATCCTTAATCTCAGCAGTCATTAAGATGGGGGGGGGGGGGAAGCAAACTCCAACCCTGCAAATTTTATGTAGTTTTTCAGGTAAAAACAGGAAGTTTTACACCTGGAGTATTGCTATGAATTATATCTGAAAGACAAAAACAATGACTTGAAAAAGTTCCTAAAAGCAGACAGCTTTGCCCATTGCCAAGAGAAGTTAAGCAATAAAGCTAACATTTTTGGTGCACAGAAATAATTAAATACTCGCCTTAGATGCACAGTGATAATAGGCTTTCCGATGAAAAAGAGCTACAGTTAGTATAATCAATCACAATCAATACGGAGAAGACATACTCCTTTAAACATTTCAATCTGTTTACATCTGTTTTCTATTAAACATCCAGTTGTAAGAAATATTACATAAGCTATAATGAACAAAACAATTACATGCTTAGAACTGCCAATATTCTAATAAAACTAATGGAACAATTCAGAATGACAAATTCAAAATCTTACATGAGGAAACTGAGAACTGTGGAACACCACACAAAGATACTTTACCCAGCAGCACGATACCCCCTGTCAATAGCAAAAAAGTAATACCAGGTCATATTTATTAGGAATGTGTTAACTGAAAAACACCGCAGGTAAATTTGTACCATTAAGGATCTGAAAAGCTGGTACTGGGGGGGGTTAAACCTCTTTCATGCAGATGATGTTTCTGAAAACAGTATTCACATAGATATAACATCTGTTTTACTGATGGAATCAAAATCCGTAAGTCTATATCACACCAGTTTTTTGAATACAGAGCACACTTCTTATCTATAGATAAGAACTATAATGCTAAACTCAACTGTTAACAGTTTAGCAAAATTTCACTTGACATAGCTGCAAAAATAAAACCTCAGGATACACTGTATGACAACAGATATGTATCAAAAGAGATAAGTGAGTGTTGCAAGGACAGAGACAAAAATTCTTAGTATAATGGAGAGATAATAAATCTTTCCTAATCCACATACTACACCCCATTTAGATTACTCTACTTTGGTTTTCTATCTGTTCTGACTATAGAAGAAATTACTGCAAATATAACTTTTTCTCCCGTGGACACACAGGAACACTGATTACACTGTCTAGTATAGAATGCAAAGAGGTAACTGCAATTAGAATTTTATAACTGAAGGTGGCAAGACATCTAATAAATTTCAGATTCCATACCAGAAGCATATATTGACTTAAACCATGTCACAATGACACCAGAATTGAATTACAAAGCAAAATTTACATTATAGCTGATTCTTTTAAACATCAGCATGACTGTTTCTTATTTGTTCTGTCTGTTAATTGGTTGCACCACCCATTGTCTTCTGCAAGGTTCAAATAATTCTGGATACAGGATACGAAATAAGGCATTCTGAGAAAGCAAATTCACACAATGTATTTAGGCACGTAAGCAGGCAAACACAAACTCACTACCAAAAGCAGCATGGAAAAAAAAGAACCATCTCACAGCCGATTTAGAGTACCTAAATTAAAACTCCTACAGAAAAATGGCACAAAATCTTCCTCAAACACCTAGCAAACGAGATCACTTTACAATAATCAATTTTCCCACCATATTGGTGTCTACAATTTGGCTATCATAACTATTCATTCTCCTCCAGTCAACATTTATATACATTGCTGGGAATACAAATCAAAGGATTAGGCTAGCTATTCAGGCATTCAGATCATCAATGTTTAATTTGCTTGAAAGCAGTTGTCTTGGAATAACAGGCACACTCTCACCATGAAAAATAGACCCATGCTCTTGTTGTAGGTCTGGAGTCAGACATCAATAAAATTGATTCCACAATTCCACAGGCTTCAGAAGTGCCACAATTTAAAACAGGAGATAAAAAAAAAAAAAAAATCATGAATACCCACACACTTTAATATGCTGCCTTTAAAATAACTTGTCCAATAAGTTTAGACACTAAAAAAAAGCTGTCAGAGACTCAATGTGGATCGCCAATGTATTTCTGTTGTACCTGCAGAAACAGAAGTCCTGCAACTTATCTCTGAAAACTAAAAATCTATGTTACACTTAAAAAAAATTACTTGCATTATTTCTTAAGACCAACCACATTTTGCAGATCTGTCCTGCACACTCTAAGTTACAGCAGTTGTTGACAGTTAATAATAATATTAAAGGTATTTTACTCCTCCCATAGAATTTACCCATATATCACAATAAATCACCTCTTCAGTGATACCAATACAAAATTGAGTACAGTACTGCATAGTCCTAAAAAATTAAGCCAGTTAATCAAAAAATTCAGTAGAAGAATTAATCCAAAATGAAAACTCACAGAATTGTTAAGATTGCAAAAAAAGGACTTGAGATAAGTTTAAAGCTCATAATTCCATGTGGATAATGTAGCGTTACAAAAAACAGCATCAGCAGATCTGACACGTTAGTGGAAACTCTCTAGCCTGTTATTACTGCTAAAGACACTATTACTATCAAATATGCCTGAAAGCACAGCGAGGTTTCAGGTGGATATAAAAAATATCTTTGACCAGCACGTGCTTGCAGGATAGGGTCTGTAATTAGGATACTGCTACGCTACAGATAAACAACTTATGCAAATTGAAAACTTAGTTACATATTTAGGTCATTTCTTTATTTGATCTACATTTATACATTTTCACTAAAATATTTTATTCTTATAAAGGTTGCTTACCTGAAATGAGTTTTTAAGTCTACTTTTTTCTTCTGAGGTTCAATGAAAAAGCTTTTACAGGTGCAGTCTGGTCTTTTAAAGTACTGGGTGTTTATTCTAGACTAGGGCCTTACATTTTAAACCTGTCAGCTCAGTTACTGTTTATGTTTTGTTAGTGTTCCTCATGAATATTTTTATGCATCTTATGATACACTGCTGTAGATTCAAGTCAACATAAATCCTTAACTCCCCCCTGGCTTCCCTGCTTTAGGAAGAGGAAGAATATACTAGCTTCAAGAAATTTATGACAGTAGTTTAAAAACAATTCATGGCACTGAAGTACACTAAAACAAGGAAGTAACAGGATCAGTATAATTAACCATGCACATAGGTACTTTTCAAAGAACTATTTTTTACTGCCTTTCTAGTATGTATATACCCTAGTGTTGTTCAAGACACATGAAATACATAGAGTGAGCAAGGAAGGCTGAAGTGGCAGCTAAGATATATTCTCTAAATCATTAGTCTAAATGGTCAGGAAGAAAATCCTTACTTGCCATCTCCCTTTCCTTAGCATCACACTACTATTCCAGTAATTCTTCATCAAAATAATAATAATAAAAATCTAAGATCACCATTCCAGAAGTCAGAGAGGGAAATTACAGTAAATGGCAATAACCAAAGGCAGTTCCTCCGACCTCCAGAGGTGCAGTCACTTTAAGCGGAGGGAAGACAAACATCAGAAGGACAAATACTTTGATACTGCAGAAACTTTCCAGTTCGGTCTGTCTATCTTTGCTCGACTCGCTAGGAGTAAGCCCTAACCTTGAGGCGAACTGCTGCGGGCCGCGCTGTTCGAGACCGCGGTCTGGGGCACCCGGGGAGACGCAGGCACAAGCTGCGCCGTCACAGGAAGCTCTTCCTCGCATTTCAGATGGCAGCCTGGGCACAAACGGGCCCGCACGCTGCGGACGACCAGGGCACCTGGGAGCGAGCACAACTGCCCGCGTAGGTGCCCTGCAGACCCAGCCCAACGGCTGGGTCTCGGCGAAGAAGAAACAACTGGAGATAACCGGAGGCGCCCGCCGCCCCGCGGGATGCGAGCGAGGCGCCTCTCCGGCTCCCAGCGTCGCCCGGCGCCGCGCCCGGCGTCGCCCGCGCCGCTTCCCGAACGCTTGCGAAACCGCGGGGACGCACAGCCCCGCGCTGCCCGCGGCCGGGGCGGGCGGCCGGGCGCGGCCCCTCCCCGCCGCGGGGAGGCCACGGCCACGGCAAGGTGAGGCCGGGCCGCCCCCGCCCCCCCCCAGCCGGGGCCGGCTCCGGCCGCTCGGGAAGTGCGTGCGGAGGCGGGTGGGGGGGGGGGGGGGAAGGAACCACACACGACACCCGGCTCCCGGCGCCGAAACAACAAACCGCCGGGCAGCGGCGGGAGCCCGGTAACGGCCGGTCACCCGAGCCCCCGGCGGCCGCCGCGGGAAACTTTCCGCGCCCGCGGAGGGGCGGCGGGAGCGCCGCTCCCGTGCGCGCCGTCCCCCGTCCCGTACCTCCGTGCTGCTCTCCGCCGCGCTCTCCACGGCCATCTTCTGCCAAGGGTCCGCCAGCTGCGCCAGGGGCATCTTCCCCGCCCGGCGCCCGCGGCCCCCGCGCCCCGCTTCACCACACCCCCGGCGGCGGCGGCGGCGGGACAGGCAGCGAGCCCTGTAGCGGGCGTGGGACGCCCCGGCTGCGGGACACCCCCGGCCGGCTCTGGCGACGACGGCTCTAGCGACGACTGCGGGGACGGGAGCGGGGACGGCCGCGGGCTGCCGTCCGCCCCTCCCCGCCGCCGAGGCGGGGCCGCGCTTCCGCCCTCCCACCCGCGCCGCCGAGGCCGCTGCTCGCGCCCGGCTTCCGCTCACAACATGGCGCCCGGGCCATACCTGCCCGCCCCAGCGAGGCTGCGCGCGTCACCCGAGGGGGCGGGGCGCCGCCGGGCCAATCCGCGCCGCCCGCAGGTAGCGGGGGGCGGGGCCAGGCGGCGGCGTGAGGACAGCGCGCGGCCTGGCCCGGCCCGGCCCGGCCCCGGCGGTGCTGGAGCGCGTCGGAAGGGCGATCCGGCGGCTGGCCGGAGTCGGGTGGAGAAACGTGGTGGTGGTGGTGGTGGTGATGATGATGATGATGATGATGATGATGATGATGATGATGATGGGGGGGGGTGGTCACGACTCAATACGTGTGTAACCGGGCGGGTGCAGGGGCTGGAGGCGCGGGGCGGTGTCGCCGGGCGAAGACGCGAGGACGGAGCAGTTTTGTTCCCGAAGCGGCGGGATAAGGATGAGCCCCAGAGGATGACGCTGTGGGAAGACCTTTGTAGAAGTCCTTATTAAAAGATGCCCTCAGGCATTTCCAGGTTTGCAAGGCCACAAGCCACGTGCTTTGTTTCATCCTCGGTAAAAGTTAATGCAGTTTTTGTGGGTTGGTGACGGGGACGACGGGGCAGGAGCGCTAGTAATTAAAAATGTGCGCGCAGGTGCACTCACATGCAGACGCTACTGTGGCAAACCAGGCACATGTGCTTCTGCTTGGTAGCGTTGGGGGGGGGTTGGTTTTGTTTTTTCCATCTCACTTTATTTCTGTAAGCGTGACTCCCTGCCCGTTGGGAGGTGCACAGCGATGGGTAGGCCGTCCTCGATACCTCGATAACGAATCGCGCTTCAGCCGGTGCCGCAGCGAGCTCCTGATCTGGCGCAAAGGGTCACCGCTGAGGCAGGAGCAGCAGCTGTGCTTGCTCGCTGCTCTTCATCCCGGCCCATGCTGCAGCCTCTTGGCTGAACTGGCAAAATGGCCTGCGCTGCTGCGTGGTGAGGCAGACTGCAGCGCAGAGCTAAGTGAAAATGAGCCCTACCCTTTTCGGCCTCTCTGCTCTTTCCTTCCCCATGCCCCCACCAGGACCCCCCCCCAACCTAGTCGCATCCAAGTTTGAGTGAAAACTTACAGAGAAGTCAGAGTTGCCTCCTCCCAACAACAGGGCGATTTGTAAAGCTCTGCGTAGTTATTGGTATGAAGATTGGAATAAGGTAAGAGAAAACAGAGAGAACTCAGTACTACTCAACAGCTTTTACACTTAGGTTGACAGCAAGGAATGACTTTCTGTAGTCTGATCAGAAACAGACTACAGTCTCAACTGGTGGCTGGAATGATGAATAGAAAGCTTATGTTCACAGCAGTTGTTCGTTGTGTGTTTGACACACAAATCAGGACTTTTGTTTATCTTTCGAGTTTATATAAGAGTCCATAAAGAAAAAAAAAAACATTTTCTTCCACCCCTTTAGAAGTGTCAACTTCTGTTGCCTCACAGAGATAATTCAGTTTACATTACTGAAGCTCGTTCATTTGTACCTACATTAACTACATAGTCAAGTGCCCACATCTGAGACTTGCTGATAGGGAAATGAACCTGATCAGCTGAAAGGTGGTAATCACAGTAGAGAAAAAATTACTTAATGTGCATTTAACATAATTCAGGCAATCTCTCTTTATATGGTAAGACTTCCTTCCTCCAAATAAAATCTATGCTTCCCTTCCTCGCTTCCCTTCATACTTGTCTAGTCATTTCCTGCTGTAGATACCTGTTCCAAATTATTCATTTGAATTTGAAGCTCTTCTCCGAGGGAGAGACGGTGTCACATTTCAATGAGGACATTCGAGGATGCTGATCATCTGTCGTCCTTCCTTGTATGCACCCTGTGAATCTAGAAAAATAAAGGCAAAGATTTTATGACCTATTATATAAAAAGGCTGCGAACAACAGAAATCTGACCATTTCATTTTTGGGGGGTTTGTTTGAGCATTATCATATTGCACTTTCAGATCTTACAAAGGAAAAAAAAAACTTTCTCAGGATTTTAATGAGAGCTACTACAGAGGGATGGGCTTCAGAACATAAGAAACATCTGGAGGTTGTCCCCGTGGGGAAGAGAAAAACATCAGTTGATCTCTGGGAGATACAGGGGTTTCTGACTTTTGGATCCTGCTAAATTCTGGGCTGGATCATCCTTCCAGTGAGAGTAAGACAAAGAAGATATTTTGCCTCAAGACAGCAACTCCTGTTTCATTCCTTCCATCTCAGGCCAAAGCAAGACTCATGCTTTCACCTGTGGCAGCAGACCTTTGCTTTTACCTTCTTCGCCTTTAAGCACAGCTATCACATGTTGAATATAGTCACTGCTAATAACTGCCTGTCACCAGACTCTGTGGGGGTTGAATTCACCTTGGTGTAAGTGGTTGCTATCATATTGCATCTGCACAGCTGTTTTACATGCATTTCAACTTGATCACATTTTTTTAGGAGAAGGACAGTGGGTGGTACTGAAGTGATAGTGCTCTGTAAAATCTAGTTAACCTGTCATTATATGAATTAGATGGGCTTCACAAACTGCACCATTTTTGATACCATGTACAACAGATCTAAGATGTCATCTTATTGAAAGGGGAGACATGAGCTTAATAGGACTCACCTATCTTTTTCCCTCCCCCCCCCCCAAGTTGGGTTGATGGGTGAGCAGTAAGAATAAGGGAAGCTTGCTCATGCTCAGTGGTGCCTAAGGCTTTGCATAACTTGGAAGTAGTACCTACTAACTCTTTGCGCTTATGACAGAATTCATGGCAAGGTTTGCAAATCACTGCAGTCACACCCAAAAATCAAATTAATAAGCATAAAACAGAAATTGTTTGCTAGCATCACTACCACACCAAAAGGATGTGAGAAACCAGAGCAAAGTTTTATTTCCACAAAAGTGGAAGGCAGAATTCCAGTTATTTAACAGGTTTGAAATCTTGTTTCCCTTGGTCACAGTACTGTGCTTTCAGAAAGTATTCTGACAGGATTGATAAATCAACTGCATTTGGGGATCACAGTATAATATAGGAGCTTGAGCTTGTATTTTCTAAATGTAAATAAAAGGAAAAAAGGGGGGGACCAAACAGTTTATAAGAACAAAATATGCAAAGCCCACATTCATGATATAGATGGTATAGCAGTGTATAAGGTATGAATTACAATGTGGTTTCTTCTGGCTTAAAATGCGTAGAGTACGAAAAAGTAAATGCATTCTGAAAGCGCAAATTGAAATTCAGTTTCAAATGTTACAACCATAGTGCTGTCTAAGGTATACCATACAAGAAAATATACAGATGTTATTATTCAAAATTATATAGAATAAAGTTTAGGAGTTACAAATAAAATCAATACAATTATTTGTATAGCTAGAAGGAGCAGAAGAGGCTCTTACTCTCAGGACACCTGGATTCAATTCTTGCCAAATTACACAATTGTCCGTTGTGATCTGCTAAGTCACTTCATAGAAGAGATTCAGCTAAGGAGAGTTAGTCTTTCTTAATGATGTTTTCAAAAGTATGAGGAGGCCTTAACTGGAGAAGTGTAGATACATCCTACCAAAATACAATATGGAAGCTTTAGTGGAAATTAGAATTGGTTGCTCTGTGCTTTAGTTGCCTCATTGGGATATTGCAAGCATGTTTTCACTGATGTTTGGAAAACTGATGATGGCGGGGGAGAGAGACTATATGATAAAAGAAGTTTTCAGCTGGTGCCATTTGTCATGAGTGAGAGGCACTTAAAGTTGGGTAGTCTGCCCCCGTATGTATGGAATCAGCTATGCAGAACAGGGTAAAGGGAGTTAAAACCTGCAGCTGAAAACCAAAACCTGAAATGAATAACAATCGTGTATAAGTGCTTAACCTGACCTTGCAAACAACATCTGCTGAAGGGTGCTTTCACCATTGCAGGCCCCTGAATGATGGAATTGTGCTGGAATGCAAACATTTCCTACAATTTCCTCTGGCAGGCTCTGCTTTGAAGTTTTGATCCTGCAACTGTAGCGGGAGATGCAATAATGACAATAAGCATGCTCCTAAATCCTACATATATTAGAGGTATGGTATCTGACTCACCACTGAAAATACTCTAACCTTTGTTTTTGTGTGTTTTGGTTTATATAGAATCATGCACTGAAATAGAGGAAAGCATAATGGATCAGACCCTATGGTATTTACTGATTTGAGTTTTATCTGTGGTTACTGTACTAGCAGGAAATATTCTGCCTGTGGTTTCTATATCCTGAGTGGAAATGTGGAATTCAATAAAATATAGTCTTATT
Organism: Rhea pennata; assembly: GCF_028389875.1. Classification (NCBI taxonomy): domain Eukaryota; kingdom Metazoa; phylum Chordata; class Aves; order Rheiformes; family Rheidae; genus Rhea; species Rhea pennata. The sequence continues at coordinate 133,073,324 of NC_084663.1, read as the reverse complement.
ACAGCATACCCGTCTCCAACATATGTTCTCATTTTAGTTTTTCTGTCTATATGGATAGCACAGATTTATATTCTGACTAATGAAGCTTATCCTGTACACCACAGAATTTGAGAAAACTTTTCCTGAGCTTTTGCATCTTACATGGAAACCTACTATCAAATGCTGAATACAGATTATCACTCAAATATGGTGCAACATCAAGAAGCACACCAGAATTTCAGATTGTGGTATTTTGAGACAAAATGGAAACACTACAGTACGAATGAGCATCAGTCTCCAAGGATGAAAGATCTACCGGTTTACCTATCACACAGGCTATCTGCTCACAAGTTAGATACAAAGATGACACAAGCAGAATATGAGATTGTGTAAATGCTGTACCAAACTAGTCAGCTTCGCAAGTTACTTGTATAAAACACACCGGGCCCAGAGCAGCCACAGCCTTAAAAGTACCCTTTGTTTCTCTTCTCTTCCCCTTTCGTTTACCTTCCTAAGCGTAGGATGGTAAGGATCACATACCCTTCTATTGTCTTAGTAAATCTGATGTGATTTAAAGAGCCTTCTGACAAGACAGACAGAGTTTATCTACTTCTTATGGGATCTAACCTTACTACCTCAGTTATCTAATTTTAGGTTCCAGCCCTCTCCTGACAAAATAGTTATCCTCCTCTAGCTTCAGATCTCTCCAAAAGACACCCACCAAGTCATCTACACTAATAAGCCTTAACCTTAACTTCATTTTACAGAATTACCAGAGTCTTTTAGCCAAGAATCCATTTAGAATCTAGAAAAATTTACTATCTCCTGCATACTCCTTAATTATACTCAAAAGGATCTTCCTGACTGTGCTAACAGCTACCCTTTATCATCTTAACCTTACCTTACAAACACCTGATACTCATTCCCTGTTGTCTGCTGATCTTTTCTGGAGCTGCCTGCTGTTGAAGTAATCACTCACAATCACAGAACATTGGAGACTGGAAGGGACCTCTGGAGATCATCCAGGTCAACTCCCCTGCTCAAGCAGGGTCACCTAGAGCATGTTGCTCAGGGTTATGTCCAGCCTCTTTGAGCATCTCTGAGGATGGAGACTCCACAAACCCTCTGGGCAATCAGAGTTTTCTTATGTTCAGAAAACTTGCCAAGCTTCAGTCTGTGCCCATTGCTTCTCATCCTTTCACTGGACACCACTGAGAAATTTGACCTTGCGCCCTTTACACCCTCCCGCCATCAGATGTTGATCAGATCATATTGATCAGATCACCCTTGAGCTTTCTCTTTTCCAAGTTGAGCAGCCCAGCTCTCTCAGCCTCTCTTCCTGTGAGAGATGCTCCAATCCCTTAATCATCTTTATGGCTGAAATATAATACCGAAAAATACAGTTTGCTACCTCTCCTAGTCTGAAAAGGTAAAAGGTCCTTGTGTTCTCTCAAGATGGTTCACTTGCTCTTTCACCAGGATCTATCTAACATATGCACCCTGTCTTCCACTCTGCATGTTATCCAAGCAGCTCCTTTCAGAGGGAGGCTCAGGTTTGTAGCCAGCTTACTGTGTCCATCTATTTTCTCCAGTGATCGATAAAACCTGTAGCATCATCAGCTGTAAATCAGAAGGGATTGTAGTTGTGCATGCTGTACAATGGGCAGCATGCGTTATTTATCTCGTCTCCCTGTACGCTCTCTGCAGTTCCCCTGTGCTTGGGGAATTCCTATGGCAAGCCCTGTTCCCCTTGTCATTCAGGTGTGTTGCTGATTCACATGCATCTATATTGCTGATCTACCTGAGTACAGAGCTTGGCTGATGGTTGTCTTCTCCTGAAGTGGTTTTCCACCACTTACTATGAGCTGGGGGTTGGCAAGCTCCAAAGCATGCTGGCACACTTCTTTTCAACAGGATTTTGTGTCCCGTGGGTGAGGGGCAGGTACCCACTTCAAATATGGAAATTTTAGATCCCCAGCAGTCATTCCAGGACCATATGATGATACAGTTGCATGATGAGAGCTCATTTCTGTCACCCAGAAATGGTGTTTATAGAAGAGGAGATGTGAACCTGATGGAAACCAGTTCAGTTTCCCAAAGGAGTGAATAGAAATGTGTTAGCTGAAGCAGTCCTGCCCTGCCCCCTCTCTGCCTCTGCCCTGTTGACCAAGTTTGCCCTGTTTGATGGAGCAAGGACATCTTCAAGACATTGCTCAGCAGCCACGACCTTGCCAAAATGACTGGAAAGATGAGGAGGCAGCAACATTTTTTTTCAGTATTGCGAAGCAGCACCTGAAGGCTGTGTCAAGGCCTGGTGCCTTACAAATAGTCATAGTGTTGCAACTAGGTATATGTGAGACAGATGAATTAGGAGCCGTAAAGTCTGTCCTGTTTGAGCAGCAAAACATTCAGGGTTAGCTGTTAGAAGGGCTATGGTGTGCCTCAGCTAATAAGCGGTATGGGCTTGATCTAGCTCAGACAAGATAGTTTAGGTGGAGGATGGGAGATTATGGACCATTTCTTGCATTGCTGGTCCTTCTCTATTACATGAAAAGGAAAGCAGAGTAGGAGGAAATAGAAAGGGGAGGCTAAGAAAAAGTGAGGGCTATTTAAAAAGAGGAGAAAAAGCAAAACAATTTTAGGGAGCATTTAAGGAGCAGCTGTGCCTTACACATGAATAGCCTGTTAATTCTGTAAAAGATTATGACAACATTTAGCAAGTCACAGAAAATGGGAAAGGCTGATGTTTTAACACTGATGAACCGTAGTTGCTCTAAGCTGCTGTAGAGATCTGCCAATATTTTCTTTTTTAGAATCACTCGGTACAAGATTAATGAAACAAACAACTATCTGTGTCTCATTAAATCAATTACAACCAGATAAAATTTCCAATGGCTTCAGCTGAATGTTTGCAGTAGGAAGCAAATTTTCAGCTCATGAGTGGGCCTGCAAGTTAATAGATCACAGTCTTCGGTATTAAATCACCACAGACAGTAGAAGGGATTAAGTGAGTTGTCAGGATCATTTTCCTCCTCTTTTGATTCCCTTTTAGTAAAACTGAAACTTTGTCTGACTTCAAAGACGCTATTTTAGAAATCACCATTTTCAGGAAGGAATGACGCTGTTTTGCCTGTTCCACGAGAGTGAATGCTCCCTCCTAGGCTGTGCACAAGCGAGTGGCTTGCCCTACTTGAACAAAAGCTATGACGAGGGCCTTTGATCAGTGTTGACAGTGTTCCTGCAGTATTTCAGTGTCTCATTCGTCTGTGCTTTCTAGAACCACTACTAATGATGTTGGTTAAGAGAGAGTGTAAATTGCAGTAAGATGGCCATCTTCAGAGCGCTGGAGCGGTCCGTTACAAGGAGTCTTTAATTATTAATTCCCTTGCAAGAGATTTTTTTGGTTTTAATAGTTTCTCAAGACAAATAGATCCTTTATGAGTTCTCTCAAACCATCACTCATCCATACTACAAAATCTGTCCACTCTAGTCCACAGAAACCCCTTTTACAGTGGCATCGCACCACCGCGCTTGTTTAAAGGGTTACATTCCACACTGGGTTTATTTTTCCTTGGAGACAAGCAGGAAATCTGTCACTAATTTCCTTCCAGCCAGCTCTAACTGCCTTTTCTCAGTGTTCCTAATCCTCTGTGCATTTATCCCTCCCCATTTTATCTCCTGAAGACTGACCTGGTTCTCCTAACTTCACTCTTGTGTTTCTTCCAAGGTAATTTTTGCTCTTCACACACAGCCCCATGTTAGGTACTTGGCGGAAGAAAAGGGTCCTGTGCTCTCCCCACAAGATATGAAGTGGATCTGAGGTGTTCACCTGCCTGGGGTAGATCTACTTCCTCACTTACCACATCTCCTCTTTCCTGTCCAGCCACCTTCATTTTTACACCTCTCCCTGTGTTGCATGCAGCACGTCTAAAACCTCGCTTCGCCTGTTTACACCTAAACCCTTCCTGTTAGCAACGTCCTGCTTGCTATGAGAAGCCACTCTACTCCTTCTTGCCAGCTCACGAGCCCCTCATTAAATCAGGTACCTTCGAGAGCTGTGTGTCTGAAACACAGCGTTTGCTGTGCATTGCCCTGCTGGGAGCTGCAGTCCCGTTCGTCGTGATGTTTCCATCCTGTCTCCTCCCGCTGCTCGCTGGCAAGGTGGGACCGCTCGGACCTCTCCGGTCATTCCCGCACCTCCACTCCCTTCTGCTTCCTACTGAGGCTCGGCTGCACGGCTCAGCGTAAGTCTGTCCTGGTTTGCTTCAGTTTTCTCATTTCACCCTTCACCTTTCTCGCGGTTCCATATCCTCCTGCTTCTTCTTTCCTACCTCGTCTCTTATGTTGCTCAGCCTCATGCATTTTTTATGTCGCTTTGTGCTTCAGGCCTCTCATTTAGAAAGCCCTGTTTTCTCCCAAATTCCCTCGAGTCTTCCTGCATCCACCTTAACAGTGTCTTTCAGCTGCTGTCCCAGAAAGTGTATTTTTCCTGAGTTAGACAGTAAACTCTTCAAAGTGTGTCTTTTGTACTGTCAAAAAGCAGAAGCATTTCCACCTCCACTTTAAAAGTAAGCAGAGCTTTACAGAGAGATTTTTGCAGATGCACGATCATTTTCTATACTGTCCCCCAGAGCTCACAAACCGGGCACCTAAAGACTAACAGGCTCTGTCCTCAGTACAAGAGAGACATGGAGCTACTGGAGAGTCCAGCGTAGGGCTACAAAGACGATCAGAGGGCTGGAGCATCTGCCCTGTGAGGAATGGCTGCGAGAGCTGGGCCTCTTCAGCCTGGGGAAGAGAAGACTGAGGGGGGATCTGATCAATGTGTAGAAGCACCTGAAGGGAGGGTGTTAAGGGGACAGGGACAAACTCTTTTCAGTTGTCCCGTGTGACAGGACAAGAGGCAATGGGCAGAAACTGAAGCACAGGAAGTTCTGCCTGAATGTGAGGGGGAATTTCTTCACTGTGAGAGTGACAGAGCACTGGCACAGGCTGCCCAGAGAGGTTGTGGAGTCTCCTTCTCTGGAGATCTTCAAGGCCTGCCTGAATGCAACCCTGTCTAACATGCTCTAGGTGACCCTGCTTGAGCAGGGAGGTTGGACTAGATGATCTCCGGAGGTCCCTTCCAACCTTACCAATTCTGTGATTCTAAACCAGACTATCTATACTTCTGAATGTTTTGGCCAATAGGTTAAACTCTCCCCTGTTTCTTTTTTCTTTTTCTTTCTTTTCCCTTTTTTTTTAGGGGAAATTCCAAAGTCTTTTTGGGGGAGTTGTTCCCCCTTAAGACAAGGCCAAAATTGCTGTAAACCTTAGGAATCTACTTCCCCTTGAAATAATAAAAAAATTATTAAGTTCCCCAGCCTCTGGAAAAAAAAAGTATACATACTTGTATGCATACATGCATACTACAATTGCAAAAAATACCTAGTTTGAAGAAGCGGGTGCACAAGCAAATCTCTCTGGGGATAGGCATAAGAAAAAGTTAAGTTTCCCTTTCTCTTTTGCTCCTCCTTTACCAGCGCTATAGCGACTGAAAATAACTCGGCTGTGAGTGATGTTGCCAATGTTAGAGGCACACTGTCAGCTTAATTTGTTTTCTGACTTCAGCAGAGGAAACAGAACCTGACAGCTGACTCGCTGGTTAGGCTCGGAGTAAAGCAGTTCTGTTTACTTCATCTATCTGGCCACGAGATTGCTGTTTTGCAGAGCTGTCCCCTTTGCAGACGGTAGAGCTACTCGTACTCACGGCGGAAAGAGGAAACGAAGACTCTTTGAAATACCCCTGCGCTCCGTTATCGTGGAGAAGATGCGGTCTGAGGCAGGAACGGGCCAGGCTTTCTGCAAAGTTGCCCCGTTTAACCGCTCTCTTCTTCCACGCGAGGCCGCACTGCGCTGGTAGCCGCGCTGCGCTCTAGCCCAGCACCAGCGGTGCCTGCGAGGGGTCGTTCGGCTGCAGATCCCTTGATCAGATGCTTTTATTTTTCTCTCTCTCTCAGCCTGCCCGCTAATGTCTCTTCAAGAAGCCTCGTGGAAAAGCTGTGCGTACGTAGGAGTAGACGGGCCCTCTTTGGTCTGTGAGCGCGCTTGTATTTCATTGGGGCAGGATTTGCCTTGCCTGTGAAAAGCATTTTTGGTGTCTGCATGACAGATTTTGCACCGATTTTGAAAGAAAGAAAAGCAAAAGTTCGCATTTTATTTTGGAGTAGCAAAGCAGCAGCAACCGAAGACTCCTGCTCTCCTGACAGGGTGCTTCTTTCAGCTATCCTTCTTGAAGTACCCCGGGGGCAGATCCTCTGCTGGTGGAAACAGAGAGAGGCTCTGGCTTTCCTAGCCGCTTTGCATCCTCCAGGGTTTTAATCCTACGACCACCACCGACTGTCATGAGCAACGTGGACTTGTGTCTCTAATCAAAAGACAAAGCACATTTGAAGGAGGTGAATGGCTTTAAATATTTAGAGCAAGGGAGAAGCACACACTAGAAACAATAGTAATAACAAAGACACAAATTGTCTCAGCTGTGTGGTTTTCCTGAGGATGTTTAAGTAGCACTGCTTTGGTTTCATTTTATCTTTCTGTAATCCTTAGAAGCTATTTAATATCAGATCTAATCTTATTTTCTGTCCTCACTTGGCTTGTTTTTAATTCCTCCTTCCAGAGTTTAGAAATTATCCCTTGCTGTTTTTTCACCCTTTTGTTAGGATGCAGGACCATACAGGAAAAAATATACGGATGTATTTCTAAATTCTCACTGGATTCAATGGCTTTTCTTTTTTAAGTTGTCACACTTTTAATCCTGTGCATGCATTTTGATGATAGAACTGTGTATTTCTGCAGGAAAAACCCAAGGAATTCTGGAAACTGATGTCACGACAACATTAACAATACTCTTCTATTGCTCTTTCCTCCTGGGATCAATTTCCATTACAGAATGTATCATCTTCTTAAAAACAAATTGTTCAAACTAAAGGTAACATTCAATTTATATGTAAGATACACCGGAAGGAAATGTACTAGTACCTTAAATCAATGAGCATAATCCTTTCCCCATTGAAGCCATACGCACAATTCAGGTAAATACCAACAGGAGCAGAACACAACCTAACCTGTTGATTTTGCATTTCGAAGTGGCAAAGTTTGTCCAGATGTGGAGGGTCACTGCATTGCACCCTTCCACTTGTGAGCTTTGCAATAAGTGTCAAAGCAGCTGCCTGGTATAACAGCATTCATTCAAAGGACAGAGCCTCTGTCCTCGGCATCAGATGTTGGTCTATAGGCACGTTTAGGGTGGTTTGGAGAATACTTTCATCCTAATGCCATAGGCCAGTGTGGTCTAACTTAATCCTGCTTTAAGAATCCCCCTAGATTTAGGATAGGACAGATGCATGAGGAAGAAAGCCTTCACTCCAGCCATCTACATTTGGTCAGATTAATTTTGTTCTAAATACTGTAATGAGTCGTTCATAAAGGCGAGAAAAGGCATTAGGCTGAGGGAGCAGTGTTTACTGCTTGAATAGATTACTTTGATACCCATAGTTTCCATGAAAACTTCTAAACACTTCTTTTCCAGGTTGTGATGACTTAGTATTAATTAGTATCATTAGTATTAATGAATACTTTCTTTGGACTTTACCTTAGAAAATCAAATTGTCCATGCTTCAAGGGCTCTCTGTCATAAATAAGGCCAGGAGAGGCTCCATCTTCTATCCCACAGTGACATCTGCAAGGCTCATTCTTAGCTTTGCATCTTAGCTCTTCATACACCTTGGCATGCTCATCACAGAAGTTGCTCTGTCTCCTACTGTAGCGCTTATACTTAGGGGTTTTCTAAAGGCAAAGCCTGTTGAAAGCTCATGGGAGTTTTATCTGGTGGGAAACAAAACAAAACCTAAGTAATAACCTCAGGATTTGGTCCAAAGAAACTCAAGTAAATCATTCTTCACTGTTACTACTGGCAGTTACTGAATTTAGTAAACAAGCTAAAGGAGACCTCAGCTAAAGAAACAATATCCAAAATAAACAAGAATGACATGGAAGAGTAAGTAAACTACATTGAAAGAAATAGAAACTCAACCTTCTTGACAAAAAGATGGCTTTTAAGATGACTTTTAAGTCAGTCAAAAACTGACTTAGTGCTTTATTGCTTTAGTGCTTTGTCTACCATAATATTATTCTGTTTAGACAATTGGAATAACTAGATTGAGTCTCATACCTTCAGAAAGATTCGTTGTTTGAATTCGTTGAATTTCTCCAATCTAAAGACTGGAAGAGCATAAGGGACAGCTAAGCTAGTCCCATGTTTAATGCTGTGTGCATTAGGTAAACATGCATCCAAAATATTTCATAACATATATGAAGAATCAATGGAAAAGAAATTCTTCTTGCCACAAGCAGTGTAATTTTGTATTTCAAAACAGAGTAAGACCCAAGTTCTCAAATGTGAATGCCTCTGATCAGGTCCTGAAATAAGCTATGGATTTGTTTCATCTCTTGAGTCCTGGCACTAATTCTTCTCACTCACGGGCTAACTATTTCTATGAGCCCTATTCAAAGGAATACCTGGGCAGCAGCTGACTCACATGCTTTCCACTTGTAAGCAGAGCAAAAGAAATAAAAAAAACAACAAGAATACAGTAAAAGGTAGTTCAGCTTGACTTTTTAGTGAGAGGAAGAAGCTAATACTGGTGTTAATCACAAGCATTTAAAAACGCAAATCTTCATTACAGCTATTGTTCCCAACTCAAAATCAGTTAGATTTCCTGTCTATCATGGTTCATAGCTGCAATTCTTAAGCACTGAGGACTGCCTCCATACAAAAGGCTGCAATCAAGGACTTGCCAAAATTAAATAGATGGTCAAAATGCTCATCATAGTGCTTATGATGTAATTGTGCCAGGTGGATGCATGGGCCATGATAGAATAAAAATTACAGAGCTGTCCCAGTTTTATGATCTTGCATTGTTTTGTAAAAGATAGCTAATGCCCTCTTTTCAGAGGCGTCGAGACAACTTACTTTAAAAAAACTTTCCGTATTTAAAATGGAAAGTCAGGGTTAAACCAAACGTTTTGTTTTTCTAGCACATCTTTAGCATATTTTGATGGTAATGTAGCTAAACATTGCCATCTGACAATTGTGAAGTAGAATGTGGAAATTATAACTGACAATTTTTCTATCTTGAGGTATGTGCTCTTAACTTCTAATGGTCTTTAAAACTCACAAACAATAGAAAGATGTACAGGGATGCTTATGTGTGGTTCCATATTGGTTCTCTGCCTAAAGAGGAACTTGCACGTGGGAGGAAAAAATATTTATCATTTGAAACCAAACTCGGCATTCATTTTATCCGGGAGAGGGTTTCTCTGCTCAGATAGCACTTTCCCAAACAGAACAACAAATTGTTGTGTTTCTTCTGGGCAAGCGTCCGTACAGCTCCTATTCCCTCTGGCCGAGCCTGTTTCAAACCGCTGCTTGCACACACACTGTCATTTCTCATGGCCTTACCTCCTGAGGGCAATGCAGATGTGGGGGAGAGAGAAGGCAACTTGGCAAAGGTCCCTTCTCTTGTTTGTGGTCAGGACTGTAAAAAAACAATCATTCAGTTGCTTGAAGAACCTGGAGAAAATCCTTCTGAGCAGCACAGCACAGCTCTGCCTGCCATTTCTAATGTTTGGCCTGGGCAGAAGAGCCACCCTCCACTCTACTCTCAGGTCTACATGGAGTGGCCTGGCAAGAGATTCCCACCTGCCCCACTCGCCACAGAGGGTGGCTTTGCACCTGGGCTGAAACTTAAAACCACCAGAGCCCCAAGCATGTGGGTGACTCCTGGTACTTCAAAGTGCCAAAACACTTGCACTGGTAAGAGAAGGAGGATTGTGGTCTGTTGAAAGGCTAGGAGCAGAGCTGAGAGCAAAACCTGGAGAAGGGCCAGCTGGGCAAACTACATTGAGGGAGAAGTTGTTCAGACAAACAGGTTTGGAGAAAGTCAAAATACCTGCCTTCCTGGTCCTGGAACGGATGGACAGACCTAGGTCTAATACTGGTCACCGCCTTGTCAAATTAGACATGTGAGCTGGGCTCCTGAGCCTAGGATTTTTACACAGAAAAGCAGAAAAACAGTAAACTGAGAGATGGCAAACTTTTCCCGATCTTCAAACATGGATAGCAAGAATAGGTTTTCCGTACACAGCGCGGGCTTTTCCTACCCTCTGTCCTGGCTTTGCCAATTTTAAACACTGAGAGAAGCACAGGTGTGTAGGGCAAAGCTGTTTCCCCATCACTGCTAGAACCTACACTCAGGTACCGTCTATGAGTAGTGCTCCTTGGAAAAAAGGCCTGTGCTCAGAGCATAAAGAAATGCCTACAAGCCTTTTCCTTCTTACAGTATCTAAGTGAGAAAGCATGTGCCAGTGAGCATTTCTTTCTTTCACACTGAGGAGAATGTGTTTTCCTCGGCAGCTCCCCTACATTCCTGCAGCCACTGTCTCAGCTGTCCCATGGTCCAGGCTCTCAGGGTTTACTCAGAGCAGCTCACCAGCTTCAGTGTAGACCTTAAGTTTAGGTCTGTTCACCCATTCATCCTTTCCAGGACCAGGAGGGCAGTGACTGTACTAGTCTAGTCCCTATCTTCTTCCCAACATCTCTCCCAAGTCATGTTGCTGCCTTCCAGCATACCCTTCCCTAATCTAGCCTAAAATCTGGAATAATTCAATCTACGTGGTTTCTGTAAAAATAACATCTCACATCTCTCTCTGGTGTTGGGTCACTGACCTAAGGCCAAGGAGTCAATGTTTATGTAGACTAGGTGAGCCTCATGGACCATACAGGAGCTTTGGCTTTCACCCCGTGTTTGCATCGGCCAGGGAATTTCCCTCTGTAAGTTCAGAGGAAACTGAGGGAGCAGTGGACAAAAATGGGTTTTAGAAGACAGGATGTTTAGGTTGGAATATGGCCTGTACATGTTACAGAATCTGCATGATTTTTGGTTTTGGACATTTGAGTTAGTGCTAGAGATTCATTGGAGATAGATGGGATGAATTGCAGAGTAGGATATAATTACCTAAATTGCCTTAGACAGCTACTTTAAATTTGATCAGCCTAAGCACTAACATTTAGATGCCTGAAGTTGTATTATGAAATAATTCCCTGCAGAAATATCCTGGCAGTGCCAAAAGGGAATGACAGAAGTGAAAAAGTACTTCGGGCTGTATTGACTGATCAGAGTATGAGTATGAGCCACTAATGAGAGGCTTCCATGAAGAATGGCCTTATCAATTGAGATTATTTTAGTAAAAATGAGACATATTCATGCAGGTGTGGGTGACTGCCAAAATCTTATCTGGAGTATTGTACGCACTTCTGAGCATCAATCACTGAGGAAGAGGGAATTCAAACTGGAACAGGTGCTGAGAAGTGATGATGGCAATGAAAAATGTTTTAAAGATGAGAGCTTGCTCAGCTTAGAAAAGCAAAAGCTGAAAGGTGCTGTGGTTATTCTCTGTGAATGCATAACAGGTTAAATATCCGGGAAGGAAGGAGCCACTTATGCTAAAGAGCAATACTGGTACCAAAAAAAAAAAGGGGGGGGGGAATAAATTGGCCATGCATAAATGTAGATTGAAGGCTAGGAGGCTCTTACCCATCAGTAAAGCTTTTGGTTTTTCTAAAATAACAGTGAAAATAATGGAGGACGGCATCTAAATAGTTTAAAACCAGAATTTGTCCAGTTCACGAAAAGGATGATACAAGCTGCTCGCCTGTAACAGTCATTTGAGACTTGGTCTCAAAGGTAACCACTTTTTCATCATGTTCCATAGTTCTGTGTCTGAATTTCAGCACTGAGGATTCCAGATGCTATAAAAAACATTATTATAGCACAACATAGTATTAAAGCACAGCCATGTCTCACTGATGCAGACTGTCTGGTTTAGCCACCCAGCACGACAAACTGCTGCAAGCGCCAAGCCAATATATTTTTTCCCCATAATTATACCATTTTTATCCCTGAGTGAGATTTCTCAGACATGCTATTGTTGTCAGGGACATAAGACTCCACTACCACTATGCTGGAAAGCTTTTCCCTGCCCCCACAGTGCATTCAGATGAATTTTTTAGCTTTTAATAAGCAGTGGTTTCATAATCAGAGACCGAACAAAGTGTAGTTTTTCTTAATAGAAGTGCATTAGTACAGACATGGTCATTTTCTTACTTAAATCTAGAAAAAAATTCTGTACAATGCTATTTTAATTATTATTTTGAACCACCCACATTCCTTCCTAAGACCCAGATAGTGTATCAGAATTAAAAAGAGAAGTCTGTGACTGGAGCAGGGTAAAATATGTGGGTGTCATGCCATAAGAGAATTAAAAATGAAAACAAACTGAAAAGCTGTATTATGTATAAAATATCTTCCAACTTCACCAGCAACTGATAATCAGTAATTTGGACTAGTGTTCCTATTATTTTCATACAGCAGTTCAAAGGCCTAGATTTTTAAAGAAGTCTCATTTTTATTTTATTAAGTCTCACTGAAATTGATAGAAAGACTCCCACTGATATCCTAAAAAGGGATATTTGGTTGATTAGCCTAAGTGGCCTCTTTAATGGCAAACTATAAAGCCTTGTGAAGTTTATTAGCCACTGTGGCTGACTGGGGCCAAGAATTGACTTGACCTGCGGCCCCAAGCAGGGAGCAAGTGGTGAAGGCTCTGGTAATCCCCCAGTCCCAGCTGGGTGGGATTCACCTGAGGGGGCTGCCCATGTGACATTATATTGGGAAAACATTTTTAAATAACCCTTTTAAGTAGCAAAACTACAGCGAATAGAAAACAGAGCCTGCATGTGAATAATTTTAGCCATAGTTGAGCTGATTTAGGTACTTTGGCTATTATAACGGATAGAAATTCTCACAGCTGAGTGGGCTGTGGGATTAGATTTTCATATTTCTTGTCCTACTTTTAAATGTTTCTGGGACATCACATATAGCAGCCTTCATTTTAAAGACCTGGGATTTGGGGTATTATGTTTCTGAAACAAAAAGGAAAATTTTTCTTAATCTAATGCTGAGGGAAGAGGAAAAATGCAGTATTGAGTGAAGTGCTACTTTTAGAAGCTAGACTTGATATGAGCTTTCACAACCGCCATGGGTAAGATAAGCTGGTATTTGGTGAAATAGTCTTTTGACATTTGAGGAGAAAATGCTGTGAGGAAGTGAGCTCTTACCACCAGTGGGCTGAATCCCAAAGTTTCTGCCAAGTTTTAGCTCAGCAAAATGCTCTTTTGAACCAGTAGGATTTATCTCCAGAACTTAGATTTGCACAAGGACTGTGAGTCATGATCATGTTGAAAACCCCCCAGCAAATTTCAGACCAGTGAGTTTATGGGTTTTAACTTGTGAATCTTAGTTTCCACAGATCGGTATCTGACCTACCTAAGACTCCTGTCATGCTCGTCCTATCTCATCTCTACGTCCTTCGATTCCCAGCTGCCGATCTTGCTATCCACCTTGGCCAGACTGGCTTCGAGCTACCCACAGGCCAAGCAGGACGAGCAGCTAGCGATCTCACACTGTTACTGAGGCCTTAGAGGAGCAACTGATTGGCTTTTTTTTCCTTTTCTCTGCCGATTTTCCCCAAATTTGTAGGAATATTACCGCTCTGAGATCAGTAGCACTCTCTCAAATTAAATCAGAATTATGCAGAAGGTTCAAAAGTTGCCGTGGGAGTGCGGGTCAGCAGGCAGACCCAGTGATCAGTTAAGTGTCTTTTCATTCAGAAACCAGACTAAATGTATAATTAATGTAAGAGGGAAGAGAAAAAAGGAACATAATGCTGGGAGTGAGAGTTACAACTAAGTCTAATTTTTTCTCTCCTTTGCATCTTTGGCGGTTGTGCTGATGGGTTTGAATAGGAACAGAACTGAACCCTAATTCACTTATGGATATTTCAAAGAAATGCGTTTAAGTTTTGGGATGAATAGTGAGATTATGATTGAAAAAGAGGAAAAGAGAGACATTATGAAATAAGCAGTGGTCTTCACTCCATTTATTCATTTCTGTTTGAAATTAACAATATTCTGTAATTTATTAACAACGACCTACAAATAACTGCACAGAAGAGCAATTCAAGGAAAAAGTACTGGTTTGGGGGCTAGGTGAGGATATAAAATAAATGTCTTGATACACTGGAAGAAACAGAAAATAGATGAATGTTATATGATCCTTCAGTTAAGAAATAGTGAAAGCAGCTCAGTTAAGACCGAAGGCATAACCTCAGCACTGTTGTTTTCTGTCTTGCCATATTTAGGCAATTTATAGGCTCTTTAAACAGTTTTTAGTGAACATACAGGTGATACGATGCCAGCGTATGTGTTGAGATCAATTCATTTTCACAAGGGTTACAAGATGTACATGGTGAATACCTGTAACGAAACGGAGTAAAACCTTTGTTCAGGAAAGAACTTAAACTTATGTTTAAAGCTATGTGAATTCTGCTGGATATGGCTACATGTCCCTCCTCCGAGTCGTGGCCTAGGGTTGCCGTGATTCACTGCTCACATGTGGGAAGGAAGGAGAGAAGGCAAAGAGATGAGGGGGAGAAGCTTTTCTGAGGAAACCTCATCTTCCCGGGAGACTGCAAGTGGCTCAGGGCACTTGCAATGTGCAGCCTCCGGATATTTAGAGATGAACCAGGCGGGAACCAAACTCTGCAGCTGAATTCCCTGAGGAACCAGGGAGCATAGGGAGCACAGTCAATGAAAGCTTTCTGGATTATTGTATTTAAATTCATATGCAACCAAAAAACCTCCCAAAAAACAAAACAGAACAAAATAAAACAAAACGAAAAAAAAAAAAAAAAAAAGCATCCTCTAGCTGAAGGGTTTCTATTTTCTGACAACTTTCTCTGTTCCTTTCTTCCTCCCGTCTTTGCTCCAGAATGGGTCTTCTGTACTATTCTCTCCAGGTGTCTTTGCCAGGGGCTCAGCATCTTTCCATAGCATAATTTATTGCTTAGTTATCCCTTACTTTGGATATCCAGAGTTGAAAACTGGTTTGCCCTGGCCAATAGCCAAGAGCATCTGAGAGCGAC
This sequence comes from Rhea pennata, assembly GCF_028389875.1. Lineage (NCBI taxonomy): Eukaryota > Metazoa > Chordata > Aves > Rheiformes > Rheidae > Rhea > Rhea pennata. The sequence goes on along the minus strand of NC_084663.1, from coordinate 133,058,261 downwards.
ACATTAAAGGGCTGACCTGGCTTTAATGTTCCCATTAACCCTGTGCTACCCACAAGAATTTGCCTTGTTTCCTCCTATAGGGTCCATGCCAATTAGGGGGCAAAAGACAGCAGCAAAGGCAAGAGAGGCCCACACTCAAAATAATGTTTTCTGCCTGACCTTCATATGAGAGTGCTGGAGGAGAATGAAAGGCCACAAGGAGAGACATTTCACAGATCTTTGTGGTGGTCAGGACTGTTCGTTAGGCTGCCTTACACTGCACGACTTCCAGTCCCAGGCAGTAAGTTATCTCACTGGCTGAGACACAGAACTGTTTACAGTGAAAATTCACTATACAGAGTGAATAACTATATATACAGTGGAAATTCATGATCTTGTAAAAGCCACTCTAGGCTGTGTAGAAAGAGAATGGCTATGATCTGAGACACAACTGCTAAAGTGGTGCTTTCTCATCTTGCAAACACTAGTTTTGGGTGTACTTAGAGCTGTAATCTGTCTTTTGAAAGGAGTTAATCTGAGTATCAGGAGTGACGAATGCAGTTATTTGCCTTTTATAAGGCTTGCGCAGAGTTTTTCTTTCTGATTACTCTGAAGACATTTTCTGCCCCAAAAGCCTATCTACATGCAGCTCCTGGGTTTGTGGGAAAGGTTTGCTGTCATTTAAAGGTTACTTGCCTTATTTTCAAAATGTGAGCAACAGTTTCACCCTCCACCTTCCTTTTCTTCTCTTGCCTGCCCTCCCCCTGGCTTAGCCTTCACAGAGGGCTCCCCAAAAAGCCCACTCCCCAGGTCAGGAGGAAGCTGCCTTTTTTTCCTGAAGACTTAGTCTGGAGAGGCTGAGTTTCAAAACTACTACTCCTGTCAAATTCCCAGACCATTTCTCTTCTCTTATGGAAACACTTTATTAAAGAGGTGGTCACCACTATAATTTAGGATTCAACACATCAAAATCAGGTAAGAAAATGAGAGCTCTTTCACCACTCAGAAGTTGTGCATTGGCTAAGTTTGCAGCCAAATTGTGTGCAGAGAGAGGGCATGTCCACACATCCCAGCCCAGCCTGAGACACTTACTCAGGTACACAGATCAGAAAGGGGAAAAGCCTCCTTGCCTTGGTTCTTTCCAAGATGTAATTTGTCTGCTTTTAATAAGTTCCCTCTCTATTACAAGGTACTGCAGTTATAAATGATGAAAGCTTCAGTAGTTTGCTCTTGCTCTTTTTCTGCTTCTCGGTTTCGGAAGGGATCACCACATTGGGTTTGAACTTCCCTTCCAGCAGATGGTTATCTCAGTTTCCCAGTAAGCTACAACAGCATCCTGGGTCTGATAACACTTTCTCTTCCTAAAGGAACAAGTGCAGAAAAACTCTTGGCTTTTGCAGTTCCCTTTTGGGGCCTTCACAGCCTGCCAGCGTGAGACAGTTTGATAGCACAAGGGAGCAAAGCTCATCTTTAGAAACATATCTCCACCCAACTACAGCAATCCTCAATCCTGATGAACCAGAGTAATAGTAATAAAAAAAGTAGTTCAGATTCTTAGAATGAGATATTCCCACCTCTGTATTTAGCAGTTGCTATGAGCTTAATCTTCATTTGTTCTTTATCAATTTCATATTTTGAATTTGTTGTGAATTACAGGGGTTTGATGTAGAACATGCTCAGAACTACAGGAGTCTTTTTATAGATTTCAAAGAGCTTTTTATTATTTGACTATTCTCATTCAGTAGGAGGTAGACATTTCTGGCTCACAAATTGGTAACATTATTTTGTTTCGCTTTTAGAAGGAACACTTAACTAATGTTTCTAATAATATTGCAGCTAAACAGATTCTAAATATGACAAAGTGTTGAAAACACTGATGTGCAGGGGAAGTTGTACAATTGAATAAAAACTTCACTTCTTGTGCCTAGCAGTTTAACCTAATCTGTCCAAAGCCTAGAGGCTTCTTGGTCTTTCAGCTGCACTTATCTGATAAATGAGCTTTTAAAAATAGAGACGGGATTAAATTCAATAGGTATATTCGAGCTTCTGGGAGCACTGGGAGGGCACAGATAAACTGCAACTTAGATTAAAAGCAGCTGCCAGGCCAACACACTGTACAGAACCAGAAACAGGCCTGAAGTGGAGTAATTTATTGAAATATCATAGTATTTGGACATGGTAATCTAGTTCTTCATGTGTTATTCTACAAAACAAAACCTGATTCCAGTTCAAGATCAGTATCATTATCTTCTGGAAGGCATTTGCTGTTACTTATATACACTAACATGAAGTACACTCACATGTGCTAGGAGCTGGCTGTGGTTTTGTTGGCTGGTCCTAACGAATTGCCTCCAGCAAAGCCTCCGGATAGACATGGTCATGGAGTTTCATAAACTACTTTTTAGAATAAGGGCCAAAAAGAAGAGAGCTATGTACTGTGGAGACCTGGGAGATTAGCAGGAAAAGAACAACACTGGCACGATATTGCCATATCAAGACAAAAATACTATTATATATTTTGTGCTTTTAAGGTACATTTCCATACAAGCAATTTAGAACAATCTGTGATTTTACCCTTGCTGCATCGTGCAAAGAACATCTCCTTTCCTGCAGTGTTGTTTTATCTAGTAATAGTCCCAAGCCGTTGTACTTCCTACACAACAATTCACAGCTAGAATTATAACTGTGAGCAGAAACATTGCTTTAATAGTCCATTAAGACAAAGAGGAAAATTCAGTTTTCACTGTGGATTTATTTCAGTTGCATGCAAATTTCTGGATGATGAGGCTGCTGTAAGTTTTTCCACATCTATGAGGAATAGAAATGTCACAGAAGAGAACTTTGCCATCAGGAAGCCCCGAGAAGCTAGCAAATTTAATGTCAGTATTGTCTGAATTGGAGAGAATTCATTGTTCCTGCTTGCCAAGTATCTCATGTTAGTTCTGCAGCGAGCTACGTTCTGTGAAAACTCAGAGTGTTTTCTCCCAAAGAGGTGTGCTAAAACTTGCCTGAGGCCAGTGGCAATGATGAGGAGCGGAGTGACCCATCCCCGCTCTGCCGCAGCACCGAAAGGCTAATGCCAGGCTTGCAAAAGCACGCATGCAAAGCGCTGGAGGGTGCTGGCTGCACGGTTACCTGCTTTGTGCAGTAGCGGTAACTGGATAACTGAGTCCACCACTGGCTGCTCTGTCAGTAACTACTCATTACTGAATTATGTGTGAGTGAGGTACAAAAAGCCCCAGTGTCTAAACGCCTTTGTTACAGAAACTTTTATTTTGTGAAAGCTTGTCCTCCTTTAAAAAACATGTCTATTCACTGTGATCTTCTGTTTGTTCATTCCTCTGGAGTCAGGAGAGCGTATACAGAAAAAGAAACACAACTGAACTGATAAAGAGGCTCTTACGAACACAGAATCCTGATTTTCTGTTCTGTTGCTCCCCTGAACGTTTGAAAGAAAATTACGGGAAGTTAAATAAAAAGGCTTTTAATGGCCAGCCTTTGAAAGTGGCATTTTGATGTATTTTTTCAGTGCGATGTTGTTATGTTTTTTCCTTGCCTTGCCTTTTCACAATTTTATTTTCAGGTGCTTTCAGGGGAACAAAGAATGACGACTAGAATGTCCTGAACCTAAAGCAGTTTTGGAGAACTGAATCCTGGTAACAGCAAGTCCAGATAGCTTAAGTAGCCACCACATGGAGAGAAGCTGAGAGTGATGGGCAGGACTGCGTGGCTTTCGCGTGAGAGCTCCAGCGTGACACAAATGTGCAATGGCTGAGCTACTAACGGCAGTGTCTAGCCACTTACACCCTTCAGCTCCAGCCCCTTGGATAGGAGAGGAGTGGACGGTGGAAAAAGCGATGCCAGTTTTTAAAAGGAGTTGCAAGGATTTTAGGACATTACATTTCCAGCGCTGGGCATTAATAAGAGAGCAGAATTGTTGGATATGTAGATAAATATGATATGTTGGGTGAGATTCTTCTTCTTCTTCTTCTTCTTCTTCTTCTTCTTCTTCTTCTTCTTCTTCTTCTTCTTTTTTTTGTAAAGGGAATTCATTCTTCCTGTCTATCAAAGTTCTTTGAAGAAATGAACAAGCATGTTGATATGTGAGATGCGGATTATCTAATCTACTTCCCAAAAGGCGTTTGACAAGATCGTTCACTAAAGGCTCTTAAAGAAGCTAAGCTTGGGATGAGAAGGATGGTGCTGATACTGATACATAACTGATTAAAAGAGTAAGTAAGTAGTTACTTATCTCACTAGAGGGAGCTTACCACTGTAGTCCCATAGGCATGTATCTGAGGAACCCTGCTCCTCAATCTATTCGTGGACAAAGGGGAAAAGAGTGAAAAATGAAATGACTAAGTTCTGTGATTGTTCTAAACTCTTCATGGTAGCAAAAGTAAAAGCTAAGTGTGAAGAGCTGCTACAACATCTTGTGATACTGAGTAACGGTGGGGGAGAAGAGGACATACGAAAATATAAAAACAAGAACTCACAAGAGAAATTGTAATTTTATATATGCAGTTATGGATTCTGAAATAGCGACAATAATCCTGAAGTTATAATAGCAGGTTCTGTAAGAACATCCACTCTGTGCTCAGTGGCAGTCAATATGAAGCAAATTACTAGGAAAGGAAAGGAGAATAACCCATAAAACATTATTAGGCTACTATATCTTGAATGTTGTGGGCATTTTAGGTCCTCATATCATAAAATATATATATATATAATAGAATCAGAAAAGGTACATAGAATAGTGACAAGGACAATGAAAGATATGAAATCGCTTCAATGCAAGGACAATCAAACATGCTAGGACTCTAGCTTGGGAAAAATTGGACTCAGAGGAAATATGAAAGAGAGCTATAAAACCAGGGCTGGAGATCAATATGGCTGGTTATTTTTTTTTTCTGACATAAGAAAGAGGGATGATCCAACTCACTAAGCAGCAAGTTCAAAGCAAAGTAGGGGAGATATTCTTACAGCTTGCAGTTCTGCTGTAGAACCCAGGGTTGAGAATACTAAAATATTCTAAATACTAAATTTTTAATTTATAAATACTAAAAATTTACATGGATTCAAAAAGTGATTACACAGATCCACAAAAACAGAAAAACACCAAGGCCTATTAAATGAAGAGATTAAACATGTGCCTCTGGCTCAGGAAATAGCTGTGTAGCAATTGCCAAAGGCTGGAGGAGTATACTGAGAGAGTACCATTAAGTGCTTGCCCTGTTTTTATCTGCTGTATTCTGCTGTTGGTCACCCTTAGATACTGGACTAGATGGTTTGGATCTGTCTTTCTGTGGCTGCTTTTATGATCAGTATAGTGATGCCATGAGATATATTTCAATTAGGAGATCTTTTCTGGCTTTGATAGCAAGCAATAATGCCGCTTCTGTTGTTCCTGTATGAGGACTTCAGCTTTTTAAGAAGAGAAATCTTCTTTCACACTGATAATACTTATCATTTTTGGTACATAATTGCTAAAGAAATAAGCAACATTATTTCAATTTTCATGGGTAAAATCTCTGAGAAATTCCAGATCAATGAGTGACTGGGATATTTCAGGAATGAATTTTGTGTTGTAACCTGCATGCCACAATTCTTGAGTTGGCAAGAGTGTAGTTTTATAGCAAGTAATACATATCAAGACCACTCACTGTGTCCAGGAGATTTTCAGCTTACCTTTTGCAGTATTATGTTCAAAATCAAATAGGTGTTCCAGAAGGAAGGTAGAAAATGAAAATAGGCTTATAGCTTATTTTTTATATAATTGTCAATGTGATTCTATGATTCATAAAGGGGCCAGTGCCGGTAGGCAGCAAATCTCATGATTTTCAAATAGTTTTGATTATAGGGTTGGTCTCAAATGTCTATTTTTTTTAAGAGCATATGAGGTGGTTGTTTATCTTTTTTTAGCTTCTAGATTTTGTATCTGTTTATTTTCCCTTTTCTTTTATTTCTTTTTTTCTCATAAGCCTAGCATTTTTTTTTGATCTGGGCAAGTGCTTGAAGTACTTTAGAAACCTTCCCCCCCACTTTTTTTTTTTTTTTTTTTTTTTTTTTTTTAATATCTGTAATGCTAGCCTTGTCCTTTGGCATTCCAAGAGCCCTCAAAAAAGCTGGGGTCTGCAGGGCCAACTTATTCTCCCTGTCACACACAAGCCTCCTGAATACACATGCCAAGTCGATGCTTTCGCCCCTCATCGGAGCTCCTAAAAAATGCATCACAGCTTTTTGAAAATACTGACATGCAGGGACGAGCTAGTGTCACATCCTTGCATGAAAAAAAGGAAATGAGAGTGACAAAAATAAAGACCAAGTAAAGCAGGAGTTTAGTTTCTCACTGAGTGTGCAGACTCTTTGGGCATAGGTAGATTATTTTAATGCCATCTGTGCCGACTTGCAGGTGTGAGTAGCCCCTGGAGCTGCCCTGGGCTTTCAGGCATTGACGCTCACAGCCAAAACCACCCGCAAAGCGACGTGACGTCCCTCGACCTGCTCGAGTGCTGCCGAAGGGGCTTAGTGCTGACCTTGGGCTAAGCGTGGGGCTGAGGATGAGCATGCTGCGGTGCACGCTGCCGCACTCCTTGCTCCCCCAGGGTCAAGTGTGTGGGCCACCCTGCCTTCCCCAGGCCACGCACCCACCCAGGAGTCCCCAATGGTGTTGCTTCAGGAAGCCTATGGCTTTCCGAGATAAATTTTTGAAAGTAATCTGGCAATCAGTGTCTCCCAGATTTTGATTTTTCTTTATCCTCCGAGTTTCTCCATATTTGAACTGTGAATTATAAAAATATTTTCCATTCCAGCTGTGTGTGTCAGTTTTCTCAACTTGCTTAAAAAGGACATAGAAAATCACACAGCGAACGATATAAAAATGTCAGCAGATTCAGGATAATTAGGCAGCATTTGCTGGAGTAGCTTAGCTAGGAACCGGAGCCAAGAAGCATGACTGCTTTTTGCACTTTATAATCTTGGAGAAACAGCTTTGTACAGCAATTAGGTTCATGTACTCAGACCTCTATTTATGCTTAGCATTTGCTTCTGCTGAAAAGGTGTTGCGGGCTGAGTTCTCCTCTAACTTTTAATCACAGAAGAACAAGTAATTCCTTTCTGTTTTGAATTCATTCAGGCAGCCTCAGTTTCAGCAGCTGTGGGGCAGCAATGAAGCCCGAAGATGGCTATTTGCAGATGTTAAGACTCGTGGATGGTCACAGGTATCATCTGCTCAGCTCCGAAGCAGTCCAGGTGGCAGAGGAGGCTCCTGTGGCCTAGTAGGGCAGGGTGGAAACTGCCTGGTCTAAAAGCCCTTTTACAAGGTTTGTCACCCGTAATATCTGTGTGGTGTATTCTCAGTGAGAAGCCAAAGTAATGGTAGAAAATGTGTCTAATGATGTGTAGTTAGTAACAGAGTGCACAGGCAATACGCAATTAGCTGAGCACAGCAACAGACTTATGAATGTTGTAGCAACCAGGAAGTGCTTTGAATCGTTGAGATAACTCCTCAACCCAAGATAAGCCATGAATACTTCACCTGTATCTGGACAGGTCTCTAGGAGCTGCTCAAGATATGTGTGAATAATTTCCCAGCTGAATTAGGGAAGTGGTGGAGGGAGCCAGCAGCTCAGGTAAGACTGGTATCAGAAGTAATCTTGAATATTAAGGGCAACTATTCCCAAGTAAACCCTGAATACCTTGTTTGCATTGAGGAAGGAAGAGTGAAGGAGCTGTACCGAGGAAGCTAGGCAAGGCAGGCATTCAGCTCTTGGGATGCTACTGGAGCACCTGGTGCTGCACTTTTACTGGCCAAGGCCTGACTTACGGGTTGTAAGTGGAGGACATGAAAGTAGCCTAGAAGCAACCTGTGGTCAAGCAAAGCCTAGAGCCAGGCTTCATTGCTCTATTTCCCATCCTGGAGCCTTGCCTCCAATTTAGCAACTAATACGTCAACCTTTGTCTCTTCTAGAATAGCCTGTTGTGTTTTCTCCTGCAAAGCTGGACAGTGTAAGAAGCAAGTCCAGAGTAAAGCAGATGATAGGTTTGGTTTGTGCCCTCTATCTGGAGGCACAGAGCCAAATCAACCAGCATCCACCTGCGGCCGGAGATGTGCTCAGAGGGGCTACAAGTCAGAGCTCCAGCATTGCTCAGCTGGGAAGGAGTTTGTAGCAGCAAGGAGCAGATTTTAGAAGGACAGTTTGCAGCTTCAGGCAGACCCTAACCCACCCCAGTGACACTATCTGCTCATAGAAATAATTAGTTTGCTCTAAGCATTTAATATTTTCTTCTAATAGTTTGGGAATGCTGGCGGAGTCTTACTACAGATCTCACTGTTAAGAGCACACGTGTGACACTCTCTGTCTCAGAGACCCACTGATCATTTACTGTATTGCAGCGGCTGGACAAAGCTGCTGGGTCCTTAGGGAAACCCAGGCTCTGACCTTCAGCAGTGCCATGAAGGTACCTGCCAGGGTACAGGCCCCAGCCGCAGTCTCACTGGGCTGGCCGCTGGGCCTGGGGGGGTTTAGTCTTCGCATGCGTTCTGCAGTTTAGACAGATCCTTTCCCAGAAGAGTGGTGGCAAGGCAAGCGTCTGACTTGCAGCTTAAACCCTCTGGAGCTGCAAGATAGACACAGAGATGGATGTTTTACAGGGAATTTACACTCGTACCAGTACTTTACTTAAGATAAAGCACAACAGTTTAGAGAAAACACAAGCTTACTCGTCCTTCCTTGGGCAGTTAGAGGAAGAGAGTTTTTCTCCACCCCATGTAGCAAGGTATGATTGTAGTTTCTGTTTCTGCTAAAATAAATTTTCCTAAGGAACAGATTGTATAGATTTGCTTGACCTTTCCCTTGCTGTTCAAATTCGATTTCCTGAAATGGGTAGGTAGGTCTAGAATTGTCTGTAGCTCTGTGGCAAAATAATTTGCTTATTATTAACTACTGGTGTTACGTTGATGAATAGTAAGATAATTTCTGAGGATCATTTTGATAACATAGTTGCAAAACCGTAAGGTGGTTTGGGTTTTTACTGGCATCTGACTGTTTCTCCGAGAACAGTAACAGCCACAATCAATACCTTACAGACTCGAATGCATCCTGCCCTTTGGGTTACCGTCTGTCAGTGGTGATACAGTTTCATACCTTTAAACTTATCTGCATGCTTAATGCTTTTGCTTAGCGAAAACAGCTCCCTGTTACAGTTTTTAGCATGGAAGAATTGCATTAGCTTTCCCCCAAATAAAGAGGCAAAATAAATACAGGCACTGGAGGCTCAGGACAAGCCAGGCAGTCCAGCTGTGGCGGTTATCAAAGGTCTTTGTGTTCCCTCTAGGCTTCCCATTCATGAATGCTTCAACCTCAGCTGAAGAAGGCCTGTCCTCACTGGGAAAGGATGTTTCGTGAGTATGAATGAATATGTGCTCAAGTCCCCAGCAGATCCCGGCCTGTTCATGTCGGTGGCAAAATTTTAATGAGACAGGATTCAATCCCTCCTATGCAGGAAGAACTCGTAGCTGCAGTCGATATTGGCTGCTCATGGGTTAACACGAGGGGGATCTCTCTCAATGTTAGGATCAAAGCACAAATTAGCTGAATGTGTCAAAATGCATAAGTTTTCCATAGCATAGACACAGCCTTAGCCCCAAACCCTAGGCGCTAATTTCCTTTTCTGCAAGTGGAGGCGTGCTTGGCTCACACGGCAGAAAAACTCTTGCAATTCAGCTACACACTAAAGCTAAGGGGCAACAAAATGTTCAGGGTTTCACGAGCCCAGAAGACCACACAGGCTCTCTTCCCCGTGAGGGGAACAAACCCAGCAGAAAAATGGCATTTTTGCTACCCCACAGCAACGCCTCCTGGGGTCCAGGGGAAGGCAGCGGCAGTTCATGGAGCCGCCTTCACTGGGGCCAGTGGTCTGCACTTCCCAATCTCCCTTTGCCCCCCTCCATGCACCTTTCTAGCCCCGGCTGGCAGCTCCCGTGCGTGTCGACCTGCTGTCGGACTTGAGAAGTTTGGTAGTGATGGCCCCCTTGTTCACGGCAAGCCATCCTTCCTCGCCCCCAGTTACTGTTCCCAGGTGCTTTAGGCAGTGACAGTAAATGACCCAATGTAAGGAGCTATTTAGCGCTCTGTTGGACGGGTATTTTTCATAGTGTCGTTGTGACTGCGAAGGCTAAAAGGGGAAGAAAGTCACTTTGGCGTAAATCTATCCTTCACGTACCAATGCAGAAATGCCTGTGCAATCTTCTGCTCCCCTCCCATCGTCTGCGATGAAAAATTTCAAGCAGTTTTCCCTTAATTCCCTCGTCAAGGAAGTTTCAGCAAAGAGACGGCCGGACAACTGCAGATGCCTCTCTCTCAAGCCTCACCAACCCCACGAGAGGCTGGTCCGAAGGCTCCTCTTCCCTCGGTAAGGTTTCCCAGGCCTCTTCTGCAGGTGACATGCTGACAGCAGCGGTGCTGGCAGCATTTGCCAGAAGTGTGCTTTCAATTCATGGAGGTCCCAGGCATGATATAGGACCAGCTGTGCCTGTTTCCTTGGTTTGGTGGAAACCAGGGAAGCTGTCATGGCTGTCAGATTTCTTCTCACTTCCCTGCAAACCTGGGAAGGAAAAGACCTGGTGAAAGGTTGGTTTTAAGGCATCATCTTCCATAGCTCCTCTCTCAGGGCAGACTGCTGTGGGAATTGCCCCCTTCCTGAGTACATTGATGCCCAAAACATATCGCTTTTTAGATCAAAATGACTTTTGATTAGTCCTCTAAAATCTGTACAGCTGTTGTGTAGAAGTAAATTACTCTGAAATCTTCAGTGAAAACATATAACCCCACAGAAGACATTAAATGTGGGTAAAATATTTTCCTTTGAGAGGTATCTGAAAGGGTTTTTTATATCCTTCACTCTTTTCACCTTTCTTCAGCTTTAATATTTTATTTTTTGGTGAATTTTATTTTCTTTCAACAGTTTGCTGGTCAAATGTTGGAAAAGACAGGCACCTTTGCTTGCTCCTGTGCAGCAGTTGCCATTCATTCAGTGTTTGAAGAAAACTTGATGAGGATTTACATCAGCTTTGTGTTAGAAGAACCATAACACGGTGTGAGTTATATTCCTCATCTTCAATCCATTTAATTTTCAAGAGATAAAAGTAATCACGGGAGGCAGAATTCAGTTTACAATATTGAATTACTGTCACCTCGTATGTGAACATATGCTTGGATTGACTCAAGCACCTTTGTAAGAAATGATCTGTTGTACAAAGCGTAGGAAATATGGTGCAAAACTGTCACCAAATCTTTTCTAGGTGTAACAATGTGTTTTAGCTGTTCCAGCACTGGAAAGCCTGCTCTCACGAAAGCACTGGTGAAGACAATGCTTTTTGGTCATGTGGATTAAAGTATTTCCCGATGTGTAGTATTTGGCAAAGCTTCCTGTATTTTTTCTGAAATAATTATTCATGCACGTAATTTTTGGCATGCCATTCCTACTTTGAAAAATGCTAAGTAAGGTGTCCTCTGCTTATTCGGTTGTGGGGATTAACGCTCTCATGTGAAAAAAATGCAGATGACAGTCACTTTTACAAGCCTACAAGAAGACGTGAGGATTCTGCAGAAAAGCTCATCTGCACTCTTGGGATTGCACTATCCTCCCTTCCTCCTCCAGCTTTGCAGAGGAATTTTACTGTTTCCTTTCCCTCCCTGTGCCTGTCCATGGAGATGGGAGCCGAGCTTGCCTGGGAGTAGACCCTATATAGCACTGATGGTGAGCTCATGCTCACATGTGGTCCACACACTGTGGTGGTCCCTACCATCAGCCAGGACTCTGTTCCTCTGGCATACTACATAAGATACCCTCAGGGTATCCTCAGGTTTGCTGGGCTCCTCAGGCACTGCTGTGCTACATTCATCCTTGCAGCTGCAGATTTCTTCAGATGTGTGTGGCTTACAGCAAGCATGTCAGACGCACGGTCAAGGACATGCTAGAAGTATGGCCAAGGTCGTTTTCTGAAGAGCCCGGCTGTGCCCATTGCCTCCTCTTCCTGCAGCCTGTGTCTCAGCACACAATGTACTTACTAGTCTGCAGGGGGCTATGCCGTTCTCCTGTTCTTACCTAAGTAACGGTCCTCCTCCCATCAAAGAAAGCAATTGCACTCACGTCTTGGACATACTGGGCACAATGTAACGCCTGCTGTATGTCCTCTTTTATCGGGGCAGCCAGAGTAAGGATAAATCCGGCCAAGGGTGAAATCTCTGTTCAGTGCTGTGTTCCTCATGCATGAATGTTATTGCAGTATTTAAAGAACAATAACCGCTGACATAGTCACCAGCAATACTAGGACATATTTTATTAATGCATTCACACAGGATATTGGCCAGCTCTGTGTAACAACTGCCAAGGCTGTTGTGAATGCCAAGGAAGATCTCATATATCTGCCTGCCTGGGTACAGATGTTGGACCTGAATTACCTTTCAGCACAAGGTCCCTTGTGGTTTCCCAAAATATTTCCTAGTCATTTCATTTAATTACCAAAAATTCCTTCAGAGCATCCTCTAAACCTGGCCTTTTTTAGCTAACACATCCTAACATGCTTTTCCCAGTGGGAGCAACGCTGCCTTTGAAAGAGGATTAGAAATACACTGGCACAGGAATGCCAGTGCAAGTATACCATGCTTGTTATACAAGAAAAAGGAAAATTTGTGGGTGGGGAGAGTTGCAGGAAGGCTTATCTGAGCTTATTTCTGATTTCCTTTTATCACAGACCTGCTAGCCATCGTCTCCAGAAATTCTTTAGGCTGACCAAAGCCCGCACCCAGGATTGGGTTTGGGACTGAGAGGCTCAGCCGCAGCTTCTGCCCAGGGAGTGAGGTGCTGGCTTAAGCGCCCAAGGAGCCCAGTGCTCTTTCCAGCACTTGCTCTGGGTTTCCTCTCTTTTGGGTGCTTCGATTCAGCCCTTGTAATGGGGACACTTAATGGTGGAGACAACACTGTCAAGCTTTGCAGAAACACTTCTAAACCCCTGTATTTTGTTCCAATGTTTTCTGAAGGGCTCTCGAAAAATGAGAGCACCAAAATGCCCATTCCTTCCTCAGTTTCCTCACCAAAGTGAGGGACCCTTTGAGGTTTCTCAGTGCCTGTGATCAGCACAAATGCCTGTTCGGTGAGTCATTTTGACTTCAAGTGGCAAAGATATCCAACTTGGCGTGGGAGGGAAGTCACAACAGCAATAACAATTTGCACAACCACTGCAAAAAGTGCTTTTTAAATGACTTTCCTTATAGGGCTTCTCTGAGAAACAGCAATCATGCAACTGATTGCTTCATGGTTGCTTCTGTCTACTGTTTTTAAGCTGCTCTCTGCGTTTGCTGCTGAATCAACAGCTCTTCTGAGACCCTCCCAGCTCTTCCCTTCCCCTGTCCATAGTCAGCGATCATTTCCACGCTGGGAAATAATACTATGAGTTGCGCTGTACTGAATGTAAGCTGGAGGCATAAAATACCCATCTGCTTTTTTAAAGCAACCTGCCAGTTTTGAAGATTTCAGCTGTTGCATTTAATGTGCTAAATAATTGGCTGTTAGGAAAGCCAGAGAAGGCAACTGCATCTTCCTGGACCCTTGGGACCTGCTCAGGCACCCCTTTAACAAGAAAGGAGAGACAGTTAAAGGAGGCAGATGCTGGTATAGTTTTACACTTTTAAAATGTTTATTTGGAGACTTTTTCAGTCAGTTTTCCTTTTGACTCTTCAACTGTTCTGATGCTTTGTAAGAAGTAAGAATGTACGTATCAGAGTCTAATTTTGAAAGTTGTATTAATCAGATTCTTAATTGAATTTAGAGACCAATGGACGGACCAAACAAAAGCTGCTCAGCCGGATGTTTGGGCTGTGTTTTATTTTATTTTATTTATTGATTCTTTTTCTGCAAGAAAGATGGCAAAGGGACTACTCTTCCCAGCTACTTGCTTGCTGGAGACTGAATCAGTAACCACTGTGGGACTGTAGTAAACTCTGTCTGAAGGAATGTAGCCTACTCAGCCCCTTTCTCTCCCTATTTTAACATCTGGCTAATTTTCCTTGCTTGTGTCGTCTATGAATTTTTATGAAATTCGCTCGAATTGTAGAATATAGATGACACAAGGTACCTTTTGCTTGCTGTTCCTCAGCAATTAGTGTGCAAATAAGCAAATAGTATGTGCAATTTAGTGCGAGTAAGGAACCCAGAAGTTGTCTACGCAGCTTAGCTGGGATCAACACACAGTGACCATTCCCTAACTCTCTCTGCTGCTCCCCCACCCCCAAAATCCTTAATCAGTCAAACAAATTCACAGCAATAAAGAAAAGAGAACAAATCAAGTCTGCCCAGTGAAGTGTTGCTTTAAAAATGTCTGTCAAATTAGAGGATCATTTCTTTATTTAAACAACAAGAAATAATTTTTGTGGGAAGCACAACAGTGGTCTAACATGGCTAAATTTCATCTCAGACTTTGTAACTCAGTTCTGTCTCAGGAAGAAATTAAATAAAATTTGTAATAGTATGTAGCTTAGGATATACATATCTATATATGTAGACATATACCCCTTTTTAATATATATATAAATAAATAAATACATGTATAATGATTAAATAATTGAACAATAAATAAATAAATAAGAATATTTATATACTTCAGTTATAAAGCTATTACACCTATCAACAAATTCCTGCTGTTGGTCATGCAAGCTATGTGCATAATATACGTATGAATATTGAAAAGTATGAATTCCAGCTTTTGCTAGATGCAAGCCCTGTTACTCCAGATGGCAGGGAGTAGTTCTCTTGTTGGATTATCTACCCATAAATATCCACAAAATGGGCCTTGTCATTTTTATGGCTTTCATACTGTTATAAAAAGCTGAAGAAGCACACAGATGATATGGTGCTATGGATGGCTAATTGATCCGTTCATTTTGTTTGCTCTAGTATCTGTCATATGATGTCAGACTTCCATAAAATATAAGGGATGTTATATACTGAAGTATATTACAAAAAAAAATACTTCGGCACTTCAGGGATACATAACAGAAGCGGATGAATTAGCAATGGCTGATCCTGTTGGGTCATCACGTTCACTTTTATGTCAACGAAAGTCCACTCTAAAGATTTTATTTTTTCAGGGTCACCAAAATATGTGTTACTTAATCAGTTTTGAATAATGTGTTGTTAATCACTTTTTTTGGACAATGATTTGTAGTAATAATAGAACTCACTGTTAGAAGCTAGACTTATTTTAAGTCCTACTGTTCTTTTTCACAGTAAAGTACTATCATTTTAAACATATTTCAGTGTATTATTTAGCACACCTACCTTCCCTTTCTGTAGTGCATATTCTTTGTTCGTTGTCATTGTATTTTATCTTAACCTTCTACACCCTCCACAAGTACAGCTTTACTATTTTCCTCTATCTGTCTGTCTGTCTGCATGTGCATCTCTGTGTCTCAGTTCCTTCATCATATTAATTCTTCTGATCTACGCAATAAGGCACCTAAAATTGAGTGCTAGTCTAAAGGGTAGTTTAATTTGACCTGCACAGCTGCTCTGCCTGGAGAGTAGCCTAGACAGTGGATATTGGCCTGTCTTATTACTTTCATCTTTTTCACATTCAGAGGTTTTATGCCTTTTGCTTACACACATAAAGCACTTCCATTATTAACACTTTTTAGGACTGAGAATTATGTTCTCATGTCTTATTCCAGTACTTGAGGACATGGCTCAGTGGGACATCCTGAGTCACTGAGTCTAGTCTCTTCCTATCATAAATGATTTCACCTTTCCCCTTCCCCCCTCCCCCCTTTTTTTGGTAATTTGACTCTAGCTTGAAACTGGCTTTCATATTTGTCCTTTTGGCAGAGCTTTTCAGCCCAGCCCAAGCCCCGCATGAACACAGCTGGGTGACAGCTGGACTGGAACTGTGCCATGCTGGTCACGCTGGAGTGGGAGTAGAGGGAGGTGACTCTCAGTGTCTATCCACATAAACTCACTCCAGCCACCTCTGTTCCTCTCATTCCTCACATTTTCTTAAAATCTTAGAGGAGGGAGGCAACCTTGATTGTAGCCCAATTGACCTGTATGAGCCTGACTCGTTGCCTTGCGCCGTTGGTTCACCAGTTTGAGCAGGAGCAGCACCACAGCAGTTCGCATCCAGTCAAGTTGCATCTTCTAGTCCTGCTTGCTGCTTTGCAGGGGAGGAGTTAGGAGCTATAAAATAAGCGAAACAGAACATAACTGTAGTCCATACCATAGTATGCTCCTCTGTACCTACAGGAAATACATAATAAAACCTCCATGATGTGAGCAGTGGGGAACAGAGAGGAATGAGCTGAACTACCCAAACTCTAATTCCTCACTGCTTACATCATGGAGGTTTTATGATATATTTCATGTAAGAGCATATGTGTGCAATTCTCAGGGATACTGAGAAAACAGTGGAAGATGAATTTGATTCCAGTGACTTGGCCTCAGCAGCACAAATATCCACCTGACAAAAACTCAGATATAAATCCACACAAAGAAATCATTTAAAGCTAATCTCATGATTTGCTTTCTGTTCCCTCACTTGGTGAAACCTCTATTTTTCAGCTGCTAGCTGATCAATCAGCTGGATGAGTTGGCAATGAAAACATCACTCCAGACAGGGGATTTGTAGCAAATTGATAGTGCTGAAATCCTTTTTATAGTAATGACAGGAGATATATATATCACAGGCTTATCAAAGAGGAACTTCAATAAAATAAGATTGTCTAGTATGTCTTAGTTGGCTTCTACACTGGTTTCTTTACTTTCTAAAATTTCTCAGTTTCTTAGAAAATATCTAGAACTTTCATTATGGCATCGTTTAGAGTTTTCTCTCAAACCAATTAAAATACGAGTGGAAGAAGATTTCTCTTTCTCCTAAAACTATGGGCAAAGATGTTGATGTTACTGTGTGAATCTGACAAGCAATCAAACTGAGTTTATTAAACTGTTCTGTTTTATTGGGAATTCTTGACTCTGCTGCAAACAATAGCAAAGTATTCATTAGTTTTAATGGAAACAGGATTTCCCTCTTACTTTTTATTATTTGTCTTTTATGGACAAGCTATTGGAAATGGTATGAATTTAGTTGGTCATGTATTCTACTCAGTGGTGCATAAAAAATAAATGGATACATAGCTGTGTGTAGAGATTAAAAAGTAATCAGTATTATAATGAAGATGATGTCTAATTACATCAGAAGATATAAATTCAATAAGTGTACCTGATATGCCAGTAAATTCTTTAGAATATACAGTATTCAATCCTGCAAAATATATCGAGGGTACAAAATTTTAATGTAGCTTTGTGAACCTGCCTTGGCTTAGCTTTTTTCTTTGGGTGCTGATATTCTTCCTCTCTTTTAGACTTCACTGTCTTTTTTTCTGGGAAGAGAAAGATGATTTTCTTTCCCTCACCTAAACTCTTGTCATTGTATTAGCATTCACAGGCTATAACACTAAAAATATGTTCACACAGCAATATTCCACAATACTTGCTTTAAGGCTAAAGATTAGTTTAAGGCTAAAGATAGTATGATTTCATCCAGACCTAAGTTGTATATAGGTGGATTTGCCACATCACTACAATATATATTATGGTTTCCAACAAGATATTACCAATAGCAAGTAATACCAACATTCAAGTGACTGACTGACTGAGGTATGGGTTGTGGTGTAGAGGAAAGCTGATCTTGATGACATATGAAAAACATTTCAGGACAATATTTTACAAAGAAAGGAAAATGGCACAAGATGGAAGCTGACACGTATAAGTGAACCCACGGTGAAAATGTCCTTCCAGCTGTCGTATTCTAGATCAAAGACTCTTAAATTTTGAGCAGATTTATCCTCCCAAGATGCCAACATCTCTGGCTAAGTGCTGAGCACTGCGTTTCTATCAGGCAAGTTCACAGCATACACAACTCATCACCTTGGAGCACAGAAAGCCCCAGACAACTTACACCGGCTCAGGGTATGACACTTCAGTTCCTGAGGGCATCATGATGTACCATATGGTGAAAATAGTTCACACACTTGTCATGGTACAATCTAGCATCTGTAGCTACAAAATATTCTCTATTTTCAGGGTTATACCTAAGCAGTTTCATAAACAGTTTCATATCACCTATAGTTACACTAAGCTAAAATAGTTTTTTTTCCATAGCCTTTATCTTCAGCAAGGCCAAAGTATAAACCACCTCTCTTGTCATTCTGTTTCGTGTAAATGAAGCAAGCACTCTCGTTGTGATCTTCCTATCCTTCTCTCTGCAGCTTTTATTTCACAGTGGCATGTCCCATCACGACTGGTGGGAACTTTTGCTCTTGAAAAGTACATCAATGGCGAATAATCAACAAAACTCATGTTTTGCTAGAGGCATAACTACCTGAAATCAGTTCTCCTTTAACTTTTAAGGTGGATTATTTACTGCCATTTAGACAATTAATCTATATGATTGAAGAGACATGCATGTATTTTGTTTTCTTTTTCTATAATGTATATCTAAATGAGGTTGTTCATTACAAAGTTCACTGTGGCTCTAATGTAGCTGCTTAATGTGATCACATTTCGTTGAAATTACATCTTGAGTCTTTGCTTTAGAAACAACTTCCATCTCCACTAGTTGTTTAGACTACATAGCTACACTTATTGATCTGAGTTACTCTCGTGCTCACGTAGCCAACCTCCTGTCTTTGCACTACGAAGAAAAACAGTCATCAAAATAAAAGAGGAATCAAACTGACCTTTTTTAAAGTTAGTTCAAATTTTAATTTCTCATAAAATGAAAGAACGATTGCAATGCTGACAATAGTCACAGTTTGAAATGTTGATGTACATTTCTCTGTCAAAACTGTATTGCGATTTAGACAAAAATATTGCATTCTTTTAGTCTTTTGAGAAATATAACTGCTGTTGTAGCCTGCTGTGAAATTAATTTTATAAATTTAGTTCCTATTAAAAGACAGGATACCTAAGACAGCAGGAGCTATGATTAAAAACCCTTTAAAGAATCATGGATATAATAAAGTTAACTAGGCAATTGCAGAAATATGGCTTGCATAACTGTGAAATAATTGAGTGATGATTGTAGAGGTCCATGCTAGCTCCTGCTCTAAAACGCGATAGAATAATTGGAAAGTTTAGAAAGACACATGAATAGGAAGATCTTGAGAAGACTAAAACTATTCACTCCATCTGACGATTTAGCCAGAATACATTACGACTTAAAGAGAGAGAAAAGGGAATGTGAATGTTACCCTGAGACGGGAGGAATATAAAACTCACCCACACCCTTTCTTTTTAAAACAATAGCTCAACAGCTATGACTCTTTGGCAAGTTAACCCATGCAGGCAGTAGGAGGTATAGAGATTATGCAATTGCTCTGCTATGTCCCATTTTAATTAAAATGGATCCATAAGCACAGCTTGTCTATAAAGTCCACTACAGGCCATATTTTCAACCTTATTTGCAATTGCTTTGCCCTGCTATGCTCAGTATCTTAATTGCACTGTTCTCCCTCAGCTTTTTCTGGGGGGAGGAAGGCATATTTTATGGACTTGGCTTCCCTTAAGAGAAGAGATTGGAAGAGGTTTAAAGCCTCCAGAGCATGGCTCAGAAAGAAGGCTGAAAACGGGCCTAAAGAGAGTCTGTTATGAAATGGAAACTTATGATGAGGAGCTGGCTCCTTCCTGGCACAACCAGAGCAACTGCAGGCAGCTTGCAGTGTTTTTCAGCTGAGAGTGAATTGCTAGTGAATGGTGGAAAGCGCAGATGGATCAGTATGGGCATCTGCTTGGCTTTACATGGACCAGGACAGCATAGAATATGGGGCTTGCTTTTTGCTGAGCTTCTGTTTTCTTTTTGTCTATCATTTTTTATTCTCTTCAAAGTCAACTTTAAATAGAAAAAGAAGCTACCTTAAAGCCATATTGCCCCCTGCATTTATATTCTAGTACTGCTTTGAGCACAGTGATGAAATAAAGAAGGATCTGGCTCGTATTTTTGGTCTCTGTAACTCCCTTGCTCTTTTATGTGTATACCTTATGTTAATGTGATCTGTTTGGTTGTGACCCCCTTCTATGGAGGCATTGATCTAGCAACAGCTTTTAAGATCTGGTAATTTCTTCCTAATGGCACCTGACTCTTTTCCAAATCACTTCTGTAGGTTTTCTTTGCTATGGGTTAAGATTTCCTCCCTGAGATTTTTTTGCTGTATGTTTTAAAGCTCTTTTGAAAGTGTATCCATATGGCAGTTATTCCATTATCCTATTACTTCCGATTTTTAAGTGGATTCTTGCTGTGTACAACAGTTACCCTCCTGAGACTAAAACTAACTTCTCAGCTCTTCACTGCCCTTTATCTTTAGAATAGCCTTAAAATGAACTTTAAAGAGGGTAGAGTCTTCAAATGGTTGGTTCACTGTGATTTTTACTACTTTTTCTCGGAAATGAACACTTGATAAATTCACTGCCACAGACCTGTATGATGCCATGTTTATGGAGTGCTTTCTCAGGGCAGAACAATATGTTACAGCCTTAGCCGCAAAGTGCAATCTAAAAATAATTCGGCTTTGCTCTAAAGCTGCCTGTGGATTGATTATTTTTCTCCTTCAGAGGTGATTTAAGCAATTAAAGAGTAGAAGGAGTTCAAGAAATGGAAACGTGATTAGATCAGGTGGATTTTTCTTTGCTCTGTGGGCTTCCAGGTTTCTTGTAAGACTTACTAGTTTCAGCTTTGGAATAAATCACATATCACTTGCATATTTCAGTAAGACTTTACTTTTGGCGAGCAACTAATACCAGAGTTTTAATACGGGGTGGAAATGAAAACCAGACTGATTGTCAGGTAACTGGGGTTAATCTTACTCTCCAAAAAGAAGCTGCAAGTGTTTGATGCAGTGTTCATTTTCTCTGGCACTGCAAATAAAGCGCATTTCACTCGGTTGCTACAGTTTGCAGCCAACGAATGCTAATCTTAGAAAATACCGTTAGCTGCTGCAGCTGCTAGGCGCATTGCGGACACGGCGCGAACCCGCAAGGAGACAGGAGGAGACGGGCAGGCTGCTGGCGGAGCTGCCAGGCTTCGCGGCAGCCCGGCGCGCTGCCCCTGCTCCCTCCCGCCGTGCCAGGAGGTGAGAAGGGCAGCACCTCAGCCGGCTTGCAGCCGAGTGAGTGCTGGCACCAAGTGAGAAGGTAACTACCTGTGAGCCCCCCCACCGACTCCAAGCAATGGAAATCTGGCAGTGGCACAAAGCGCATTTTTGAAAATGGGTCTCTCTCTCTCTCTCTCTCTCTCTTTTTTTTTTTTTTTAATGGCAAAACAGAGCAATAATACAACCTGCACAGGGGATCCTGTGTCGTGATTTTAATACTGAATACATACAGTAATCTAAAAATGCAACACAGCCCATGATTTAAGTTTTTTAAAATGCTGCCCCACAGTTTAAACTTTTAGTGTTTCTTAAGTTCTCCCGAAGACGGCCCTAACTCAACGGCTGAAGCTGCCACAGGGGAGTTGGAGTTTCTGGCAGCTGGCTAGAAAGTATCTGAGGCGTGTGACAGGAGAGGTTGTTGGAAAATGAGCAACAGCCACATCAGCTGAAGTTTCTCTTAACGTGAACAACTAAGAGGTAACAAAAACTGCGTTCGTGTAAATTGTCATCATCCCAGAGATGAACCGGGCAGCCCAAAGCTGCCAACAGTACTCCTTCTGGCTCCTGCAGACTCAGGCAGGTGGTATCACATCACTTAAAAAGATTCTGTGTTTTTGCAGATTTCTTCACAACCACTGCAAGTGTAAGCATGATTGTATTATATCTATGGATTGTGAAATAATTCTGAAATAATTCTTGGTGATGGATAAGAGGGTAGTAATAAGCCAGGGAATATGCACAGACTCGTGCCTTTATCACCTGCAACGATTGATGTGTGTGATTGATAGACTCAAAGGCTGTGTTTAAACAGGAGACCAGGAATCACTTCCACACTTAGGGGTCAGGAACCGTACTGCGACCATCTCCTGAGGAGAGAAAATTACTCGCAATACTCTCAACTGTCTCCTACTTCTGCAGAAAATGGGGCAGATGAAGCACATTTAGCTCCCCAGGTTGGACAGTCCAGGGGTTAGATGCATAAAGTGAATAAAATCAAGTCATTCCCATCTATGTCTATAATTCTCACCATTGTATCTAACTGCTGAATTGTACTCAGGGATTTAATAACTCTGTGTCTGATTTATTGTCCTGGCTGGAAGTCAATGGAGGATGATCAGCAGCAAAAATGCCCTTTAGTACTGGCATGACATACAAAGATGCTTTCAACACTTACGCTGCAAACCTAGTTCTCCCTCTGAAGAATACCAAGGATATTGGAGCAAGATGTTCCCAAATTAGTTGTAGTATTATGCAAAGAACAGAAGAATTTTAGCAGAGAACAAAATCTGCAGCTGCTCCGGTTGTCTCTTGAATGGGAGGTTATCTTGAGGGAAACTGGCAATGAGAATTATTAGCTCAGTCGCTGTGCTTAGGGCTTGTTTTGTGAAAAAGCTTATATAATAAGATTTTGACTAAGTTTTTCTTTGCAGATGGATGAGATTATTTTATCAGGAAAGCACTGATAAAGCTGGAAATTATGAAGAATGCTGAAACCAAAACCACTTTAGAGACTGCATGTTTTCTGATTTCCTTTACTTCTTGTGTAGTAAAGAGGAAGAAACTAATTTTTAAAATATCACCTTCTGTGTATGATGAGGATTTTGAACTTCTCTATGTTTATTTAAGGAAGGGCTTTAACAGATTAATTTACACTATCTAATTGGCAAAATAAATTGCTTGTGCAAACCCCACACATAGATGTGCTTTGGGGCACCTTCTTTGGTGAGTTAAATGCCAATTTATTTGAGGGACCAATCCACAAAACTAGGGTTTTCTGTGGTTTTCAAATTCCAGGTATCACTTGTGCTAATATGTGGAATTTCCTGTCTATGTGACATCAGTGCAAGGGACTGCTACAGAGCAGCTTTTCCTCTTATAGCACTGATTTTTAACTGATTTGTGATATGATTTATTTTCTAAACTGTTCCCTGTCAGACCTGTGCAAGTCTTCAGGAGCCAAACTCTTTCTCTCCCTGCTCATGATGTCATATTTTCTATGAAATAAAGAATGACTAAATGAAAACCACTCACATTTCCAAGGAGATCAGCCAACAGCTGCATAAAACTTGTGGATTTCTATCACTCTTTCTCTGTTTCATCCTGATAGCATTATTTGTATTTCATGAAGGCCTTTTTAGCAAAGTTGTGGACGGCAGAGTGAGCACCTGGATGCCTGCTGTCCTATGAGCCCATAGCCCCGGCGAGTTGGGGCTGCTCAGGGACAATTTGGCCTGGCATTGTCCCCTGCTTTGCTGCTCACCATCAAGCACAGAAGTTCAAAGCCCAGTGTTGATGGTGGGCTTGTTTCTTCTACTGAATGCACATAAGATGACCTAAAAAAGGGAATCTGTCAGTATAACGACGTTATCAGTCAAGGTGTTTTACTACCGGGGATGGAGACCGTTGCAGCTTTTGAGATCACACTTCAAGGTTTTGCCTCTTTTCTCCCCCATCCTTCCAATAACAATGATGTAATACTTTGAATTAAGTGGCAATAATGTATGAAACTGTGGTTATCATAAAATATTTACACCCCTGGAGTGTTATAACCCCACAGTGGAGCCCTAATTAACCATAGGTAGTCTACAATTATCCCATGGTAATTTCCCTAATTGGAATTGGCTCGTATTGAGGAATAGAATAGAATTTGTTTTCTGTTTAGTACTGAAAAATAGAATCAGCAATTAACTAAAAGCAGCAGCCGCTTCATCTGACTTAAAAAAATTAAATTACTCTTTTAGAGCCTGTCACTGTTCCCACAATGTGAGTAGTTTTACAAACAAAAACAATAATTAGATACAATTTCCAAAGCAGGCTTACTTTGGTAGCCTTGTCTCTGTGTCTGCATTAATGAAGAATTGGTTGATTAATAACTTTGATGTGCAAAGGTCCATAAAGAAAATGGAAGAGCCACCCAAAGCACTCGGAGATACATAAATCATTTATGGGGAAGCTATGAGAGGAACTGTGGAAGCAGAAAGAGAGAGCACACACTTACTTTTGGTACGGGAATTAACGCTGGAGATGGAGAGGTGTGGTGTCTTGTCAGAGTCATACAAGGAGCATTTCTGATTAGACCTCTCCTCCCCCAGCCTTCAGGAAATCTTGCAAGTGTAAAAAATAGCAGATGCTAGGTAATTAGCAAGAGCATGATGACACCACAACAGAGTTGTAGTGGGTTAGCGGGACCCATCCTACAGTTGGGCAGTTGCCTGGATGCTCACTTCAGGCCTTGCTAGCGAGATGGTGTAACACTCTTGGGCAAGGGACTACAGCTGGGTCTGTGTTAAAGCACACAACGTGACCAGTGTAGAACAAGGTGGAAATCCTGGCTGCCTTCCCTAACACTGTCAAATGCAGGAGACAGTCAGGCATGTTTATGTCAAGCTAACAAAACTTAAGTGTCTGTGCTACACCAAGGCTGAGCTGGGAGCATGCTGCAGGAATAGCTACATGCTCTCAGATATTATTCTAAAGCAAAGAATATACAGGATTTCTGGACTAGACTGATCCCTGCTGGCCAAGGCTGTGGTCAGACATGGTATTCTGCTGCTACTGAGCTGAACAAAGGTGTCGCTGTCCCCAAATGCTCACAAGCCCATTCCTGCTTGGCCACCCCTTCCCCACCATGGATTGCTGATCCCTTAGACCCACCAGCAGGATTAACCCATCGCTGCTACAAATGGTCCAGTTATAAAAGACCTGCTGTTGAAGAATTTAAAGGAGATCATTTTGACTGAACTGGGTTAGGGAGTACAGTCTCACCAGCAGACCTAAGAAGGTGGCAATTTTAAGCTGGGGGCAGAGATGAGCTGCTAAGGGAGGATAGTGTGTTGAGAGTATGGGGGAAGCAGAAATTGCTTTACATGGGACTGCTGCTGGCAGAACAGGACCTGTCATTGCAGCCTGAGTATTGAGGACAGCATATTGCTGCTGTGAGGAATCTCCTAATTTTATTTTTCTATCTGTTTATAAATGACATGAAAAAACAATTTAAAAAAGAAGTGCAGAGTGTTACAGCATCCTGTCATAAAAATGTATCTTCTAAGCCATAAATTAATGATTTGTTTTCTCCATCTGCTTTGCTTGAAACAGTTTGCTTTTGCTGTGAGTGGAAATACCTCCACTGAAATATTTTGGGGAAATGGGAAAATAAAAGAGGAAAATATACAAGTAGCCTGTAGCAGTCTGCACACTGCTGCAAACAGAAGGAAAGTGCACAAAAGGAAATGTGACTTGCAGAAGAAACACATCTAGTATGTTACTATTGATTATACCCTATTTTACAACATGTCCTCAGCTGGTACGTGTGTAGCTGTTTTCAATAGTTCATCAAAACTCACTCAAGTTTGACTTTCCTCCTAAAAGCATAACTTGCATACCTTTCTATTATATCTGTGGCTTTGAGTGTTGTTGGCTTCTCTGACCATTTTTTCCAGTATCAACTGTTTTCACTTTTTTTCAATAATTCCACTAACTGGCATCTCCAAAGGTGACACTGATATTGGCATTAATGAAAGAGGTCAGCTGTGGAAAAGGAACAAAGGAAGAAGCTGGAGATATGCCTGAGCAGTATTTCTACAACATTTTTGAAATGAAATACACCTTTATTCTTTGGAGAGAATGAACAAGGTGGCTTTTAGACAGTGAGTGAGGTAAGTCCTGTTCATGTAACAATAAAATTTTTTGGCTTTCGTGTAGAAATCAGATCTGTCTAAGCCACTTCCCCCCCCCCCCCCAATTTTTGAAACATCTTTAAGCTGGATGTCAGCAGAACATCGGTTGTTAGAAGGTAGCTATTTGCCAGTGGTTATGCCTGAATGGGATGGAGTAGGAAGGTATGACTACTCCACAGGGAGCCTGGTGAGGCTTCCTACATCTGCATGTGGCTTTCCAAGGCCCTCAGACCCTGCAGAAGGGGAAATATTCAGTCCTAAAATATGTTGGTCTAATCAGGAAAATTAGCCTTGAGTCTTACCATGATCATGACCTTTGCTCCTCCTCCAGCTTCTAAGGTATTTTGGGACTTTAGTGTTTCAGGATGTGGGAAGCTAGGAGAAGAGATAAGATTGTTGAAAATAGCCTTTTTCTTGTTAGGTTCTCAGTAAGAAAATAACTGAGGCAAGACTCTGGGGTAACACTTCTAACTGGAGAAAGAATGTGAAAGGGTAAATCTCTGTGAAAAGAACAGTCATAGAATGTACTGAAAAATGATGGCTCTCCTTCTCGGAAATCTTGAAAAATTTGTGTTAAAAAAGTGTTCATGTATTTCAAATTTACCTTTATCACTTTTCTCCCTTGGTCCACCTACCTCTGTCACTGGTTCACTTACTGTCTCTTGTCTAAAGCAAGTAGCCAGTTTCCACAAGCTTTTCACTCTCAAACTCTTCTCTTGGTCCCAAGCACCTTCCACTAGATCTCAGGGTGGTGTAGTTGGCATGTGACATCCTCACCAGGCTCCACAAGGGATGTAGATCCAGCCAGATAGCTTTGTTGCCCAGGAGATCTGCAAAGGGATCCTTCAAATCAACCCTTTTGTATTGTGTTGTCCAAGACATTTCTGTTTGCATGAAGGAGCCGGTTCAACCTAGAGAGTCTCAATTTTTAAGTCTGTCCTAGCAGCCCTTAGGGATTTGAATTGAAGGAGATGATGAAAGGATGTCTGACAAGGGCAAAGCCCGCACAGCCAAAACCAAGTCAGCTTCTGGTCAGTGCTCCCACAGAGACTATAAACGTGTAGCCTGGGAGCTGTGCAAACTGTTGCAAGAGCTTAAATTCATTTGTTTGATACTACTTCTGTTTTTTCAGAGATACGCAAAGTATTTTAGGTTGGAGAGACATTAGTTGCATTTTATGAGCTTGTTCCCCTTCTATGTTGAAAAAAGGACATAGAAGAATACAATGGCAAAGAGGGAAAACCGAACACATTGGAAAACCAGCAGAAACTTCTACACACCAGACAGGGTTAGATGAAATGCCTAGGTGAATGTAGCTTTCTTCTGGATTATGTAGCATTATAGGGCAGGGCTAAATAGAAATATTCACACTAATTTTCTGTAGGCTAATTCTGATACTAAAAAGAACATGGTCATCACAGTGTGACTTTGCCTCAGTTAACTACTCTTGCTAAGCAGCAGCATGTGGTATTCACATATATGGACTCTTCTGTTAACTTGGTAACCTTTCTCCAGTGCCCATGCTAGGTTGTTTAGAGCCAGTATGGGCATCTTTATGTGACATGGTGCTGTTCTAAATAATTTTACTTTGAAATAAATGTAACTGGTTAATAATTGCCAAAATGACATTTAGGTTTTGTTTCTTATTTTTGAATCTAAATCCATGTTTCAGTCCTCTGGTCTGGTAAAAAAGTCATATTTTTTTGGGCTCAGACATGTTGTTAAAGCATCTTAGATTTTACCACTGGAATCTCATTTTTCCTTAAGTTATTCATTTGTTCCAACACTCTTTCTTTTGGCAGGAAACTCACTTGCATAAGCTGTTGGATCCACTTTTCACTGATTCTGAACTAAGTGAATTTTTTCTTCAGCGAAAAGAAAGAGCTGAGTAAAAGAGTTTTAAATTCAGAAATATTTGCCTTTCCTCCTCAGGATTTTGGGTGCCCATGAACTCCAGCAGGAGTGGGTTCACTTGGCACTTTGCAGCACTCAATCCTTAAACCAGAGATGCTCCTGCAATCTTGCCCAGCTTCCAAGGAGCTGGGCTGCTGCAGTGTTATTCTCATCTTTCCTCTGTTTCTCACTCTATACTTTTCTGACTTCTGTCTTTAAGTGAAGGCCTGGGTCTTTTTGGAATGAGTTGTCCCCCCCTCTCCTGCAAACGTAAACCTAAAAGTCCTACCGAATGTAACACAGTTATTTCCTCAGGGATGAGCTCTTGCTTTTAAGTGGGCAAAGGAAGCAGAGATACTGTTAATCAGCAGTGAGTTTTTTAGGTGAATGAAGCCAACCTCAACAGCATGTGATGCTTAGCAGGTGAATTTGTTGATTCCTTCAGCTGCTCGTTGTTAGATGACATTGCTTGCAGTGAATCCTTCCTTGATTTGGACCCAAAAAGGAAAATATTTATTAAAATTATAACATTACAGTAACTTAAGTGATCTTTGCCTTGCTGGGATTCGTTCTGAAGCAGTACATTACAATGCAAAATTCAGTCCTCTTTGCAACAGATACTGCAGCAAAGTAAACCTTCAAGTGCTCTTGAAAGGTTTGATTAATTCCTCTCATGCAGCATGTTGAATGAAAAGGTGGGGATAAGAGATTCACATTTGTCTTTCTCACAGATACCAAGCTTAACTGTACAACTGGCTCTGCAGGGTTTTGTTCACCATGGCAGATCCAGTTTCCACATGGAAAAATTTAATTCTGTGAAGGAGTTTGTGGGAGAACTGGTGCCTCTAAACCCAGATGAGTTCTGTCTTTGACTTTTCTGGGGACCAGCATTTCTTATTATGGAGATCCCAGTGTTAAGATAAACTTGATTCCAGGCTCGAGATACACAAGGATCCAGCCTACAAGGCAGGAAGCTAACAATTTGGATGTGATCCTTTCTCAGTCATTAGCTCACTTACCTGTTGATGGCTGTTGAACATGATCCACTGGATGCAACTCTTATCTTCAGAAGTCCCTAACCTAACAGTTGCTGGGAGTTGTGGCAGCGTAACAGGGGAAGTATCACACTCTAGACACATTTGTTATGCCTTTCTCCTAAGCATCTACTGTTGACACTGTTCAAGATGATCTCTTGGGCTAAATGGATCTCTGTTTTAATCTCTGCTCTAACCCAATGGGACTGTTCCTGTGTGCTTCTCATTCAACTTCTGTGCATCTCCACTTCCAGATCTAAAAAATGGAGATAATGCCTCACCTTTAATGTGTTTACATGCCAGGAAAACCAGGCCAGATTTCTAAAAATATTCAGGCATCCACAGAAGCGAGCAATCACATAATAGGATTTTCAGAAGAACATAGGTATCTGACTTCTCTTGGAGTGAATCACACTGAATCACTTTGAATGCTTACTGATCAAACAAATGGGGCTCAGCTCCTGAAGACTATGTGAAAGAAAACTGCACAAATCTTTGGCTCTTTCTTCTTGAATACTCAGAAGTTTTTTTTTTTTGTTGTTGTTGTTTAAATTAGGGTGCTTGGAGCTTTCACTGAAATGGAGAATTGTAAATACAGGCCCAAATAACAGCCCCTTTTCAGTTGCTTACTGTTGCTCTGAACAGTTAGATGATTTTTCAAGAGGTTTAAAGATTAAGGAACACTTTAGTTTGAAACTCTCTTTCTTTTATCAAGTCTTGGTCACAAATTCAGCATTATAAAGGCATCTGGTTGATATGATTCAGAAAGCATTTCACAAAACCACTTGGCTCTGTGGAGGGGATTGATTTCTTTGTCAGCAAGGCTGATTTGACAGTCCAAACCCACATAATCTAAAAGAAGATGCAGAGACAGTCCATCACAACAGACCTCTCAAGTTAGCGAAGTCCTGATGTGCAGGAATCATGCAACAGGCTCAGTGAAGGGGACAGGAATGTAATCAAGTGGTGAAGGCATGTGATGAAGGTGCCAGATAGTGTGACATATATGGCACGGGGAAATAGTGTACTGTGGGAGGGATTGTTGCTGGAGCATCTATCTTTCAGTGGTGCCTGTGCCCGGCAGCAGCTGTATCCTGCCCAGGGAAGCCACGTGCCAGGCACAGGTGCTTGGGGGCTGTGGCTGGTGGGTGAAGGGAAGTCAGGAGCGGGTCTTGTGATTGTGTGTGGGACTTCATGGGCCTGGCACTACCTCAAGCAGAGGTTGCCTCGTCTTATTTTCAGCAGGCTAAGCTTAAAAACACCGTCAAGCCTGTGCTCAGCAAGGCTCTCCAGCCTGTACTGCATGCATGGATGGATCCTGTGGAAGTCAGTTCACACCTCTACGGTCTTCACCAGAGCCTCTCTCCTGCAAAAGTGCTCAGAAACTTGGGTGAATCATGTTACTGTGCTAAGCATTGAATCACGATTGCCACATCTGTCAGTAATGAAATTTATTGTTAAAAAATAAGTTGATTGGCTTCTTCAAAGTGTTGGCATCATTTTATCAAGATAACAATTTGGATCTTACAACTGTATGAGCTTTCCAAAGTGTTAATTTAATTGCACAGTCACCTTCTTATCTAATTTGCCCCTAGCCAGATCTTAAAAATGATTTAAACTTCAAAGAAGATAGTAATTCCACATGCATAAAGATGCTTGGAAAAACTGTTTCTTTGAAATGTAACTGATTGCAAACTAGTGTTGATTGCCTGTGCCTTCCTCGCAGCATTAGCTTTTCTGTGGGTATGGAGCACTCTTACAATTTGTCACTGCTGCCACTATTTAGGCTCAGTTAAGTTTTCTCACATTAATTAAAGACTGTAATTAAATAGCCAGTAGCCTCCTCACTATGACTCAGTCTCAGAGTGTGCATCTGGCCCTTATTTGAGAGTGAAATAAAAAAAAAGTCAGGTGATATCAAAATTTCCAGAAGGTTTTTTTTGGACTATCCTATAAAGGCAACTTTTTTTTTTCTTTTTTTATGTTGCATTTTGATCTGAGAGTGCCATACAGGACTAACAGATCCTGAACAAAAGATAGAAAATAAAATATTATTTTATAGGAAACTTTAACTATAGGCATCTTAGTGAACTTCAGTTCATTTAAAAATGATTCTGCTCCTTGAGGGGAAGTGCACTCCACTCTTACTCTATTCTAGAGACATAAAAGGGAAAGATGAGCATTGAAAAAGCAGATTTTCTCTTGCAAGTGGTGAACACTGCATTTAATAGCCATACTTTACTATATTTTAAAAGAACAGGTTGTAGTTTCTGAATACATTTGGAAAAGAGCTCTGTGCATGAGCTTTATCGTGTTGCACAAGCTCTGTCTCCACTAATTGAATTTGGTCACTTTTATGTTGTTTGAGTGGCCACATAAAACAGGGAGAGTAGGATACATCACCTTCTGTATCCTGATGGAGATGACATACTTATTATAGCTAAAACCGTCTAACAATTAACCTGTCCTGATCATAACATAACAAGACAAGGCATATCTCCTGATAACTCCCCATCTAGATTCCATAAGAGCTGTTCAGAAAACATTTGTCTAACAGCTGTCTCTAGAAAGAATAGTGAGCCAGGGAAATGTATTTTTTAAATTGATACAGATTTAAGTGGATTGCTGTTTGGAGTTATTTTTGGAGAAAAAGTTTTTAGAGTACAAAGTACATTTTGTTTTTCTATAAAGAAAAGTCAGTTCAAAACAGTGTTTACTGAGCTGAAAACCTGGAGTGATAAAAAAAAATTTTTTTTTGAGGATGAGAATCTTTTATGATAACTGCTGGCTTTATAGCTCATTTTGGTTTGAACAGAAGAAGAAAAAGAGACAGATTATCTTTTTCATGACAAAAAACAATTTTTTACTTGCTCAAGATTCTAATTCCTGTAAAGATAGATGGAAATATTTCATCTTAACCAAAGCAGAAAGGTAATTGCTTTGTTTATTCCACTTCATTCCTTCCTGTGCTGTAAACATGCTCAATTAAAAAAACTTACCTCCCTTATTAAAGGCTGTGATTTCACTCAGGAAATCCACCCATTCAGAGACTGCAACACAGCAATATTTGAGCCATAGCTTAAACCTAAGAACCGATGGCATTCTGAAAGCTAAAATGTTTTAGAGCTATCAATCAGGGTGCTGAACGGTCTGTTTACTATACCCTAAGGCACAGCATGCTCACCGTCTGTACAAATATTTAACATAAAAGTTAATGCTAGGCAAGTAGCTGCTTTCACGGAAAAATAAATGCCTCGTTCCCTTCCCTCTACCCCAAGACACTGACAACACCAGTCTGTCCTCCTCTGACAGGTCTGGCCTTCGGTACCTGGTGATTCCTTGGCAAAATGTGTCACAGGCACCTTACGGGCTAGATCCCTGACCTGGCAGCTTAGCTTTCCAGCCATATGGGCCAATAAGGGGAGAGGAATCACTGAGTCACAGAAACGGGGGTTGAAAAGGACTTCTGATGGTCATCTAGCCCAGCTGCCTGCTCAGAGCCAGAGTGCCACTAGCCCTGGATCAGCTCGGCCGGGGCTTTGTCTAGCTTAAGCTCAAACACCCCAAAGGACAAGATTGCACCACCTCTCTGGGCAGCCGAACCCAGGGCTGCACTATCCTTCTAGAAATTTTTTTCCTAACACCCACCTTGATCCTCCTGATCAACAGATTGTAGCTGTTGCCCTTGCTTATAGTATGTGCCCCGCAATGCCAACAGAGATTTGCTCCATTGTCTGTGTAACTGACCTTCAAGTAAGCTGCTGTTACAGCATCCCTTAGCCTTCTCTTTGCCAGTCTGAATTGCTGCTCCCAAATGGGGAGAAAGTGGTGAAGCCCAGGAGCCCAGGTGAAGCCAGATGACTCAGGCTGGGCCCAGAGGAAGGCTGAGAAGGGAACTATGGAGCTGGGACTTGACTCTGGGGAGCAAACATTCAGGAATTGCCAGGCAGAAGTCCCTGGGGAGCTGCTGTGAAGGGAAGGGTGCCCAGGAGAGCTAGCTGATTTCTGAAGGAAATTACACCAGACCACATCTCAGCATCCCAAGTGTTCCTACCATGTGCTTTTTACTCTTGCAATATTGAGCCAGGTGCTCACTGTTTTGCTTCCAATTTCATACGGAAAGTCCACACAGTGAAGGAGCTCCTTAGCATAGAGCATAACTCCTTCTGCTCTTTCTCCCTGTCTGTCTTTCCTCATCAGCATGTACTCATCTATGACCTTCCTCCAACTATGAGCGCAACATCCCACCACGTCTTTGTGATCTCAGTCCTACTGTAGCCCTGTGACAGTGGTTTAATCAAAACGCCACCTGGGCCCCTGATCACTTCATCCTTCCTTCTGAGGCTTTGTGGTCACCTTTAATCCACTCAGGGTTTTCTGTGGCTGTATCATTGTTGCCCAGTGGCTGAGCAGCAAAGAGTAGCAGTCAGGGGCCTGGCTGAGCCTAGGCAATCTCTCTGCAGTGTCATGGGTCTGGGCTCCAGGCAAGCAGCAAACTTCCTGGGATGATAGGTCTGGCTCCAAGGTAAGTGTTTCTGTCTCTCACAGAAGGGAGTCACCAGCCACTAACACTCAACACTTTCTTCTGATAGTTTTGGTCTTAATTTGAAGATAGAGATATACAGCCTTGAGCCTTCTCCCAAAAGGGTTTGCTCCTCTTCTATTACAGGTGGTCACTGGAGGTGGAGATGGAGCCTTCCTCCTCCTGACTGGAGTCACAAGTTTCCAGCTTTCACCATCTGGGGAGTCTGTATCCTTTCTTGCCTTAGTCATACCAACCTTCTCTCCCTCCATCCTCTGGGAGGTAGAAAGTCAGACATGAGTCTACTCTGCCTGCCTGCAGGGTCCCTGGTTTGTCAGGCCATCCCTTGTGCCACCTCTGAGTATCTAACCTTGTGAACATCAGGTCCACTGCATGCTGCTTCTTCTGTACTGTTGACTGGAAAAACTGAGAACTTGACATTTCCTCCCTCTGTAAAATCTCTGTGCATCTACTTCTATGTAGAGTAAAGGAAAGAAACAAATGTATGCTTAAAAAGTTCCCTTCTTCCCATGCAGGTAGATAGCAAGAATTAGACCAGAGGAAAAACTTCTCTTGAACAGTACTAGTCACAGTGAGTTGTGTAAGCATAATCTAAGATGAGTTTGCTAAATGAGAACCATGAAAATTAATATTCTCTTCTCCAATAGATCTTAAGGCAGTCAACTGCAAGGTTGCATTTCTTCTAAGGTTTTCAAATGTAGTCACTTGTCCACCCTTTCCAGAAGGCAGGAGTAGCTATAGTTATACAGGAAGCCAAAAGCATAATCCAGAATTGGAGAAGAGGATTTTGGTAGGAGTGTGTAGTACTTCTAAAGGACATCCTTTGTGAGAGGTTTATTTTAAGAAACGGAATTACTGTTTTATAAAAGTCATAACACAGTATTAGAAAAAGCAAAACTGTGTACAGCAGCTTCAGAGGCACTTCGGCTAATTCAAGTGTGTGTATGGGGAGAAGTGAAGTGCATCTTGTCCTCATTTTTGCTAATTTTTAGTTGGGCCAGTCTCTTTTTTGGAGGTTCTGACCCCAAAGGCAGCATGTTATGTAATCATCTGAAGGTTCACAGGAGTTAAAGCAATAACATGCTGGCACATCTGGATTCTAGCTCCATAGTGGTCTGAGAAAGTCCTGCTCAGCATGCACATATCTCCTTCTGGAAATGGAGGAAAGAGCAGGTCACAGTATGGCTGCACTGCATGGCAGAGGGCCCAGCTGTGAAACTCAGGTCATGCTGAAGCGAGCAGGTACACCTGAATCATGCAGTGCAACGTCATGTGGAAACCCCAGCTCAGGGCTCAATAGCACCAATGTACTTTCTGTGTACATATCTCTGATAGTGTTTGTTAAAACCGCTTCTCTCTGTCTCCTCGTGAATTTTAGCAGCTTCATATTATAGTTTAAAGTCAGAGTTCTGGAAAAAAGAAGCCCTAACAGGCAGGTAGGCATTTTCCTGCTTTCCTGAGCAGCCCAAGTTGTCTTTTCCTACGAAGTCCGCAGTTTTTCTAGGTATATGTTTAAGTTTTTGTTTGCTCGTTTCTCAAAAAACCTATATTAAACCAAACCAATCCACTGATATGTTTCATTTACTCAGTGTGTCTCAGTGATGACTACCTTTACAGCTAGATCAAATGTTGGCTAAAATCTCCCCACTTATTTCCTGAAAAATGTCTTTGCTTAGGACTGTTCAAAACAGAGCTGACTATACAGTCAAACACATAGTCAGTCCTTAGCCCAAGAAACTTTCCAAATTGGATAGACAAGAGGACATTAGAAAACCGGATAATGGCCTATTTACAACCATGTGCAGCTTCTCTAAAAGTATCAATTCTACATTTCCCTCAATAGACAATTAAGAGCAATAGATTTCAGAAGCATATTCTGAAGTGGTAAAAATAGCACTTCAGATAAGAGATATGAGGAAAAAATATTTCTTTCTTCATGGAGAAACATATCATGTGCAGTAAAATCTTGTAGTACTCTTTCTCATTCTGTAAAAGCAGTTTCCATGCAAGTAAGACTTCTGGCATCTGATCATCTGAAATACCTGTATCAAAAGAGAACTGTTTCAAATTTCTACCAGTGCTCTGCTTGAAGTATATTCAGAGAGCTTGTCAAATGTGCCTGTTCATGGTTGTGCTGGGCTGACTGTCAGTGATGTGGAATCAGGCTAGGTTTTGGGTGAAAGACCTTGAATGAAGTAAGCAGATGACAACTTGAGTAGGATTCAAATGTTAGATATCTGCAGTCTAGACAAGTAAATCTCACTGAAGCTTTTTTGAAGTAATAGATGCTGTGTGATTCATGATGCACTGTGTGAAAGAGATGATTGTGAAGCACCCAGGAACACCTAGGCTTGTGTGCACAGACATCTGCATGTCATCAGATGAATCCCAACCTTGGGACCCATGGAAACCAAAGTCACATAAAGATTTTGTTTGGTCTTCTTTTTGTTACTGTCACTGTGGGGGAGGAAGGCCGATATAGTAAAAGGTACATTGTACTTGTTACATGTGGTTAGATCTGTGCTTGAGGGACGTCAGTCATTTATTAAGTACCTGAATTACAAAAGATAACACTGAATGATGCTTGATGCTTCTAGGATCTGAATTGCAACAAAGAAAGGGTGGTCTAGGGATTAGGATGAAAGCTAGAGATGCTTTCAGCTCCCTGCTATGCCACAGACTGCTGGTAAAGCTTGGCAACTGAGAGGAACTGCAAAAGCACATAAAGATCAATGTGGTTGATGATTAATTTTGGTCTTCTGTTCCCTTTTTTTTCTAGAACTTTGGGATGTCAAATGTATTTATCAGCCCCCTCACCCTTAGTACTGGTTCCAGCAAAGTCCCTGTATGAGACTGACCACTTAAGTCTAAGAGGAGGATGCCCATGCAAATGCATGGGCAAAGGCCAGGCTCAGGGGCAGGGTGACGCATGCTGCTCTATGTACCAGCTATCCAGTATAGGTGTGGAAACACTGTGGGGACTGCCTTAGCAGTGAGGGTACAAAAGCAGTTGCCTGCAGTCAGTGCGTGCTCCGTCTTGTCCCAGCTGGAGATTCAGAGCTTTTGGCTCATGTGTGCTGAGCAAATTAGTCTCTGAGCAGTTACTCAGACCCAAAACTCCCCATGGAGTAAATTTGAGACCAGTTATTCTTTTTTTTCCCTTTTTTTTTTAAAGAAAGCTTTTTTCATTTCTCAGAAAAACAGGAGATGATTTCATCTTATTATAATTGCTAAATTTATTTTTAAGATGGAAGGCTGTCAAAAGCTGTAATCTTGCACGCCCCCTTTAATACGTAACATCCTGATTACAGTGGCCCTGAGAAATTAACAAGTATTCAAATAAACCCTATCTGAAAAGGATGCGAGGCCACCATTACCCAGCCTGCATGATTCATTAAAGTGAAGGACGAAGAGTACAGCAGAGTTGCATTAATCACTTGGTTCTACTACAGGAAGAAAAGGACTCGTGTGATACTTTATTTACCACATACCATGTGCAGAATTAGCTGATAGTCTCAAAAAATCTCTAGGAGTGCTGCTGACAATGGAATATCCCGTTTGTAAATAAGTTCGGGGGTTACTTTAATTTCATTTCATTTTAGACTTTGTATTTTGCTTGATAATAATGCGCACAAGTATTTTGGATTTTTGCTTTTCTGACAAAAAAGAAAGATTCATTTCCTATTTAATAGCTTTTTCCCTCCTTAAACATTACATATGAGAAAACCTCATGTAAGTTTGAAAAGATAATTTCGTTAGTAATGACCCAGAGAGAGAAAAAAAACTATAAAAAACTTGAAGACACCTTTTTTAGAGCATGTTTATGAATAAGGTACCTTGAAGATGCTCTCACAAGAGTCATACAGTATTAGTTTAGTTCTCTTGCCACATGATGCTACGCATTTAGAAAAAGAGAAACGTGGGTGAAGTAAAACTGTGTGGTTGCTTAAGCTCTCTGAAAATACTTGGGATTTCTCACATACACACACACAAAAGCAAAGGCATCCATCTGAGAGGAGGAATAGATCAGAAGTGGTACTAGAAGATGAAAAGCAGCACTATTTCTGATTATAGGTGGTCCTGGTGTCTTTGGTGTTTTTACCATTTTCAGAAATGACCAACTTAACGGTTGATGAGCGGATCTCTGCAACCGGGTTGTGGACTCCAGTCTGTGTTTAAAATCGGACTTAAAAGTTCTCCAATGGGAAATTTAGTCAGGATCTGAAGCAAAACTTGTGACAGGAAACTACTGATAGACATAGATGTTATAAATTATCATTGAAAAGAATGTACCTGGTCCACAGTAAACTGACTGATGATAGTCATGCATTTACAAGGATCTCAGAGGAAACGTTAAAGCCTTTGGCTGTGTTGGGCAGAGGCTCATATTGTTCAGAAGCGAGGTAGCAGAGAATGAAGGAGAAAAACTCGGATGTGGTTGATACTAGAAAATTCAAAACACAGAAGAAAAGAGGCTTGATACAGGAAGAAGTGACAAATTCAAAGCTGACATTACAAAAAAACAACATATGGAGCTTCATATACTATGGCAAATACCATAGGCTGAGACATGGGCTGGCATTTGGTAAAATTTTAATATAGTTTGATTATTGTTGTTGATTTTGGCTGAGGAGCTCTTTGAGAGCCTCTTCCGGGAGCCAGATGGGACTGATTACTGTGCAGAGCAGTGTATGTTCAGTAGTGTTGGGCAGCTAGACTCAAAACACTTGTGGAGCAGCCCTCTGCCAGGCTCTTGGACTTGGAAGGTTTGTGGATTTCCCATGACAGAAATCACAGAAGGTTTCCCAAGCTAAAAATGCTCTATCTTTAGTGGAGAGTGTCTGAATTTGTCCACGTAAAGCCATTTGCACTTTCAGCACATCAACTGAAGGAAATCAGACACCAGGTTCTTGTCAGTGAAGTCCATGGCTTCTTTGCTGGTATTGTCAATAAGCTCTTCAATAAATATCAACCGAGGTAGCAGGGCTTGTAATGTGGAGAGAGAATTCTTTACTACAATCATGAAGAAAATTGGACTTTCAGCTTGTAATATGCTTTTATGTAAAATTAATTCTTATTCTTAATTCTTTTTCAACTTGCCCTTAAAAAAGAGTTGTAAACTTGCTTGTAAAAAATGCTTTAAATTCGTACAGTCTTTCAAATTTACAATCCTGCATCTACATGCTAAAATGTTACCATATCATTTATCACATTTTTTTGTGGTGGTTCCATAGTGTAGCGGTTATCACATCTGCTTTACACGCAGAAGGTCCTGGGTTCGAGCCCAGGTGGAACCAGTGCCAAATAATTTCATCTTCATAGGTAAGCTCAGGAAGTGTGGGTTAGGTGAATGGGTAGTGAGGTGGATTGAGAACTGGCTGAAAGCCAGAGCTCAGAGGGTCATCATCAGTGGCGTGGAGTCTGGCTAGAGGCCTGTGGCTACTGGAGTTCCCCAGGGCTCAGTACTGGCACCAATTTTGTTCAACTTATTCATCAATGACCTGGATGAGATGAGGGGACAGAGTGCCTCCTCAGCAAGTCTGCTGATGATACCAAGCTGGGAGGAGTGGATGATACATCAGAAGGCTGTGCTGCCATTCAGAGAGATCTAGACAGGCTGGAGAGCTGGGCGGAAAGGGATCTCATGAAGTTCAACGGAGGGAAGCACAGGGTCCTGCACCTACGGAAAAATAACCCTAAGCACCAGTACAACCTGGGCGCTGCTGGAAAGCAGCTCTGCAGAGAAGGACCTGGGAGTGCTGGGGGACAACAAGTTAACCATGAGCCAGCAATGTGCCCTTGCGGCCAAGGAGGCCAATGGTATCCTTGGGTGCATTAAGAAGAATGTTGCCAGCAGGTTGAGGGAGGTGATCCTGCCTCTCTACTCAGCCCTGCTGAGGCCTCATCTTGAGTACTGTGTCCAGTTCTGGGCTCCCCAGTACAAGAGAGACATGGATCTACAGGAGAGAGTCCAGCGTAGAGCTACAAAGATGATCAGAGGGCTGCAGCATCTGCCCTATGAGGAACGGCTGCGAGAGCTGGGCCTCTTCAGCCTGGGGAAGAGGAGACTGAGGTGGGATCTTATCAATGTGTATAAGTACTTGAAGGAGAGGTGTCAAGAGGATGGGGTTGGACTCTTTTCTGTGGTTACAAGCAACAGGAGAAGAGGCAATGGGCACAAACTGAAACACAGGACGTTTCACTTGAATATGAGGAAGAACTTCTTCACTGTGAGAGTGACAGAGCACTGGAACAGGTTGCCCAGAGGTGGATATCTCCTTCTCTGGAGATATTCAAAACCTGCCTGGACATGACCCTGTCTAACATGCTCTAGGTGACCCTGCTTGAGCAGGGAGGTTGGACTGGACGATCTCTGAGGTCCCTTCCAACCTCAACCATTCTGTGTGTCTGTGAGTCTGTGATTCTGCGACCCAGTGATATCAGTGGGACTGTTCTTATGCTTAAGAGACGTTCACGTCTGCAGTGTCAAGACCTTTAAAAGGTGTAAATATGCAATAATGCACAGATGAGCTGTGGGATTTGGTTAGTGAAATTAAAAATAAATTCTTTTGAGGACTCAACTTCAAAAAGAAATAAAAAATTCCATTTGTCATTTTTTCTGGGTCAGCAAAATGTGGTTGAACTTTGACAGGCTTTCAGTTCCCGATTGTTGGCATTTTCTTCTTTGTAAGGGAGGAAATATTGGCAGGAAGCTGCTGCCTTCCTTTGTATAGTAGTAATAGTCATGATGAGCTTCATCAGATTGTAACTGTTTTTCGTCTTTCTGACCTATAGGCGATATACCACCTCTCTGTGCTCATGTCCTACCATAGCTCCTCTAATACCTGCTTCATTGTTTGTTTAGCTTTGAAAGTTGCTTCTGCTATTTCACACCTAAAAACATACTTTTGTGCCTGAAGGCCTATTTGTTTTCTCAATGGTGTAAATTGATCTAACACAGAGATTGCCTATCTTTGCAAATTTTGTCTATCTATAAAGAAGATATCTTTAACTGATTCATCTGATTTGAGCAGTTCTGAATTTTATAATGTATTCCAAACTTAGATACTTTATAACACATATGGGCTCATAAAATTACTTTCTAAAAGCAGGTTAATGAAAAACAAAACATTGTAGGTGACTTTTTCATAGTACATAGAATTATTGAAGCTCAGAGGTATGTGTGAACTTAGTTCTTCTATCACTTTAAGAGCTTTAAATTATTTATTTTGATCTATTGTATGTTAGATTCACATTGGGAGGCAAATTTGTCAACTAAATTACTGACCCAAACTCTTATTCAAAACACTAAATGAAGTATGATTTGGTAAAACTGACATCTCATAAACATTTCTCTGTCCCTTAACACAACTTTCATTTTATCAGAAATGCAAACACTCAAAATACTCTATATCATAGAATCATAGAATCATAGAATCAGTAAGGTTGGAAGGGACCTCTGGAGATCGTCTAGTCCAACCCCCCTGCTCAAGCAGGGTCACCTAGAGCACGGTAGACAGGGTTGCATCCAGGCGGGCCTTGAGTATCTCCAGAGAAGGAGACTCCACAACCTCTCTGGGCAACCTGGTCCAGTGCTCTGTCACTCTCACAATGAAGAAATTCCCCCTCACATTCAGGCGGAACTTGCTGTGCTTCAGTTTCCGCCCATTGCCTCTTATCCTGTCACACGAGGCAACTGAAAGGAGTTTTTGTCCTGTCACATGGGACAACTGAAAAGAGTTTGTCCCCATCCTCTTGATGCCCTTCCTTTAGGTACTTATACACATCAATAAGATCCCACCTCAGTCTTCTCCCCCCAGGCTAGACAAGCCCATCTCTTGCAGCTGTTCCTCATATGGGAGATGCTCCAACACTCTGATCATCTTCGTAGCCCTACACTGGACTCTCTCCAGTAGATCCATGTCTCTCTTGTACTGGGGAGCCCAGAACTGGACACAGTACTCGAGATGAGGCCTCAGCAGGGCTGAGTAGAGGGATAGGATCACCTCCCTCAACCTGCTGGCAACATTCTTCCTAATGCACCCAAGGATACCATTGGCCTTCTTGGCCACAAGGGCACATTGCTGGCTCATGGTTAACTTGTCATCCACCAGCACTCCCAGGTCCTTCTTTACAGAGCTGCTGTCCAGAAGGTCAGCCCACAGCTTGTACTGGTGCCTGGGGTTATTTTTGCCTGGGTGCAGGACCCTGCACTTGCCCTTGTTGAACCTCATGAGGTTCCTCTCTGCCCAACTCTCCAGCCTGTCCAGGTCTCTCTGAATGGCAGCACAGCCTTCAGGTGTGTCAGCCACTCCTCCCAGCTTGGTGTCAACAGCAAACTTGCTGAGCAGGCACTCTGTCCCCTCTTCCAGGCCATTGATGAAAAAGTTGAACAGGACTCAGTCTGACTCAGTACTGAGTCCTGGGGGACTCTAGTGTCATGGTTTCTATGGACCAGCCAAACCAGAAGACTCTGAACATTTTATAAGGAAATCTGATTTCTCTAATCCAATTTTCCCACAGAAGGTTACAATTTTTAGGGATTTCTCTAGGTCTCTGGCTCATTTGCTATGTTGCCATTATGATTTCTGTGTTCTTGTTGTTTCAACATTGTGAAATAAGTCACATCAAGAAGTCAAACATTCTTGTCTTCTTCATATATACAATCTATTACTATATATACATACACTTTCATATATACAGTCATTAGTGTTGACATCCTACATAGTCACAGGGAATTATTTATATTTTACCTTGTTTAGTCAAGGTACAAATATATTTTAGTTAATCCTCACAAGTGCAGAGGCAACTAATGTCAACAAAGAGTGCCCAAAAGATTTACATAAACTGTCATGTGAGTTTCTATAACGTCCAGATGTAGCTGCTAAGGATAATAGAAACACCTGTCATTTTAGCTGTCAACAAATCCTGACAATTTTATTCAGTTACCCTTTAGGTCCCTTAGGTTCTTTGCCCTGTCTTGCCTTCCTACTTTTCACAGGCAAAGTTAATGGCCATGATCATTCCTTTCTGCTCACTTCACATATTCATTCTGACTCAACTTTTTCTCTGACTCACAATCTGTTTCTATTTCCATAATCATGAGTGTATGTGAAACATCTTGGGCTAATGCGAAATGGCACAGACATCAAAATGTGTTATTCATACCTATGTGAGTAATGCCCACTCATTCTTTGGCATATGTGTATTGACTTGATAGCACCTTCATTTCCTGCCTCTTTCCATTTATTCAACCACTTGGTCATCATGAACCTTTTCCCATACTCATGGGGATGATTCCTCTTTTGTTCTGATGATCCACCTTCCCCCCCTTGCCCAACACAGTAGGATTGCCTTTTCAGCCAAGGTTTTTTGAAATTAGCTAAGTAAAGAGAGTAAGAAGTTGCATGTTTAATTAAGGCCTTTGCCACCAACCAATCTTTCTGTAAGCCATGTGTGAAAAGCATCACAGCAAAAAATAACATCTGTGGCTAGAACAAATTGGTTAGGCTGTAGATCTGGTGCATTTTGAGGTATACATATTCTTTTAGTGCTATTACATGCTACTGTAAATTGAGGTCAGTAGCGGACCTGTAGGTGATGGAAATGCTTGAAATATTGGAAGTTTGGGGTGAAAAATCTATTATGCATGCAAAAATCTACCAGATTGCCTCTTGGACCTCTTTTATTATCTGCAGAGTAAGATATAACATGTGTGTTTATCTATAAGAAGAAAGCTGGAGTAAACTGTATGAAACTACTGAAGTACCTCCAAAATCCACAAAGCAAACAGAAAGCTCCTGATGAAAGAATGTACTTTGCTGTATCCGTGGCTATGAGCAGATGAAGTTGGCAAAGAGGAGAGAACCACAAAATAATCATGGCATTATCTATTACTTTAAACATGACTTTAGGGTGATGAATTGATAGGTTTTATTACTGGAACTTTATTAAATATCAATATGAAAAACTTGGAGATTTCTACTAATATCGTGAATGTTTTATAGATAGACAGTAATTGACAAATGTGAACTTTTAGATAACTTGAGTGGCCAAAGACTTGGTGGTTCTTGTGAAACTGTAAGGTTAAATTGTCTTGAAGCTCTTACTGAACATCCATCAGTCTGGCAATATCTCTAATTCAATTACCTGATATTAAGTGAAGATTACTGATAAGTTATTCCCTGTACTCTACAATGGTGAGACACACAAATTAATTTCACCACATGCAGAAACTCTGGATCTAATTGCAGGTGATATTCAAGTGGGAACAAAGACATTTGGAAAAGAATTAAGATCTGATGTTCAGCCTGTCTTGAAAATGACACAGGCTTTCTCTTCCAAACTTAATGGAGAGGGATGTAAATCTTAAAATGTAATTTTATACATAGAGTCAGACAGAACTAGAGGAAAACCTGGAGTTAGGTAACAAAGTAAGTGCAGAAGTTTTGTTATTTGAACCTTTCTGCTCTCTGTTTTACTGCCAGGGACAAATGCACTGTATGTTCTGAAGAGGCTTCCCTCAATTGCTGTGATATCAGTAAGAGCACAGGCTCCAGAAGACTTGTTTGTAGGAGGTCAGGCCCATTTGGACACCTTGAAGCTAACACAACTTGTAAATGGGTGTGATGCTCTGATATTCCAGTTCCAAGTGGGTGGATAGCAGAGTGTCACTCTTGGGTATATAGCAGTGGAGGAGGGAAGGAAGCCCAAAGAGAACTTAACGGGGCCAGGGTAAAACCTTATTACTTCAGTGTAATGCTGATAAAGTCACATCACGGCTCAAGTATTAAGAGCCAGATATGATTTTGACTTGGTTATCTCCATCCTTCTTTTTCCCGTTGTAAAAGATTTTCTTATTTCCTGGAAGTGTTTTTTTAAAGA
The DNA here is from genome assembly GCF_028389875.1 of Rhea pennata. NCBI lineage: Eukaryota > Metazoa > Chordata > Aves > Rheiformes > Rheidae > Rhea > Rhea pennata. The sequence goes on along the minus strand of NC_084663.1, from coordinate 133,014,055 downwards.
TGGTTATTGATATTACTAGTAATTACCATTCAGTGCAGTAGAGTGCTTTGTCTTGCTCAAAATTAATGCTAAGCAGGAGATGATCAGATTTCTTTTCCTCTGAAATGTGAGTAGTTTTTCCTACTGGTATGCCACTTTCAACTGGCCACTTGCCACATCTATTACTTTCTTTTACAACAGCTGCATAATCTGTATGGACAGAAATTTTTGTTTTAAGACTGCTGTTCTCTAAGCTGGCTGTGCCGTAATAGCAGAATATACTTTTCAGAGAGTACTTTAAATAATAAGCATCAGCAAACATAGATGCAATTATTACTTCAGTATATTGAGTATTCTACCACACTTCTGAATAATTTTCTGGATTAGCTAAACAATCTAGAGATCAAAGTTTAAAACTTGCCATTTTTGTTTGCAGGATACTTGCATTTTGTGGGAAAGTAATGTGAGATATGAGATGCTTGTGACGGCAATTGAAGATGTACTGAACACTTGAATATTCCAGTTTTCTCCTGACTCATTCGAATTTACACATTCTCTATGGACCTCCTAATCCATATAGTAAAACGAGTAGAGGTTGTAGATAGTCTGCGTAATAGAACTGATCTCAGATGCTTCATCTGGCTTCAGTCACATTTCTTACATTTCTTACAGTGTAATTTCAATACAGTGGAATTTCAATTTTCTTGTTGTGAAATCATTTTGCTTGGGGAAAGAAAACAGAACAAGCCAAACCAACCATGAGAGCTAAATTAAACTGATCCTCACAATTGTATTTTTTGCTGCACATTAAGGCTGGTGTATAGAGCGAGTCTTAAATAGAGTTGGTAGGACTTATTCTGCATGGATTTTGTTTACACATTGGCCTGAGTGTGCCCACAAGGTGGAAGGCAACACTGTTCAGTCTGGTGTGCATGTGCCAGCACATCTCACGTGCTCCCTCTGGTAATCATCAGGTGCCTCAAGTCCTGGCCTCCCGGTGTGACATCTGGCAGCTTTCCATGGGTCTCTGGTGCTCCTCTATCGATGGCCTCCATGACCACAGCATTGGCCACAGGCTGTGACGTCTGCCCAGTCCTCTCCACAGCTCTGCCCTGACCTTGTGCCTGCTTCTGCAGCCCCAGTCAGTGGCCAGGAGTGGTCTGTCCTCAGCCTTCCCACAGGGTACTTACGCCTCTGCTGTCTAGGCTATACCTTCTCAACCTACCGAGGCAGTGTGTTTATAAACCCCTGTCAGGAGAAGATACAGCTTTCCTTAGTGGCCTTTTTATTACAGTTAGTATAAGGTTTCTAACCTGTTGCAATGTCCTTTTTGACTTTTTGGTACATGTGGCTTCATATAATAGTGTAAAGTAACATTCTGCCCTGCATGTTGAGTTAAACGTGCCTCAAGGCAGAAGATAAGCTGAAGTGCTGGTAGTAAGAAGTGCATTGGCTCCTAACATAAGCCAGGGAACTGTGTATTGCTCTCTCTCTGGCTATTTTCTTCAAAGTCTGATAACATTAAGTAGTGTGCTGAAGGCATTTAAGTGGTGCCTGTGAGTTTGCACAAGAGTCTGGTAGCTAGTTCCCAGAGGGTCCTAACATTTTTTGCTCGGCAATGATGACCAAGTTTGAGTGGCTGCATAGCCTGTAAATTTAAGCCCCTTGTGTCTTCTTACTTTAGCTCCAATGTCATTGGACATCAGAAGTATTCTTTCTGGCTTGAAGACAAACCTTCATATGGAGTTGGTCACTGACAAATTCCCTGCTTTAGAAGGGCAGAGGCAAGCTTCTTTGCTATGAACAGGTTGTCATACTGTGACATCACTATTTGGGAGGAGAACTACTATAGAACGACCATCTGAAAAATGATCTCAGTCAGTGAGCAACCGCTCAGAAAATGATCTGAAAACTTTTGCCTTAACTAAATCTGTGTCAGTTTGTAACGATACAAAAAGCTGACCCTGGCAGAAATTGTATAGTGAAACACAAAAAATATTCGTATGGAAATACACTTAAAAATGCTTGTAGTACTGAAATTCTGTAGTAAGTTGGGGATTATTAGAAAAGATCTTGGACATAGTTCAAGTCTTCACAGATAGATAGAACTGGTCACTAAAGAAAAGCACACAGCTGCTATGCAAAGAAGAGCAGAGTGACATTTTGATTGAAAATGCCATTATATTGGAAGCTTACATGGCTTGTAGCCCTCTTTGCTTGGTGTTTGCTTAGGGCACACATTTAAATCTGCATTTCTTTAGATACTACTAACATTGCACAAGGGACATTGCAGCTTTCCTGCTCAAATGAGCCACTTGAAAAATATGCTTCATCTTCTGGAATAAGAGTCATCTCATACTATTGTTGCTTACATTTGGTAATAGGTTTTGCTTTCTGACTATTCTGTTATGTGGGTCTCTCTAGCTCAGAGCATGTTTGTCACTAGACTTCTCTGTCGCAAAGACAGTGATTTACTTCTCATAGCTTTGTTTTTTTTTGTCCTATTCTTACCCACGTCTAACAAAAACATTAAAGTGAAGGAATAATTCACCATTCTCAGAGTACATTTATGGCTAGGCATGCTCTCTTATGCTCTTAAATTGTTCAGTGTAGTAGAATGTTGACATTATAAAAGTATTTAAGAAAACAGAGACCTTTCATAATGCATCTATGATTATAGTTCCAATTTTCTCATTTGAGAGAACATGTGAGATATTTATGTATTGCAAATTGTATGCTAATAAATCTGAATAGTCCTTTGGGCTATGGATTTCTTATTCTACAGCTGGAGAGGTCCACTGAAGTATTTGTATTCCAGGTATATTGCTTCTGATGCCTTTTAAATTCTTCTTCCTCCCATTTCATTTCACCTCTGCCTGTCTCACCAAAGACAGCAGCCATCACATCACATATGCATGCATTCATGTACTGTTTTCTTTACTACATTTTGTTTTCTGTGGCAGACACTCAGTCTCAGGAGATTTGCTTTCATATTTTGAACAGCTTGAAAAGAGCTATGGCTGAAGGAGTAAGGTTCAGCAAACTAGATTCAAAATGATAAATAGACTGGTTGTTAGCATACTGGAATATTCAGTGCAACTGTGTGCATCTGTACCTGAAGTCAAAACTGAAGTCAGAGTTTTAACAGAAAGTATATTAATATTTTTGGATCTTCAGAGTAACATAGCTTAACCAAATTTCACCTTTCAGTGCAAATAAATCAAAATTACTGTTACTAATAAGAACACGGACTTCTCTTTTAGACTGTTACGCTCCGTGGAAAGCAACTGTCAGCTAATACAAAAAACTAAAGATTGCTAATCTTGCTGCTGATGTAGATCTGGTGCAAAAATGATTGACTTTGTACATGCTGCGGTAAGAATGAAGAAGCACATGCATTTTGTAATGTTATTAGTGTCTGTGCCTTACCTTGCCTACCATGCTTTGACTAGAAAAGTAGTATGACAAGGAAATAGGTCCTCTTTTAATATTAGTCAACTTCTGAAACACATTAAAATGCCAGAAGAAAGCCAGCTGAATCCCCAGACTGTTGAGATTTGAAATTCCCCTGGGATAATACCTTCTGCACTGGGTAGCCATAATTTGGAAATATTCCTCCATGCTCAGTGCCAAGTGTGAAACAATGACTTAATTTCAAAGCCAGAAATGCCATTCTGAATGTGTTGAAGTTCAGATCAAAGCAAGAGCAATGCCCTTGGCAATCCAAGGAACAAATGCTGCTTCCAATATATAAAAAATAATTTGAGAAAGTGAACCTGAACTACTTGGATGAAAAGAATAGGAAACTTCTCTGTGTGCAGGCACAGAAGCAGCTCAGTTCAGCCTTGGGTTCTCTCCCAAATACCCCAGATGCCTCTGCCTATTACTTTTTAGACTGCCTATCTGAGGCTGTTGCTTGAAGGATGTGGGAAAGCACTAGTACTTTCTTCCAGAAGAAAATCCCCTATGCAGCCAGTACTGGCTCTGTCTTTCTCCAACAGCTTTGTATATGGAAGGAGCAGAAGAGGTGAAAACAAAAGAGATTCTTTATTTGATGTTGGATAATTGCTTGCTTCCTTTAATAACTCCGGACTCAGAGTCATCAGGAGGGATGAAATGATTGTTTCACCTTTGTAGGGACTGGTTTAGGAAAGAAGAAAACTGAGAAGCCAGAGGATAAATGAATATAAGCTAGTTAACTGGAGTGCAGTGAAGGAGGGCAGAATTTACCACATCTCTTGCCTAACAGATTTGATTATATAGTGCCAAATTTGAGGGCTAGGAGACATAAATGGAAAATAGACAATAAACATCAGCAGAAAAAGTGTCCTCAGCCATGTCTTACTTGTAGCCCCTTTTCTCTGCAATGTATGTTTATATGTATTGGAAATAGAACCTCATTAGTATAAAAGGAGACAGTAGGAAAAAAAAACAATCAAAAAGATCAAACTCCATGAAAAACAGAGCTAGAACACTGCTACAGAGCAATTGTAAAGATGCATGGGTAGATTAAGAGTATAAATATTCGATAACTCTCTTCAAGGAAATGGAAGGGGAAGCATGTGCAAAAATAATCAAAACAGCCATAGTGTGCTCTTTTTTTTCACATATATTTCAATTGCAAAGCAGTAAGTATCATCTCTTACTTGCCTGCACAACAGGCTTCTTCCAGATGGGTGAATTGTATAACTCTGTAGGAGACAGCAAGTCGAGGTTCCAGACTTGCAGAGGAAATACAAGAATAAACTGAGACCAAAAGAGGAGAGGAAGTATGAGGGTAGCCAAGAACATCTGCTCTATGGCTAAGACTGTCAACCTCTCACTGTTTCCCAACCCTTAATTACAACTGACAGGGACAGAAGATAAGGAAACGTGATGGACTCCATCAAAGTCACTTATTTCTAACTGCCCATGCAAGTTTTCTCTTTTGGTCTGTGTTAATAATACTGTAACAATGCTGCTCTTCTATGCTATCAGAAGATACGTTCCTGATCTTGTTTTGGATTAAAACTGTCTCTTCTTATTTTCTTTCTGCTTATTTGTTGCTTTTCTGAATCCTTCATGATTTCACTTCTTCGTTTATATCCTCCTCTCTTTTGTCTCTGTTGGAAGCTTTTCAATGTAAGAAAGAAATGATGCTGTTGTGAATGCCCCTTAAGGCCTTAATTCTTTTCCTTCACTGTGTGCAGCAATGCTTTTTAGCGAGAGCTGCCTGGCTGTGGTAGTTTTGATTCCTCCTCATTTTCATTCAAGGAGCTGGTAGCAAGTGGTAGCTCAGCACTGGCACTATGGTAAATTCTGAAGTACGGACTAAAACGTCATGCAGTCTAAAAGCATTCTTGAACGACCTCCCTTCTTGGCTATGCTCCCGCATCATTGCCTTCAACATGAGGCACAATACTTCATTGCTTTTGATGGGAAATGAGGGATCCTTACAGAATGATTTCCTACAGTTTCCAATTCCTTGCTGAAGCTTCTTAGCTCATTCACCACAAGCTAACCTGGAAAATGTATCTTATACTGGGAGATAAAAGACAACGTATTTTCTGCATCTTGAATTTTTCATCTGAGCCCTATCCCATCTGTCAATGCCCTTTTGATGTGCAGATACAAGAGTTTGAAATTTCCCTTAAAGTTAACATTTATATTCGCTGTCTTAGGCAGAGTAACAGAAGTTCCTATTTTCTAATAAAAATTATATTTAGCTGATTATATATGATGATCTATAAAATATTTATAGTGTCTATGTATACCAAGATCTAGTTCTCTGTCCCAAGAGTGTGTCTCAGATTCCATGCTCAGTGTTTATGACTGTATTAAAACACAGTTGTTCAAATAAGTTTATCCTATCAGTTTATCCAAGGTCTGCAGACAGACATCGGTCGATGTAACAGCTGTGTTCCATCATTATTTACCACCATTTATTCATACCCATAAATATTCATATTGCCACCATTGAGTCTATGTACTTTTTCTACATCCACAATATGATGAATATTTGCCAGCAAGAAGTACCTCCGTGCCCGCTGAAATAATCTAATTATCTAGTCTGTGCCCCTATGAATCTAATTATCATCCTTTAATTCCCTTAGTATGATGCATTTTACTTGAATTCAGGTCACACAGAATGGAGTATATTTTTAGGGATGAAATGCCAACCCTCTTATAACCTATCATTTGATATAAACAAAAGCTTGCAAAGTGATCACTCATTTAGCATAGGGCTTTGTGCTATCCTCTATCATCATGCCTTTGACATGGAATAGTTTTGCAGTTGTGAGTTGCGAAACAGAGAAGATGAAATTGCTGGCTCAATTCTATTTATTCTGAAGAAACTTGTTAGGGTGAGGAGAAATGCTTCTTACTCATATAAGAGTTCCCTTTAGATCAGTATGACATATAGGAAAATAGAAGCTTTCATGATTAGACAATAGGCTGTGGTCAGCAGTAATAGCAGCCTGCTTACTTAAAGTACCTTTTGTCTAGAAGAACTTTGAATACAAACAAAAAATTAAGGAACCAAAAAATAAGAACAAAGCATTGATTGTGCAGTGAAGAGACGCCAGCCTGTGTCTAATGAATGGAGGGCAGCCCTAATTATAAATGTATTTGCTTTTACTGTTGTGTTTCAGAACTTTAATGGTCATCTAATGTATTTTTTATGGGATGAATATATTTCTTGCAAAACCTCAGGAACCGATCACATGCAGCTGCTTTTAATTTCAGTGGGAGTTGTAAAAGCTCATTACCCTGCAGATTTGTCCTTTAAATGTTCTTAATTAAATATACAAACATGATATCCAGAAATACTGAAGTAGCTGAGACAGAGCTGACACCAAACCATTTTTCTTTCTCTTTTTTTTTCCTAGGAATAGTTATGAGCTGGGTCAATTACCACTTTGAATTAAGCTAATTGCACAGCTTTCTCGGCTTAAGTGAGCTGCAATAGCCTTGCACTATTACAGCACTGTGTGTCTCCTGCTATGATCCTTTGCCTACATAGTGTTGAGATAGCAACAGCATTGCCACAGCTAGTTCAGCATTAGTTCATAACAGGAAAATGGTAGCAGAACATTTATGACAGCTTCACAATTCCTTTGAATCACCTTTACCCCAGTGCGTGAAAACAGCTGGTAGTTTTCAGCTCACAAAGTCCTAATCCATTCAAACCCAAGCACAGTGCCTCACATATTAAAGACATTGTATAATTCTCTGGCACTCAGCCATGTACACTCTCCCTTGAAGAAAAGCTTTCTGCAATGACAACATTGAGAAGCAGGGCTTGCAGGAGTTCAAACGACTGGCCTCCCTGGAATCTCCTAACATTGCCCTGACAGTAAATGCAAAGATAATTATTTTACAGTGATCAAGAGCATTGTAAGCTTTTCATAACAGAAATGAAAACACGGGGTGTCCCAGATAACTCATTTCAATTACAATGCCATGAAAGAGGATAGATAACACATTGGAATAGAACAAGGAGATTTGGGGAGGAAATGCATACTGATTTTGACAAATTTATGTATGTACTGAGGAAGCACAGAGATGTCTTGATAAAAACATATATGTACTTAGCAAAAGGCCTTGTGTAGCAGGTGATAGAGAGAAGAAAGGGATTTTTAGGAAAACCATAAAAGCAAGGCTAATTTATTTTCCTAACTATGTCCTTGATGGCTTTAAAAAAAGTGGATTAATGAAGAAAAATATAACTAAGAGCAGCACCTCATCTTGCAAATGGTGTTGTGAGCATGAGGCAGAGCATGGAAGAAATGGGCTGCTTGTTGAACTGCCATGACCAGGGAAAATGGACAGCACAACACAGAGTTTGCAAAGAAGTGGTGATTATGACTATGAGAGGAGGGAAGGCATGAGATATGGGCATGAAAGGTATTACAGAGGGGAGAGGAAACAGGAGTATTGCTGAGAGAGATGGGTATGTGGCTTTTAGATGTAGCATGGCATCTTGCAGTCTAGTTGGGCATCTGGACACAACAGTCCAAGCCTGAGCTAGGTTATGCTTTTCTTCATTTACTTTTCTATTCTTGTAGGACTTGCCTTCATTTTCTTCCTTCCCACTGCCTTTGCAATATTGCTTCAAGAGCCTTTTTGTTCTGCACATTCTGTTAGATATGAAAGGCCTCCTGATTTTCCTTTTTGCTGCCTAATCTGCTGCCTCTAAATCTCACCCAAAATGTATCTCTTATTCCTTTAACCCAGACCTTAATTTTTCATTCCTCTGTTGTTAATTTTGCCAATAGTATTATGCTGTCATGCTCACTGAAAAGCATTTTCAAGAGACATGATAGGAAACATAGCGTTTTGCTTTATCTAGTATTTCTTTAATGAATTCTGGGTTCTGTCTGTCAGAAGATAGCTGGTCTAGAAGACTGCTGCTTAATAGGTAACAGTCAAGAGACATAAAAATAAAAAATGTATTTGGAATAAGTCAAATAAAAATATTCATTATACTCAGAACAAATACCACTTTTCTGCATAAAACAATTTTTGCTGCTTTCTAAATTCTTCATTGGTCACATCGCTTTGAAAGGTGTTACCTTGTCACACCTTTTGCATTCCTGCAATGATTTTTCTGAATTTGTAATCTTTATGTTGGCTTTCCTTGCACCTTTGCTATGCTTTCATTTCCAGGCAGGCTGTTTCCCCCTCCTTTGTTCCATGCACAGGGAAAAATGCAAGAGTTATTTCCTGGAGATCAAAAAAGCTGTGCAGGTAAGAAGACTGGTTTGTCCATTATTTACTTCTAACCTGGACTGTAAGATAACTTGAACATCCTTTTCATGATGGCAATGCATGAAGCAGACAGAGAAAATTGCCTGAGACTTCTTTGTAACAGCAGATTAGCAAGAGGCACTCCAAGTTGAACTACTAATGACCTTTTCTCTAGGATGACAGAGCTGGCAAGATGTCAAAGCCCATTATCTCTGTTGGTAAACTGGAGCGAGATACCAAAGCAGACAGACGTGCCCTGTAATGCTTTGTCCAAACTACTTTATTGATCTCTGTCAGAATCTTGTCCCTTCCTCCATACCTAGCTTGCATGAGCGGAAGCTGCATTGAACAGTTCAAGGCCGGAGAGGCACTTGAATTATAATGAAAAGATGGACAGTTTTGGCTTTTTACCCTAGCTACAGGCCTGATCGAAATCCCGTGAGATATATAAGCTGTGTAATCTAGTAGGTCCATAGACACAGACATTTAACAGCTGTAAACACAGGCAAATTTTCAAAAGGAGAGTCTAAACTGAGATGCCTCTTTTTTGTTTAACCTGAGACTCCTATAGGTTCATATTTTCTGCTTTTTTGAGCACTTGAGTTCCCACTGATTTCTCTCAGAATTAGGAGTATTCAGCAGTTCTGAAAATCTAGCTTGTGATAAAATCTTGGACCTGCTGAAGTTTTGCAGGGAGCTTTGCCAAGATTTTATCTCCTGTAGCTAATTCTGAGCATTCAGAAATGAAGTACTAAAAATGACAGGCCTGCATTTCCTGGTGAGCAATATGGAGAAGGAAATACTTAGCCACTTTTGTAAAATTTGTTACAATCTGTGAATGAAAAGCAACAGCTAAGTGATTAGGAAAAGAAATTTCCTTTTGTTGTACTAGTGAAATGACCAAAAACTCAAAATAAGCTTTCCTAAATTTTTTCATGTCTTCACTTTGATTTAGATTTCAGTTATCTTTATTAAAACAAAACAAGTTAGAAGTTACAAAATCATTTGCTTTTTTCCCCCCCTTGGAAAATTCCTTTTTGGGGGTATTTATATAAATCAAAGGGCAGGATATTGAGTTAGGATATGCAAACTCTGTGCCTGCATCCTCTGTAACTGTGCCTTGGCTTGTGACAGTTTCACAGCAGGAAAATTTTGTATATGATTTTTTGACATGAACTTATGTGGATTGACTGTTACCTACTTCCTTTCTATATACTACATCCACGCAGAAGTGATGTTTTTCAAGAGTAATGCTCAGCATTCTGAGCAAGATTTAGAAGAGGAACTTGGAAGACAGAAACCTGCCTCCCACTCCAGGTAGTATCCCTTGATCTGATAGTGGTTCAGAGCATGTTCTGAATTGTGAGATGTGTGGCAGCAGCAAAAACAGTATGGCTACTTTTCCTAAACTGCACTTGCATCTAGCTGAGGATTTCCCACTGCTTACAGGGCCATCTGCAATCTGGGAGATGGCTTATGGTTCTGTTTCTGAATCTGGGATACATGCTAACTGACAGGAGAGGACAGCAACACTGCTACAGCAGTTTAGCCTGACACAGGGAGATTTGCTATGGCACTATCTGAAAATCTACCATCACCAAATGTCATGCATTGCTGTTATCTTGGAGGCATTTGTAACAGGTAGGCTGGCCCCTAAGACTTATAGCATGCATGATCTACCTACGGAGCTAATAAAACAAAAGACTGTCAAAACCACCATGCAACAAGAGAAACATTTCATAATATATTACATAATGTATATATTATAGCACATTGCATGTTTATAACTATAATTCTGCTAACTTCCTCAGAGAAAAAATAATTATGGAGGAGAAGAAGCCCTATGAGCAACTTCTCAATGCGTCACATGGGAATCAATTTCAAACGTTAACTCCATTAAAGTTTGTACAGGTCCTAAGCAGTCACACAAGATTACAGCTCCGTGAGGTTTTCTAAATGAGCAGATAAATAATGGGGCTCTTGGGACCCATCACTTGTGTTCAATAATAGCTATAAAATTTGTAAATAAAAATGAGCAGTAGGAATCCAGGGATCAGAGGCTACCCTGAAGACAGTGTTCTGCAGGTGCTGTTTCCACAACTGGATCCTAATTTAATGGCCTACTTTAGGATGAGATGAATTATAATTCACCTGCCTGTAAAGGGAGCCAGAGGTGAGCACTCAGCTAGAGACACCTGCAGTGTACCACTGGGCACACATGAATCTCTTCTTCATGTTATAACAGTATACTATTGCCATCACCTGATTTTTCTTTATATATCTTATTTGATTAGTTTTCATGTCCCCAACCCGACTTCTTATAGTTTCAGTTACCTGTCATTTGGCAGAGCTTTACATTAAACTACAGTATTTTCTATGTCCCAGCATTGGTAGATGTTGGGAGTGTATGAGGGTCTTGGCTAGGTCTTCCCCATTATTCAGGTGGAAAAAATGTACTGGATGCTTTTGTTAACAGCTAGACTAACAATTAATAACTAAAATTACATTAATATTTTTCTGTCTTTCATTTTAGAATGCTCCTTGAATAGCCTTAAAATATCTCTTGATGTCTTCTCTCTTTATTTAAGCTTTCTTTTATGAGTATAGCTGCTTTCCTTTGTCATTTTTCAGGCTGGCATTACTCATTGTTCCCAGCCTAAGAATTCCAGGCCAAACACCACATGGTTTCTCTCTGGAAAGGACACTGGTTTTCCAAGTGAAGCTCTAGTGAAGAGGGTTAATCTAGACCCTGGAAAGGTATACATTTTTTGCCATAACCAATTCTAGTACATTAGACACTTATTCACAGAATCATTGTACTTCCTGTGATGTAAGCAGTAGTACTATCATCTCATTTTATTGCTTCATTACTCATATGTCAGATGGTTTTTGACCCAAGCAAGGGCCAGAAGTTTGGTTTGGAGACTGATTGGAAATAAAAAGAAATAAAAAAGGGACTTTTTATAGTCTGTATTTTCTGAATACTTGCTTGAGAGAAAAAAAGTATTTTTATAAGCTATGTTTTCAGAGTAGTTCAGTTGTTTAAGGATACTAACCAGTGCATGTTAATTTGCAGTAGGATTTTGAAGCTTTAGAACAAGTTGCTCCCTAGATATTTACACCCTGGTGAATATTGCATAAGGGAAAATGAATTAGATTTTAGAATATTTTCGTATGTCTTGAGTGCAGCACCCTCCCTATGTATTATCGGCTGTAAAACAGATCTCAGAGGTAACTTTGCTGCCAAATGTCTCAAGATCATATTAGCTACCTCAATGGACTATTGTGAGAACATCGCTTTTTTTAGAAATGTAGCTGTTATTAACTTGTAGTGGGAATAGTCCGAAAGCTCTAAGTGAATGAAATCCTGCCAGGCATGACTGAAATGGAAACGATGGTCAGTAGGATAGGAATGGGTACCTAACGTACCTATATCTATTATAAGCTTGTTCTTTTTGTGGAAGACATGGTGTTATAGAAATGATGCGAGGAAATAGGAAGATCATTCAAAGTGCAAAGAAACCTTTCAAAAGGAGGACAAATATTCCAAAACTTTGTGAGATTAACTGGGGTAGCACTACAATATTCTGGAGCTAAAGCAGTACAGGAATGAGGGTCAAGTATGTGAAATATAATATCATCCATTAACACTTATGCTGACTCTGTTCTAAGAAGGCTGCATATGGCTGGACCTAATCCTGGCTACACTTGGGCCATTTGCTGTTATCTACAATACAAAAAGAAGCTATATTTTCCGTCAGTGGAAAATACTGAAGTTACTCTGTAGATCTCTGCTGAACCCTGTCCTTCCCTAATCCAAGTCTGAGGTCTTTAAAGAATGTGATTCTTGGATTTTTAGTTCACCAGAAGAATTATGTGATTGCAATCTAATGAGATCAGTGGGGGAAAGGCAGGTTCCTTCTCACCTAAATTATTTTGTCTCTGACGTAGATAATCTACATTTGTTCCACTCACTGTAGAATCCCTTTGAGTCAATAAGGAGGTATAAACACTTTTTGGACATGAATCATCCAGTGCATTTTAGACATTTACATTAAAGTTGGATCATTTTCACTGCAGCACTGCTTATTTCCTTTCTATTTGATTAGAGAGAGTACATGGTTCAGAAATAGATGTCGCCATCTAAAGTTAGGTGAAATGAATCCCACACAGACAAACTGTTGTAGGAATGCTAGCTGAATGGGAGACTCATGAATATCTTTTTCATCGTCCTCTGAGGATGAAGTATAGAGAGGACTGGGAAGGGGCTGATGGCCACGTTCTGGAGAAATCTATGTAAGAAGGAGAGAATAGAAGAAAAAAGAGCTGAAAAAAATAGGATAAACATTGCAATGAGAAATTTGCATCTAATACCAAATTATTTGGAATAGTCTACTCTGACTTTGCTAACTGCAAAGAGCTATAGTGGAATCTCATAATATTGAGTAACCGGATAATAAAATGACAGATGAAAATTAATGCTCATAAGTAATGCAAAAGGAATAAAAATAACTCAAACTATTCATAGCTGATAATGCCTCTAAATTAGCTATTACCATTCAGGAAATAGATTTTGGAGTGACTGCGGATAGATATTCAGAAACATCAGCACAGGGCTCAGGGGAGGTCAAAAGAGCATATGAAACATTAGGAATTATTGAGAAAGAAGTGAAGTAAAACCAGAAAATTTGTTATGCTATTGCATAAATTCGTGGTGCTCCCACAGCTTGAATGCTGTGTGCAATTCTTTCCCTGTAGCCTCAGGGTGGGAATACGAAAACTAGAGATGAGATAGAGAAGGGCTGCAAGATGATCAAAGATATGGAACAGCATGACAGGCTTTAGGTCTTCAGCCTATAAGAGACCTCTGAGATGATAAAATGGTTGTAATATGATAAAGAACTACACATTTATAAATGGTGTAAGTAAATAGGGTATCATAAAATCACAGAATGGTTGAAGGGATTTCTCAAGACTGTCTAGTCCAACACGCTCCCCCCCAAGCAAGGTCACCTAGTGCCCAGAACTGTGTCCAGATGGCTTTTAGGTATCTCCAAGGATGGACACTCCATAAACTCTCTGGGAAACCTGTTCCAGTACTCAGTTCTCACAGTAAAACAGCTTTTCCATATATTTAGACACAAATTCCTATGTTTCAGTCCAAGCCCATTGCCTTTTGTTCTGGTACGATTGCATACAATTCTTTGTCCTCTGAGGTTGAAGGGACATCCTATGAAATCATTAACAGCAGATTTAAAGTGAACAAAAGGAAGCACTTTTTCACGTGATACAAAATTAAATCATAGTGCTCACTGATAAAGGAGGCCAAATGCATAAAAAAGCAGTTATTATATGAAATCAGATTTATCTTTCTATGAGTATTTTACATTATGATCCGGTACAAATTCCTGAGTAATAAGTTTCTGAATAGCTAACTGCTGGAAAATGATATTTGTTTTATCACTGCATATTTTTTGCAAAAATTGAACGACAGGAAGTTCTGCCTGAACGTGAGGGGGAATTTCTTCACTGTGGGAGTGACAGAGCACTGGCACAGGCTGCCCAGAAAGGTTGTGGAGTCTCCTTCTCTGGAGATCTTCAAGGCCCGCCTGGATGCAACCCTGTCTAACGTGCTCTAGGTGACCCTGCTTGAGCAGGGAGGTTGGACTAGATGATCTCCGGAGGTCCCTTCCAACCTTACTGATTCTATGATTCTGTGATTCTACTTCTGTTATATCACTATATGCTTCTCTGTCTTTTATACTTTCCTGAACTATTGGCTAATGATTGCTGTTGGACCCATGTTCTGGGCTGCACTGGCATTTAGTCTGTGACGGTTCGTGCTGCTACTTGTAAAAAGGGTCTGGCATCACGGAGAAGTCTGTACCAGGTCTGAGTCGAGTAGATGACCATTGTATAGTTGATCTCTTTGGACATAAGTCTGGCACAAAGGATGGCAGAGGTTTCCTCTGAGAGGCCACCAAAATATAACAATGTAAACTTCTGTCCCTGGGAAAAGCTATTAGAACTGAGAAAACAGCCATAACTTTCTGTTTTTTTCTAATTTGTCAATATTGTGAAGGAAGAGATCTTCAATTGGTTTAGTTGAAATATACTTGGGGCAAAGCTTGAAGAATCTACTTGAAGAATCAGATCAAAAGCACTGGGCTTGGTTCAAACAGGCTATGCCTTGACCAGTAAGAGTTCTTAGCAATTGCTGGTGGTATAATTCAAAACAACCAGATGATTGCTTTTGAAGAAGTGCAAGACTGACTTTCTTTCCTCTCCCTTCCCACAGTCACTATGTATGGCTCTGAACACTTGAACACAAAATAAATACATCAGACTCAGACTTACTCCTTTTCTGGCAGTTAAGTTTGTTGAAAACTAATGTAAGAAACACTAGAAATCTGAGCAGAGAGCAGAGCAGATTTTGTTTGGATAATAAGGATGTGAATCCATAGTAGCTTAAGCTGATTTAAGTCATAATTTTAACTTTTCTCCTTACTTGTGGAAGGAGACAATGGAGAAGCAACAGACTCAACTAAGTTGTAAGAGTTGCTTATTCCACAAATGTTCTTTACACCTTAATAACGCAATTAAAGCAACTTAATTATCTGATTAACTAAGGCTTCTTAATTCTTTGTTTACATGTTTGACTAGACAGTGATAGAGCCATAGATTTTTCTTTGCCTGATGTCAGTATGCAGAGTTGAAATTAAGCCTTAACCTCCTCTTATTGCATTCAGGAGATCAATTTATTTTGCTGAAACAAAATGGACATAGGCAGCTGCATTGCAATGTGACTAATAAAAGTCGTGACATTACTAAGGTGTCAAAAAGTGTTTTTACTGGTTGCTTTACTCTGAAATGAATACTGTCATTTAAAAAGTGTCATATTGAGTCTATTGAATTGATGGAAATTTTCACTGAGGTTTAGAACTGGACGCAAGCAGTTGTTCTGCTTTGAAAAGATTAAAAAAAAAAAAAGAGAGAGAGAGAGAGAGAGAGAGAGAAAAAGAGAAAGAGGCATCCTGATGATACTTAAACAAAATCCATCAGTCCATTCAGAACCATGACTGCAGATCTCAACGATTACCATCTTTCCACAACAGCTCACTATCCCTGCCATGCCTCCCTCCATTGACAGTAGGCAGGGGAAGGATATGTATCATGAGAGGTGTCATGCCGGATTACCTAGTCCCTATGAGCCTGTTTACTTAATTCTAATTCCAAATCTTTTCAGATTTTTATTCCTGTTGACACAGCCAGCCACTTGGAATACTAAGATTCCTCCTGAGATTTTCAGAACTGGATTTGAACCATTTGAATTCATAAATCTGTTAATTTCAAAGCAGGGCAGATTTGGCGTGACAATTCATGAGATGCGAAAAACGTGGCATTCCAGCAGCAATAAGTATCATTTCAAGAAGAAGCAATCCTTTTATTTCGCAGTTTTGTTTTTGGTACATCTGTGGAATTCCACTACTCTCTGTGAATGACAGTTAAGGCCATATAATATAGTAGTTTTGTTTTGTTCAGTTATAAGGTAACATCTTTTCTTTTGCAAGCCTAATCTAAGGAAAGTGACAGATGCTTACGGAGTCTTGCTTCTGCACTGCAGCTAGGGCTATCAAGCACATCATCAGAGCAGGAACTGTTAGTCCATTCATCATTCATGAGGGCTGGTGGGATGAAGAACACGATATAAAGGGAATGAAAGTGACGCACATCAATATTTTACCGCAAAATCTTTGTGGGGATTAGCATGTTGTCAGTTCCTGTCTTCATGGGTACCACAAGCAAATCTGCATTTCTTATGCAACCATTTTATCATTAGCACCTTACATATAGTACTAACATATCAAGAGAATGTTGAGAAATAGGAACTTTTCCTTGAGGGCACCAGAGGACTGTGTATCATGGGCAGAAGAGGCAGGGTTGCCCCCACATGGGAGGGTGAGTCGGGGACCGAAAGCCACCTCAGTGGTGTGCAGCCCCATTGCTTTGGAGTAGATGAACAGAGCAGTGGTGATGGCAATGGACCCTTGAAACACTCCAGTGATCATCAGGCAAAACAAGACAACAGGTCAGGTCGAAGGTCCACCCAGGGACTCCAAATCTCACTTCAGGAATGGAGTTGGGGCTGGCACACCTGGGACACAGCTTAGGCAGGGAGAGAAAGGCCCAGCTTAAACACTGCCCCTAGTCACAGGGTGTGGGGTAGGCCCCAGTCTGATCAGGGCTGGAGAGGCCTGTTAATACTCAGCATGGATTCACCAAGGAGAAATCATGCTTAACCAATCTGATAGTCTTCAATGATGGAACAACTGTCTGGGAAGATGAGAGGAGAGAAGTGGATGTTGTCTACCTTTACTTCAGTAATTTTTTTGACAGTATCTCCCATAACATCCTCATAGATAAGCTCAGGAAGTGTGGGCTAGATGAGTGGACAGTGAGGTGGACTGAGAACTGGCTGAAAGCCAGAGCTCAGAGGGTTGTCATCAGTGGTGCAGAGCCTAGTTGGAGGCCTGTAGCTAGTGGTGTCCCACCAGGGGCCGGTCTTGTTCAACTTATTCATCAGTGACCTAGATGAGGGGACAGAGTGACTCCTCAGCAAGTCTGCTGATGATACCAAGCTGGGAGGAGTGGATGATACATCAGAAGGCTGTGCTGCCATTCAGAGAGATCTAGACAGGCTGGAGAGCTGGGCGGAAAGGAATCTCATGAAGTTCAACGGAGGGAAGCACAGGGTCCTGCACCTACGGAAAAATAACCCTAAGCACCAGTACAACCTGGGCGCTGCTGGAAAGCAGCTCTGCAGAGAAGGACCTGGGAGTGCTGGGGGACAACAAGTTAACCATGAGCCAGCAATGTGCCCTTGCGGCCAAGGAGGCCAATGGTATCCTGGGGTGCATTAGGAAGAATGTTGCCAGCAGGTTGAGGGAGGTGATCCTGCCTCTCTACTCAGCCCTGCTGAGGCCTCATCTTGAGTACTGTGTCCAGTTCTGGGCTCCCCAGTACAAGAGAGACATGGATCTACTGGAGAGAGTCCAGCGTAGAGCTACAAAGATGATCAGAGGGCTGCAGCATCTGCCCTATGAGGAAAGGCTGCGAGAGCTGGGCCTCTTCAGCCTGGGGAAGAGGAGACTGAGGTGGGATCTTATCAATGTGTATAAGTACTTGAAGGGAGAGGTGTCAAGAGGATGGGGTTGGACTCTTTTCTGTGGTTACAAGCAACAGGAGAAGAGGCAATGGGCACAAACTGAAACACAGGAAGTTTCACCCGAATATGAGGAAGAACTTCTTCACTGTGAGAGTGACAGAGAACAGGTTGCCCAGAGGTGGATATCTCCTTCTCTGGAGATATTCAAAACCTGCCTGGACATGACCCTGTCTAACATGCTCTAGGTGACCCTGCTTGAGCAGGGAGGTTGGACTGGACGATCTCCAAGGTCCTTTCCAACCTCAACCATCCCGTAACACTATGATTCTGTTAGTACCACAGGGCCCTGGCACTTTGTCAGAGGCAACACAGCAAGCTTTGCTGCTGCCTTGCTAGATTTGATCTTGAGATAATGAATTTTGATTGTATCATCTGCAATTTGATGTAAGCCCAAAAATTCTGTGTGAACCCCTAAACACTTTGATTCTTGTCTTTTGCTTCTTATGATTCAACAGTATTTGTACAGAAAGTCTCCTGCTGCTTTTCAGATTTTCATCTTGTCATGGCTGGACAGCTTTCAGCAAGCCAGGAAATCCCCCACTGATGTCTTTGTTATCATTGCTAGGGCACTTCTGATACTCAGATTAACACACCTAAAATCAGCTTATGTGTTTCTACAACGTGCTGTGGTCCTATGTATGAGTACACTCATACGAATATGCATCACTCTAAAATAATTACTGCCTGTAAGATTTTAACAATCTTGTTAATGCAGATAATCTCTCTTAATCGTGATTCCAAAGAATGTTTTCTATGATCTCTGGTTTGCTTTTAATGAAAGCCAATAGATTGTAATCTACTGTCTTCCTGGGTTTTCCAGTAGCTTTACTATTCAAGAATGATTTTGAATTAAGCCTCTTTTATGTTTAGATGCTTCTGCTGTTTTCCTTGTATATTTTGCCTTCCAGACCATATGGTTTGAACGTTGTCTGAGCATGATTTCAGATTCGTAGAGGCATGTTCAACACTTTGTTCCACACAGGCTATGTACAGAATTTCCCAGGGTGCTAGATGACTTCTTTTAAGGCATTGCTAAAATCCTTCTCTTCCTCCATCTACCTCTGAAGAAGTAAAGTAATTTCATTTCATCCCATGTTTGTCTCTCGCTGACTATCAGACACAAATGAAACTGTTAACCCTCTTAAAATCGAAAAGCTAAAACTGACTGGACTTAAAGAGATTGCAGCCTTGGTAAATTGCTTTACCACCTGCCAGATCCAATCAATACTGTCTTTTCCTTTAATATGTTTTAAAGTAAAAAACAACAAAAGACAATGCTCAAGGGTTTAATTTATCAAAAAATGCATTCATGTTTTTCAGACTAGTATGTAATGTCCAAATCTTTGGACAGAAATCACTTAATTCCAGATTAAGACACATTCTATACAATGAAACATCACTAAAGGAAATGCAGTTCAGATTCACATGTTCTTTGAGCAAAGCCTTTTATCATTGATATCAGTTCCTAAGGGTCCCAAGCTACATCTGCGTGGGCTTCCTACAGCTCCCAGAGGAAGCCAGAGGACTTCTCCACCTGCAGCTGTCTAGGGAAGAATGTGTGCTATAGATGTGAAGAAGAAATGCAGAAGCGAACAAGACGAATTCTCGGGGCACTTGCAGTCAACACATATTAAAAATGAGAGCACTGACACCACTGCAGTTCCTTTGCTGCACCCCGTGGGTATTAGCTGCTAGGAAATGCCAAGCATCATCATCTTGTCCTAGAACCTGAAGTACATAATTCCTCCCAACACAACTCTTAGCTAAACTGAACATAACAGCAGGCTCTCAACCACGCTTGTCCAAATTTAATAGCAGATTCAGCTTGCAAATTGGTTCAGATCTCACAGCTTACCTGAAGAAAACATGAAGCAAAGTTCAGCTCCTCATTTTTGAGACTGCTGTGTTTTCTTTGCATCTATATGAGGGCCTTTCTTGTTGCTGAATAGCAAAAATTAAGTTAGTTTTCAGAGCCTTCCTTTGCCACGTTTTATTGACACTAGGAGACATGGGTGCACCTGGAAAACACAATGATTTATTCAGTCCAGTGAACTGCTTCACCTCCTCTTCCAGTCTCACTTAAAATGCTGGAAGTGAAATTTAGTTATTGATTTATGTATAACACAGTCCCCTGTATAGGCATATAAGTATCTGCTATAGGTACTGGATGAAGTGTCGGCTTATTTAGAGAAAGCTGGCAATCCTGTAGGACTTGTGCTTTTAGCACAGAAGGATCTAAATTCTCTATTTAGAAAATAGAGTTAATGCCCTGGGAATTGTTACAGAAGTACAGTCATACTTCAGAACAGATGTTCAAGTCAGTACGAAACAAGTGCCATGGCACTTTTGAAAACTCTATTTATGTAAATTTACCTCTGTACTGCCCAAGCTGTGTTACAATCTTGGCCCTAACTGTCCCAAGCTCTACAAGATACATTTTTATGAGTGCTTATCTCCTTCTGAAAATGAAAGAAGACTTCTATACCTGTTCGATGAACACCTCAGATACTCGTGCCATCACAGAGAGCAGCTTCTGTCTGCTGCCCACTCACTCTTTCCATGGCTGTTCATGGAATGCTCAGCATTACTTCTTCTACCTCTTCTGCTGCTCTTGAAGATGAGCAGTGGACTGGATCAGGGATTTCATGACTGAAAACAGTCAATTTTGCCAGGTTACTTTTCAGATAGATCTCTGTTCAAGTTCAGAGCACAAACCCTTGTGGTTGCACAACAAGAGAGGAAGAGGAAGGAGAGAGGGAGGAAGACATGGATTGCTGTAAACAACACAGCCGAATGAGAAACCATAGCTGAAAATCTGTTCCACACCTTTTCTCTGCTTCCCAGCAAATGCAAGATGTGATTATCTCTCAGTCCAAATCTCACATAAAAGCAGTTTGGGCAAAATGACTATAAAAACGAAGCGATTCATCTCTGCTTCCTGTAAAGACTTACAGTGTTCTTCTGGATGACTTTCACCATGCATGAGTTTTGTGTGCTGTAGCTACTAGGCTGTGAAAGAGCTGCTCTATAAAACACATACTGATGTCAATGATTAGCAAGGGAAAACAACAGTTTGCCTGGGTCATGTTCTACTATGTAAATGTTGACCACAGGAAAGGGAGAGCTGCCAAGATTTTTTCAGAAATCCCCACACAAACACTGAAGGTGTGCAGATGTACACAGCTTTCTTATAGGGAAGCTGCTTCAGCCATTTTTAGTATCAGCAGGTCAGATGGGGGTGTCACAAAAGAAGCTGAAAACAGTCTTCATTTAGCAATGGGCAAGGTTAGAAAATCACAGATTTTCAGTCATGGTCCTTATTCCCTCATTGATATGCAGCATTTTAGCCTTTGATACAAGTCATGTGTCTGTGTAGGAGGGAGAGAGAGGGTGAATGGAGCAATGTTTGGTCAAGTAAATTTATCCAATCATTTTTACAGACTAAGGAAAGCCTAGTAGTCAAAATAATATAAGTTCACTTACAATCCTAGCATAATATAACAGACTATATTGCATTGCCAATACTACCCTGGGCAACAGCAACAACTATCATCAGATTATTGTTTCTTAAATATTGAACATTCAATTCAGAAAACATAAAATTGGGTGAAAAGCTTTAAAATCCATAAGATTTCCTAAGGCCATTGTTAGGTCATAACCGTGAGTGATTCTTCTTGTCTTTATGCTTATCTCCTACCAATGTAGCTTCACTTACTTCCTCTAATTTTCTCATGATTTTGTTAGATCTGATTTACATCTACATGCTAGAATACAAGATCAAAGAAGTGATGAAATCACTAAGGGTCACTTTGTGATTTATTCTTCTCACTGTCACTGAAGTAGAACAGTTTCATAATCGACACAGATTTCTTTATAGGCATTAACCAGTAAAGTGTTCAAATGCCTGCCCAGGTCTGCCCCTCTTTAGGAAAATATGTCTTGGACTCATGTATATTACTGAGTGGAGATCTCTTCCTGAATCAAGGTGTTGTCAGATAAATCTAGTTCTATATGGATGGTACCGTAGGAGACTAAGTGGTGTTAATGATAATCCAAAAGAACACATCGCCGTGCTTAATTTTAAATATACAAAATGCTTGGATCTGCTCTGTGCAGATGTTCATTATCTGTCTGTACTCTGAAGATAAACCCAAGAATGACAGGGAATTAAATTTCACTAGATATAAAAGAAAAAATGAGAATAAGTGATTTCAGCTAGGTATTACACAGGTTAATGTTAAAGAAAAACTGCATTTATACAGGAAAAAAGGCTTGATGGAATAGTACTGTCAGAGTGAAGTTTCAGAAAGGCCTAGATAAACAACATCCAGCTGTGATCTACCTCTTCACATTTCTTAAATGATTATGGTTGCAACAGAGAAAAAAAAATCAAGAAAATCACATTTCTGTTATTCATGTTTTCAGCACATTACAAGTAAAACAGCCACAAGATGGCAACACACTACCCCTTCATACATTGCTGAAATTTGCTGCCTTTTAGCTTCAGGGAATTTAACGAGGAATAGACAGAAAGTGATCATTTTAAGAAAAAAAAAAATGATCCCATATTTGTTGTAAGTTTTCTTATTCCTTTTACTTTCCTGAGGTTTCTCTCCAGTTGCTGCTGTTCGTTGGCAGGGCTTCATTTGAATGAGTGAAGGCGCTACATGATGCAATATTCACTCTTGTCTCTGCAGTAAGAAACAGATGTGCACTTGTGAATGTTGCAGAGAGAACAGAGCCGAGTGCTCTTGTCAGACCAAAGGCTCGATTAACAGAAAGAAACAGATGCGCTTCTCTCTGGAATAATAAAAATAGAGACAGCATAATGTTACAAAGAGGGATAGAAGTGGGATAGTACAACCTTCAAAGCTATGTACTTAGAGACTAATAATGGGAATTTCTGCTGTAAAATAAGGACTGTGATTATATGAGGTGGAGAAAAGACACCTGAGTGTCTTGGCTCAGAATGGCACTGGGTCACCTGTGAGGCAGCTATGAAAAAAGCTGAGGTGTACCAGGGTGAATTGCATTTGTAGGTGACCTGGAAGGCCGTGTCATTGCAGTTTGTTTGCATTCCACTTGCACCACAGCAATCCGATATGTTAGGGCCCCTGCTGATGTGGCTCAGAGATGATTCCCCTCCCCTCTTCTGGAAATACAACTCAGCTTTCTGATGTGGTTACAACAAAAGGCAAGATGTCAGGAAGTGCCTGGTTCATGTACTGTGTTTACAGAGTTAGGATTAAATTAATCACTAGATCTGAAGGCAGGAGGAAATTTTTCTCAGGTCAGAGGGTTAGGGATTATTGAATATGGTTTATGCATTCCTGTATAACAGGATGGTGTTACTTATGTCCTAAGGCAACCTGGGAATTTCATCTAAAAGTGCTTGCTTGTTTTCCTCTTGTAACGTGTCATAGCTGACTTCTGGTTTTATGCTACCACCTCCAGCCTGTGACATGAACAGGTAGCTCTGGGGGCTCCTTACATAGTGCACTATAGTGTTAGGGCTCTGGGCTAAACAGCATTACAGTTTGCCACATGATCCCATAAAGTAGCATTTTGCTAGACCTTGTCTGTAAATGTCTGGCTTAGAAATGCTGAAGGAGGTTACAAGTTAAATGAATCCCTAATTTAGCTCTAGACCTTAAATGACAAGCTACAGATGAGAAGTTTTATTCCATTTCTGTCATCCTGAGTAATTTATTCCCTATCCTGCTAGCTTTGAATTGCCATCTTGTTCCTACAGTCTCAGATCCCCTGCTGCTCACAGGTATTAGAATAACCAGTCTATTAAATTGTTGATCATTTCTGATGATCCCAAGAAAGGTCACACTTCATGCTATTCTATCCTCTGCATAAAATCAGTTGGGCAGCTAATGCAAATTGAAATCCTTCCTGACTGTTGTAGACAGTTGGGCTATAGTTTGTAAGTGGAGTTTGAATTGCTAATAAAAATTTTATTACACTTTGCCTGTCTCTTGTATAGCTTTAAATCTACAAATCTGATATTAGACTGAAATTTATTTTGATTAACCACTTTGATTTTATATTATTCTAATTTGCATTTCAACTACTTTCCTCTTCTCACTGATGCACACTTTCAATAAAGATAAATATTTTTTCCTGTCATAGGAATTGCATTATTACAACCCAAGATGGATTGAGAGATGCTTAATGAGAAGTCATTTTTTTTTCCTTCTAAATATTCTTTGTTCTGGATGAAGAGGAACAAAGGCATCAAGATGCTGATGGATTGCTTTACAAGACCATCAACCGTGCATGGAATGTATTAAAATTGTAGGATAATGTTGAGAATTCATGGTTTATATGAGGAAAACAGGAAAGGAAGGGATAACTGGTCGTTAAACGGTCTCTGTCTCTCAAGGACTAGATGGTGCCAGTTGATCTTCTGACTTTACACTTTGGTTCCAGCCTTTCTCATTACCGCCATCACCACACTATAGCAACCTGAGTTGTACCTACTGTTATGCTATCAGAGTTACAATGGCTTTTATTATGAGTTGTTTCATTGATGTCGGATTTAGAAGGAAAGAAAGAGTAAATTCCACCTCTTCTTTCCTCTCTTTTATGTGTCTGAATATCCATGAATGTTTTCCATGCCATCTATAAGATAGTAAATGTAGTATGGTTGACAGAGAACAGACAGAAAGCTTATGGAAAGAAGATAGTTCTAGTGTTTGAAAATAGCTCCTTGCTATGGGGCCTGAGGTGTGAATAGATCATGGAATTACTATAGCTGCTTGAGAATTTTCAAAGACTGTTTTTTTCATTACAAAATCTGATTTGTCATAAAAAGCCTGCTTGTGGGAAAGGCTTAATTTCAGTCCACTTCTCTATGTGAGTTTCAACACTTTGCTTCAGCCTTCTGAAAAAAAAAACCAAACAAACAAAAAAAAAAACAAAAAACCCTTCCTTTTATCAACTAGTTTTGCCACTTAGAAAATTAAGCCACTTTTAGAAACAGGCCATTTCAAGAAGACTGAAATAGAAAATGTGTGGTGTGATCGCTCTATATTTTTTCTTTTTTGCATATGTTTCACTATGAATGCTTTTGAGATTTTTGACTATTATGATTTAGCAAGGAAAAATGCAAAGTCTTAGAAATTTTCACAGAATGGGAAGACCATTTTACATGTAGCTTGACTGATCGAACCCCTCTCCTGACTATCTTTTTAGTTCCATAGTAGCTCCCATATGTTCAAAAGTATTTTCATTATATTTCTCTGCCCTGTATCGTAAGTCCTGTAACTTCCTCATTTGAAAAAGGACTCTAAAAAGTATCAGCTTGGTTTCCTCTATTACTGTTAGCTGTCTGGTTCATGCTTTCAGTTTATTTCTGGTTAAGTAAGTGTAGTATCATACATTATGACTTTCTATGTGTCATTTCAGTTTATGTAAAATGATGACAAGATCTTGCTATCTGTACCAGTGACTAAGGAATTCTGATTTGATATTGATTTTACGCACTTTATTTGAAGTATGAACAACTATATAGTTGTAGAAACAGAGTTCTTATGTCTGTTATTACTGGAGCCCATGTAGAACTTTGGGAGTTAAAATATGATCGTAATTATAGGAGGTTGCATTAGGTAGGAAAGAACAGAAAAGACTCAGGGCCATTCTCACTGAATTTACCCGAGAATCATCCACAGATGTTTTCTTAGATTCTGTGCTACATCAAGATACTCATATTCTGTTTTAGGGCTATTTTCATTGCTCTTCTTTTTGTTCCCTATACCCAAAGTAATTTATCCAGATTTCAGGGAAATTAAAATCACCTGTCTCTAATTGTTTAAAAGTGCAGATAGCTAACTCTTCTGATCCAAGCATCTAATTTCTCTGCATTTCTGTAAGTGCACACTAAGATCACTACAAGCTCTTCAGCCAAACCTTTCACAGTTCTTTTTTCTTTCACTCTTTTTAGCCACATAGATTTTCCTGATGTCCTTTCTTGCCCTTTCTTTACTCTGACTCATTCACCACACATCACTAATGTGTTTTTCTGTGCTTCACTTTCTCCATCTGTGAAATGAGGAACATCTATATTTGCTGTTGTGTGAAGGTAATAGATACACTAGAAATACCCCAGTTAGTTATTGCTATGTTCCCTTTTGCAGGCAGCTCCTTTAATCAAACCACTGGGGTACTATTTTGTTATTGCTCTGAGGCACTGTAATTTGATGTGTTCAAATACTGCTGCTATTCTAGGCTATTTTGAAAGAAGGATAAAATACTGTCCCATTTATTATTCTGAGAGATAAACTTTTCCTTCGGAGAACCTTGCTGATTTGTTTGTGAATGGGATAAACTATGTACATTTTAGAATATCTCAAGTGGTGATTTACATCAGTAAGGGTGTATGTAAAATGTTACAGTAGCAGAATTTGGTTGGTTATTTCTTTGCATGTGTGCTCTTGACACTGCTATCAGTTGCTTATAAGAATTACAATGGCAATGGAGGAACAGGCCCTAGAACTTGCTCATGAGGTACAGATTATGACAGCCCTTCAAAGATAGTGGTGGTTTCACATATTCATGCCCTGTCAGAGGAACTCCCTGGACCATCTCTTTTCTACCTCAATTGCTGTGAGGGATTGTTGGTTAGAGAGCAAATTTCTAGGACACTCTGTGCTTCAGGCTTCATGAGTATTGGCTACACCCATACCCCAAACAATAAAAATTAAAGCTGAATGAAACATAACTCTTGTGTTCACATCAGTATACAAGAAATTCCACCTTAATGAAAATTTACAAATGTTTTAACTGCTCATGACCAAAGGGAAACCTCTCGCATTGACCTAAGAATCTCAACCTCCTTTTTCCCACTAAACAATTCTTCCCCCAGGTGGACATCTAGGATCAAAAGTATATGGTTAAAGTGAGACAGAACCCCCCACCCCGACACCAAGATTTTTGAATAAATGCTTTTAGCAATTACGACTTTTAAAAAAACCTCTGTAATATTATGCTTCTGTTGTTTAGAAAGAACAGTTTTGGAAGCAACTATGAGCACACTACTGCCTGCCACCTTGTGCACACAGCAACCTTGCATGTAACCTGTTTGACTGTGCCTGGCAGTGCACTGTCCTCTCTGGAGTTTTTGGGCTTGGGTAGATGTATCTGTCCAGCAGGGTGTCCTTTACTCATAGCTTAGTTTGTCATGGTAGGCAATGGGATGAGGTGGGAGCACAGTCCCATTGGTATGTGACTGCATCGCTCCTTATGTCAATCAATCACCAATCACACCATCAATATGAGTATGGGCAAACGGGAAGGGTAAATAGGTGGCCTGCACTCAGAGGCTTGCTCTCTGTGGGGACTGTTGGTCTGGAGTCCAGCCTTGACAAAGCTCAAAAGATGGCGCTATATAGGCTTGAAACCTGGGCAAACAGAATATATCCCACATATTCAGCCTAGTGTTCTCAGCATGTACATGGAGCCAATTTGACACAGTCATTACTCTTGACTGTTCACGGTCTGTGCCTATTATGATGGCCTCTTTCCTGCACAAAGAGAAAGGAAAAAATTCTAAGCTAATCCCTTGCTTCACAGCCTTTGAAATTGCCCATTTGCCCAAAGCTTTGTGGAGAACCTCTCTAGGAGCGTTCTTCCTTTGCTCTCTTCCTCTGCAATGGTCCTGAAGCCTCTGAAGCAGTGAGTGTACTTATCAGAGGAGTGTACTTATCTCTTCTGTTAACTATTTTCAGACTGTTCCTTAAGCAGCACAATTTGCAGCTGAGTCTGACCATTCACCAGTAAGTGAATGTTATCCAAATTTTTAGTTCAAAATAAGATGAATTACAAGCATTTCAGTTTCAATTTCAGTCTCTGTTTGTTTTTCTCCAAGCTGTATAATTGAGCTGCCATTTCTAAATCATTGTTTCCAGCTTCTTGCCACTTAACATCTCTAGCATTTCAAGTAGATTAATCTTGAATCCTTTGTTGCATAAATATATTTCAAATGGAAATAGCAGCGAATCTTAGATGTTCTGAATCTCCTCATCTTCACACCTTATGTAGTCAGTGTTATTAATGCAAAGTAAAAACCAAGCAACAATGAGTGTCTGTTTTTTGCCTGCATTGGGGATGGAGATGGGATGGAAGAGGGACAAGTCTCTGATTTTATACAATCTCTCCACTGTTGAGTGTGTGACTGCCTACCAGAACAGCAATAGCTCATGCTGTTAGCAGTCTGCTGTAGATGTCAGTAGCTGGCTTTCCTTTGCTGTGCTGGCGGACTTCTGTTTGACTTCTTTCAGCTCCTCTGACTTTATCTGTTCTGTTATTCAAATAAGCCTCATTTGCATGAGAGGTTATGGTTAGTGCATAAATAGAAGAAGGTGGATGAGTTATGGTAAAATCACCCTGCTTGCTTGAAATGCATGCAGAAAGGAAGAATGTGCAATGAACAGGTACTGTGATGCATGTGGCACATACAGGCTGCTCAGTAATTTAGGAAATCCACAGGTAACAAAACTTGGTATGTCAGTAACAAATGGTGAACTCTATATATAGTCCTATGACTATACTGTCATCTTTTGTAGCTGTTCTTCCATTATTGCCTGGTTGTTTTTGAAAATATGGCTGTTGAGTGTGTGTGTGTGTGTGTGTGTGTGTGGAAACAGTATAATTTGAACAGTCAGTTCTGTACCAGACCCTGTATTTCTTGGGAACAATGTTGAAGATATGAAGGGACTCAGGGACTTAGAATTACTCCATAAGACCAATCCATCTGAGATATGACTGGCTTTTTTCATAGCTGTAATTTGGTATTTCCCAGCACAAGCATACAGCAAAAGAGGATCAAAAGCTGAGTTTTATGAAGTGATTACTTTGAATAGGGGAAGCTATGTGGAGGCATGTGTGAGATGATATGTATATGAAATAGAGGGCGAGAAGGCAGGCGGTCCAATGTGGACCATAGCTTTGACTTGCAAGAATAGTGGGATAACGCCAAAGGGTACATGAATACCTACCTCTGAACTATCACACTGTGAATCTTTAAAAATAGCATGAAAGAATTTAAAGTCATTTTCATTTAGAAAATATTTTGCTAAGCCTGTGCTCCTTGCCTTCATGCTGTGCTGCGTGTGAAGAAGCCAGTCAAGGAATGAAGGCCCGTCCCAGCTACGCAGGTCTCTGATGGAAGAGGTATGGCAGAACAGTGGGGGACTGAATGGAGGACCTAGGAGCTTAGTTCAGGGTTGCAGTGGAAGGAGAATGATCTCTATAGCAAGGATAGTCTCTTTAAAAGGAGATTTGGGGTTAGAATGGTAGAGATGAACTACAGTGGGTTAGAAGGATTTCACATTCAGAAGCTCAATGAAGGTTTGCATTTCATCTGTGGAAGGAAAAAGGAGATGGAAGAGGAGTGACATTGGGAGGTCTGTGGTGTTCTCTCTCGCCTGCATCCCCACACCATCTTCCCTGCATGGCTGAATGGTCCCTGCCTCCTGGTCTCACAGGGCCTCTTTTGCCATCTCTGCCTCTACTGTCCACACAGCTGCCTAACTTCACACCCATCATCCCCGCATCTTTGTTCCCTCCTCATCTTCCTGCAGGTTCTGACCATGGATGGGGGAAAAGAAAGAGCTGGGAAAGGTGTGCAGCATTAACCAAGTGTCAGAGGCCTGGAGAGCAGGGCCGTTTTCTCCTGCTTTGGCTGCTGCCCTGCAGAGGAAGGCCAGCGGTGTCTGCCAGCGTTGAGGAGAAGGCTGCTGCGAAGGCTCAGCAAGTGCAGGAGTGCTCTGCAGGGTGGGCAACCTGCCACTGCCCACTGCCACCGGGAGTCTGCTCTGGGCCAGTGCCAGCCCTTACGAGTGACCTGAGAGGGACAGCGCATCTTGCAGAGCTGGTCACAATGACAGACCCTGTCTCAAGGACACCTCTACATGCCTCGGTTAGGTTCAGGCGTTTTGAACCAACACCCAGCCCATGGCTGGAGGGTGGGAGTGACTAGAAAGGGCTGTGTCCATTTACTGTGCAGCACAGCGCTGTCATTTAATGACTGTATCACTGCAGTACTGTTACACTCAAAGCAGCTCCTGCTCCCATGCTGTGGCTGTGCTCAGCTGTGGGCCTTCCTCCCTTGCTGCCCTCAGCAGTGCCCGCGCCGTGCCACGCTGCTGATCCCACCACAGATTTGCCCATGACATGACCCTCCGGGGGCGGCTGTCCCCACAGGGCGCCGCGCTGCGCGGCGCGGCCCCGCGCCCACGCTCAGCGGCGGCCGTTGGGCAGCGGCGCCTGTGGCAAGCGGCAGGTGGCGCCGCTGCGGCCCGCGCTGCCGGGCCCAGGCGGCCGTTAACGGTCGCCTCTTCGCAGCCATTTGTGTGGGGAAGGGGCTGGAGAGGGCTACGTCCTTGCACAGAGTATTGCCCGGGCTGTATTTTCAGTGGCAAGAGCGTGTACACTATTGGTAGCAAATCAAGTTAAATTAAACCAAAACCAATTCCTCATGTGGTTTTGCAGCAAGAAACTTTGCTGGATCACCTGGGCTGCCGTCCTCATAGCGGAGTGATGGACAGCGCTTTCTGAGCTAAATCTTGTGGCTGTGTATTTTGTTATTAAATACTGGCATTTATTCTTTAAACAAAACCAGCCACCATTTTTCCTTTCCTCAGTAACAGTGTGGAAAGGTGAGTCAAAAGGTGGGGAAAGCAAAAAAGCCTGTGAGCAAGTTTGAATAAATCAGAAGTAATTTTCAATGTCTGCAGAATAGAAATGATGACAGTGTTTTAAAAAATCCCCCCCCCAAATATTTTGACTTCTTGTCAGCTTTGGGTAATTTTGCTTGTCAAAATTGGGTTTCAGTCTGCAGCACTGCATTGCTAAGTCCAGGGAAACCAAAATCAATCGTATATTGACCCAAGTATTCTCTGGTCTAGCTATGTGATAGTGAAAATCAACACAATTAACTGAAAACAGTTCCTGTGGAAAGTACTGTGTAATAATAATACTAGTATAGTTTAATTCTCACTAAATAAAAATCTTGTGTAGAAAACTGCATAGCCTGAATTAGGAGGATTCAGCACTAGGATGTGACTGTGGAAGTATCCCTGGCTCAGCCTTCATCTGCAGCAAGACATTTGGTTAAGTTGGAAATACACTGGTATAGCTTACTGTAACTGGCCTTTGCAAGTGCTTTATGTTGATTTTCCAGCAGGCACTTGCTGTGTGCAGTATAGGACTTACTATGCATTTGCAGTGCCATTTAGAGACCTTGGGTAGAAGTTAGTTGCAGGGAAGTGAGTTCTGCCATTGATTATGCTGCAGTGGGGATGCCTACAAGGGCTGGTGGCAAGGAATTGATGTTGCCATCTAGAGGCTTCGTGGTGGGTGCTCTTCTGTGGTCTGTTTTCTCAGTGACGGAGTATTACTAGATTGTCCTTATCAAAGAACAATGGGTTGTTATAACTGTGCTAGTGGCATTTCTAATTTCTGACAGTTTTCTGTAGTTTTTCAGCATAAGTGAAATTGGGTAATTGGATTGATTAAAAGAGGAGGGATCGGAATTTACTTTTTTTTTTAATATTAAAAACCATTAAAATGTCAGCCAGCTCAGTAATTGATTAAAAGAGGGTGAAACTTTTCACTTTAAGGAATAAACTTTGAAATCAAGTTTTTCTATGGCACAGCTGAAAGTGAATGAGGAGTAAGAAGTGTTTCAGAGGAGCTCAAATTATAAGGAAGCAATTTAAGTAAAGGTCACATTTCAATTAGTTCTAATTTTTAGTCTCCTCTGTGTTGTATAAAGCTGTCTAGAAAACAACTGTGTTATAATGAGTCTAATGTTTTGCTTGTATGTGCTATTCAATATACTTGAATTTTGTGTGAAGGGACACAATGTCAGACAAAAGAAAAACAATGGCTAGACTTACCATTGTTTATCTATTTCAGCAAAACAGGATTAATGGATTATTTTTATAACTTTTTATAAAAACTCCACATGAGGAAACCTGACAAACTGCATGTATTTTGGGGATTTTAGCTTATTCCTCTCATGATGATTTAAAAAAATCTATATGAATTAAAAAATTAGCTGTTGTGACTACAGTATAAAGTTATTAATATAGGTAGGTGCTTACACATAGCTATTATAAGATCACTTTAGACTTCTAAATTGGTATTATTTAAGTTGTAACATTGACCCTGAAAGGTAGAGGGTACCTGTCTTTCTGTAGGCCTAAATTTTGCCTGAGGGAAGATGCAAAGATTTAGAGTACAAATACATTATCAATCTTTAACCTCTCTGTCAGCATCAGAAATGCTTCATAGCTAAAGACAGGTAGCCTTAGACTTGAACAAATCTATGCTCTAGCAGGTTGCTTTTCTCATCCCGTTCAGGAGAATGAATACATGCCTGATTCTGTAAAATCCTATAAAAGAAACCACTAGTCCCGAAATTTCATCTAGGATTTCAGCAGCAGCTGCTGTAGTAAGACTTCTTTCTAACTGCAATGTAACGGAGGCATACTTTAATATGAAAGTCCCTTAGTGGTAGTAAGATCATTAACGAATAGACTCAAATCGTTTCAAGATGTTCTTCTACCTCATTTTTAACCTGTTGAAAAATTTTCTTCTTTGTTGTTGGATATTCTTTTTATTTCACTAGAGGGCACTATTAAACAGAAAATAGTGCAATTTATTTTAGCTTGCAGATGAGAAGAGACATTCCTTGTATTCAGCTGCAGAAAATCCCGAGAAAAATTCAGTTTTGAGCAACTGTTCTTTTTTTTTTTTTTTTTTTTTTGTTCGTTAAACTCTACTGTCACTTTATTATGCTTAGTCTTCTCCACTGAGAAAAAATTCTAGAATCGTGTCAGCAAAACGTCAGACCTATTTCACCACTGGATGTATTTAAGCTATAGCTCATCAGCCTGAAAAAAGACAATGGTACAAAAAGGTATAGGACAGACAGTAAACTGGGCAAAGGGAATTTCCTCTACCAAAGGGGAAGTGATTCTCTTATACTTGTTTGTGAATGTTGCTTAATCCCTCACCTTAGCCCTCCCTCTTATTCTTCATTTCAAGAGCCAAAGAATGAAAATTAATAAGAGACTTTCACAGATTATCTTGAAACTCATGCCTATCCTATAAAAGAAACACTGGGTTCTTGTGAAAAAGAGTAAGTCCAAAAAGTTGTGGAATGAAAGCTGCTGAGTAAAGTGTGAAAACACCTAGAGCTTTGACTATTTCCAGCAGACTTTTCCATTCCACTGGTGTTAGCTTGCAGTATGAACCACCTTTATTTTAGAAGCATTTTGTGGTCAGCTATATCTGTCTACTGACTGAAGATGGGGAAAATTCCATGTGCTTAAACTCCTTATACTTTCTAAGAAGTGTAGTAATGTTTCCTGATATAGGGAGGAAGAGATTTGATGACCTAGGGGATGAATTACTGAAAACAAGGATGAGATCTTTCCAGCATTGTCCATCTGGTGTCTTTCACAACTCTATGTTAATATAACTAAGTGTGTAGAGGTTTAGGAACAAAAGCAACTGATACAAGAAATGCAATCACAAAACTATGTCACCACGGTTTTATGCTTAGCCAGTGTTCAACAGTGTCAAAAAAAGCAAATAGTTGAGGAATATGTATAGACTGAGGTTCAACAGGTTGAGTCTGAAGAAGGTGTGGATAAAAGGACTGTGGAGAAAAGCACAGATCCATGCTTTGAAAATTATTTTGCAAATCACTTTTAACCAAATGTGATTTTGAGTAGTCTGTCTCTCAGTCAGCACAAAAATGGCACAGATCTCTTTGCATATATTTTGGCAGTTTAAAAATACATGCTACATAGGCAACAATTTTTTTGAAGAGACTCTGCACACTGTTTTTCATGGAAAGCAGTATGAATTATTTGTTGGATGAGATGGAGTCCCTGGTGAGGTTTGTGATTACTAGTTTAACCACAAGACTGGCTAGATTTTGTGCCCTTTCCCTTTTCCTATCGGGCCCTGTAGAGCAGCAGTCCCCAATGTGTGACTTGTGAAGGATGTATTACACTCAAAGCTTCTGAAGCAGCCCAGACCCACAGGAAGGCTAAAACTCGGGCTGAGAAGGAGGGTGCAGTTGGATGTTCACACAGTGTGTTATTAGTCCATATTGTGGCTTGCACAGCTGCAAATGTAGAGTCTGTATAAAGATGCTAGGCTAACCTCAGTTTTAGACTGCAAAGTAGAATAGGCTGAGAGCCTGCTTGTAGGGCCCAGGAGTACTATGCGGTGGAGGCTTTTGGGCAGAGAAGGTTAGCACAAATATATACAGTGTTTTAAGAGGACACTGAAAGCTCCAGCTGATATTTTTAGGGTGATATACTGAAAACTGGTCCTATACTGAAATCTAGACCCTTTAGCTTCCCAAGAGACCTCAGCTGGCTGATTTGTTTGAACTTCCTATTCTGTTTCTCTTAATGGTGTCCGTGACTCTAAGGCCTTGGTGAAAGAATGTAAAAAATAACTGCTTGAGAGGGAAAAAATAAGAGTGGAGGATCACATAGTTTATAGGACCATTTTTTAAATGGGTTGTCGGATTACAGAAGTATCATAAACCCATGATATATTACATAGATTCTTTTTTACTTTACGTGCAAGGTTATTTGAATGATAAACTACAGTGCCTGGATCTCTCTGGTATTAATACCTGTGAGAATGCTCTTGCCAGACCTGCATGTTTCTTGCACTCCATTTGCTCAATTTAGTGTGTGATGTTTGGGTATTATCGCTTGAATAATACATGTATTCTCTAATAGCATTCATGTACTTTACCTCTCCTCTCCTCTCCTCTCCTCTCCTCTCCTCTCCTCTCCTCTCCTCCCCTCCCCTCCCCTCCCCTCCCCTCCCCACCCCTCCCCTCCCCTCCCCTCCCCACCCCTCTCCTCCCCACCCCTCTCCTCTTTTCTCTGCCAGAATCCAGTCAGTACTAATGCTAGGCCTGCATATTTGTGACATCGAGCAAAAGCAGGTGTGTGCAACCTGACTGCATGAGGTTCTTTGTCCTACTTTTCTTGTGTGAAGAGCAAATGACAGTCATCTACGGAGCAGTGATTAGAGAACAATGCCCTTCTTCACCTTCCTTTAGCTAAGCAGCCAATATATTTGTGTATCAAAACCTGCTGAAATAAAAACGGAGAAAGGCACTGGAAAATACGAAGGTAATGCAAGACCATCAGTCTCTTTGATTTGTACCTACTTTACAGGCACAGAAGTTCATTTTCTTAGTAGGCACCAGTTATATCATATATACATGTTTTCTTTCCAGATGTACCACAAGATTTTTTTCTTTTTCCTTCTTTCTTTTGGATCATAATTTAGTTTTTAAAAGAGAAAAGGTCTAGAGTCTATTTCTTATTTTATTTACATTGCCTTCTCTGAAACACCACTGATTTGTAATGGCATTATCTGCAGCCAGATGGTAATCTTTGTCTAACAGTCAAATGTTTTCAAAAGGCATGCCCTCCTGCACTCTGGAAGCGGTACTAGCTCACGCAGCTGTGTGTTAGACCATCCCTCACTTGTACATGAGAAGAGAAAAAAAAAAGATCACCCTCTGTTAGAAATCTAGCTGCAGGATGAAAGCAGAGAGGAAAAAAAATCTTAGATTCTGTACATACATGCACACATACAGATGTGTGTATATACATGTATATTTATATATACACATCTATATACATATATGTGTAACTGGATGCATGCCACTACAGTCTCTGCAGTGCAAGCCACATGCCAGATCTCTCTCTTAGCCTAGTAAGGCAACTGGTTATATAAAAGTAACTGCTGTATAATTATAATGTTTCTCCTTACTGGCTTCCTTTTCTTGCAGAACATGTTGCTACAATTGCTGATAGAGGTGCTGACTTTGAAAGTGACAGAGATAGCATTTTTTGTTTAGCTGGAGTGCTATGACAGGAAAGATGGTCTGCCTAGGACTATTTGCCCTGATAGAAATCCTATACAGTTACTATAGATTGTGCCTTCCCACTCGTCTTCCTAACTGGTGTTTAACTAGGGAAGAACTTAATCTTGATCTAAACAGCTGGGATACACTTACGTGTTTGTGCAGCATACCAGCCACTGTTAGCAAAGGAGCTAAAATTCTCCTAGCTGTTTGGTAATTCCATGTCCAGTTTAAATGGAGAAATTGACTCCGTATTGTACAGAGCTTTGAGGTGGATCTGCTTGAATCTTCTCCTTACAGTGAGCTCTCAAAAAAGACCACCATTTTTTTCTAAACTCAAAAGAAGTTGGTTTTTGTCAGAATATAAATTAGGATAGATAATATTTTTTTCCTTTAAATATTGAAAGCTCAAGGTGACTAGGGATGGAATAGAAATAAAGGGCTATAATTCAGACTCCTCCTGCCACTGTGTCCTTGCAGTTGGATTCTTGTTTCCAGGATTGCTTTCAGATAGCTTAGTAGCTTCCTGGGTTGTAGCAAATTTTGCACAGTCCTCTCTGATCTATGGAAAGTTTCTTTTCCAGTGTTTGTGAGGTTGAAGTGTCAGCTCCCTGCTTGGGAGACTGAGGTCTCTTTGCTTGGATTGTAGACACTGACTACTTTGCTGAGCCCCTTTTGTTCTTGTACCATTTTGGAGTCTCTGGAATTTTATCAGCCTGCAGTTTGGTGACAAGGTAGTGCCACAGACAAAGTAGTACGTGGGGGTACCTTAAAACAGATTAGAATGTGGATCAAAATTTACTAAATTCTACAAGAGCACCTACACTGAAATAAAGTGATGTCATTCTTGATTTATGGTAGCTCTTGTGACTACTTGCCCTGACTGCATTAAATCTTCCTCATTCTACACAGAAACTCTTAGAATTCTTCCTGGCTGTGATCATCCAGTCTGTGGTAGATGGCCCCCCACCCCTCTATGGAGAGATTTTTTAATCAGTCTTTCTGACTAGACTTTTCTGTGAGTCATTTTTGTGATTCTTCTATTCTCATTTCCACTTCTTTTGAAATGTCTCCTGAAGCTTTCTCTAGGCTTCAAGTTGTCAGTCATTTTTCCATTGTCCTCCATGATTATAGTTATTTCTGCTATGCAGTTCAATACTTGCTATCAAACATTAAGTGTTTGATATTTTTAATAGTTGCATGTGGCAGAGTGATATTTTTAATAGTTGTGTGTGGCCCAACTACTGATTTCATGGTTCCCTAAATCTGTTGCTGAGTGTGCAGAAATGCATTGATATTGTTTGCAACTGTACAGAGAAAGAACTTGGTGCTGATGGGAACATTTACAGTGGGATTTTTTATTGATTTTTTCCAAGGGAAAAATGGTGAAATCAAAATTCTCTTTACAGAAAATGTATATATTTCAAATATATAATTGTAAACACAGTTAAATATAATTTGATGTTCTGAACACAGAAATTTTTAAATGCCTTTTGGGACTGTAAATTTAGTCTTGTATCTTACCCTGTGGAGGAATAATCTGCATTGCCAAATATGTTTGCTAAATCCTCCCAAATTAAAATTTCTATTCTAAAAAGTCAGTAATTAGCAGTTGAGAGATAGAAAAACCAAGTGGAATGGAAATTTGCCAGCCAGTAAGTAATTGCTTGACAGGACTTTCAGATGAATTCTTTATTCAGTACCTCAGCATTTTTGTGGCATTTTGGTAAGATCCCTTCCTTATAGAGAAGAGATGGTTACCTGTCTAAAAGACATTTCCTGGAAGTTATGTACACTTGGTGATGTTACTGGCTTCATAAAAGTTGGTGGCCCACTCATGGGGTGAATCATCATGTCAGCTTGGAGATTTAAGAGTGAGCTTTAATATGAATAATAATCCTAAAAAAAAGAAAAAAGAGAAAAAAGAAAAAAGAAAACTATAGTAAAACCAGACTATGATGTGGACTTCTATATAAAATAAATTCTGCTAAAATAGTTTAATTTGAAAAACAAAAGTGACCCACATTTTCTTCCGCATTTCTTAAGGGAATTTTCAATCTAAAAATAAACTCCAAGTTGAATTTGCTTAAGGACAAATGTGATGATGAGTATTTCCAGCCTTACCTGAATGTTGATGTTTAACTGAACAATAGAAAGAATAATGTTTTTAAAATTATGTTCCACATAAAATATAACTTTTGGATAGCTATATCCTCTCAGTGCTTTATTCAAAATCAGCAGTGATCACTCTGAAATAGGTAAACCTTTTGAGGAAATTTATTTTTTGTTTTGTTTACAGATTACATCTGCCAGCCTTCCTTTAGCTACATTTCTGCCTTTTTTTCAAAACAGTATATTACGTTAAATCAGAAAACAAAGTGAATAGTTTTCTTACATAGCAAGAATTATTCAGTATTTCATTTATTTTCCATTTTAATTTTAATTTATTTGCTTTTTGAAAATGCAAATGTCTTCAGTTTCATAACATGGGTCAAAGTTCAAGTCAAATATTTGACTTTAAAATTATGTTCCTAAATATGGAGTCAGAAAAAAGAAGTACTCTATCAAAAGTGAGGCGCACCTGCAATTGCCACAGACCTTGTCACCTTTATGGTGTAGGACCCATGAAGGAGTAGCTGCAGTGGTAGGTATGGATTGGCTCCCTGCCTTGGGGCGTGCCCTGGATCTTTGTCCTCACTTCTGCTGTAGAACCATCAGCAGTCTCCAACTAAAATAATCAGTTTCAGGGTTATGGCTTTTACCTGCCAGCATAAAATGCTCACAAACTAGGTGAAGTTTTGGTTTGGATTAACCTCATAAACCTTTACATTCAAGAGTGCAATCTGAGGATTATTTTATGAACTGTTGATCATAAAAGCACTGAGTTGTGGGCTTTGATCTTATCACGGTGTCATAACACACTCCATTTGTTTTGTTAGACTTCAGTGTAAGAAAACTTGGGTCTAAAATTTAGAATTTAACCTCACCAAGAGCTTGTGTTTGGTTACTAACATAAGTAATGGTCGAACCTATTTTTTATTGGAGATGGAGGTTTTGATCAGTTCCTTTCATTCTGTCCCTTTGTACATATACACATATACATACTCAGGCTAAACCTGGTAATTATCTCTCTTGGCTGATTATTTTGGGGGCGATGATGCAAGAGTCATAAGCATTCATTTCTGTGGTGTTATCCCACTCCACCTCCTCACCATGTGTTAAATTGCTGCGGTATTTTTGTTCGTCTCTTGTCTAGTCCTTTCCAGCTTTCTCTGTTCTCACCATGGACTTAAAAGAACTGAATCTTTTTTATTTTCTCCTTTCTCTTTTTTTTTTTTTTTCTTCTAACTGAATGTGTGTGTGAGTGAAATGAAGGAAGAAGAACACTGGGCTGCTTGCTCTACTTTGCGTTGGTGTTTACTATGAGTCAGAACAACAGCTTGGTGCTCTTGAAAACTTTTCTGGTGGGAGAATCAACAGCATTGATGCAGCACCAGAAACAGCAGAATGTACTGTACTTGCGGTTCTCTGACTCAAGGATGTAATTGTGGATGGTGGGAAAGCATTTTGATGAAGGTTTGCACCTACTCATGCTATGGATATATAAAATTTCTGCTAAAGAAGCAAACCTGGTTGTTCAATATTCTTTTGCCCTCGATGCATTGAAACTGGACCTACTGGGAGAAATTTTGCAGATATTTCACTTGCCTTTCCATAGAGCTGCTGAAATAGAGTGGGTGTGAGAAGTAATTCTAGAATGAATACTTATGCATTGGCAGCACATAGATGCTTCAAATGAGATGACGTAGTCATCATACTGCTCTCTGGTAGTTTGCCTGGAAATATCCGAATTCATATAGTTTAATAACTACTTACTTCCTATGCCTAGAATTTCTTCGTTCCCTAAGTGTTCATAATTGCTTACAGTTAGATTAGAGATGATGATTTGGGCATGCTCCAGTGTCTTAATTGACCGGTCATATACTGCATGAAGACTACATTGTCTTGATTTTTAATTGAATGTTTAACTATAAAACTTTCTATCCCATATTAAGTGACTGAAATAAGCAATAAGAGGCAGTACTCAGTCCTACAGCTGAAAGTCTCTGTATAGCAGTAATAAAAGAGACTTCCAATAACTCTCGATGCAAGGTGCAAGTGGAGGATAATTTCACGGCGTACTTGTGTTCAAAGAACTTACTGGTATTATAAACCACTTCCAAACTGGGAAATTCTGCACTCAGGGCAGGGCATATAGAGAACAAGAAATACCAAGACATGATGTTGGTGTATTAGGGTAAGGTAGGTATACAGTATACAGTATACAGATTTGAGACAGGAAAAAATAAAAAAAAATAAAGGAAGAGGACACAACCCAGTGGTTCAAATTGCACATCATGAGCTGCATTTTCCTATGTAAAATTTTAAAATCTAAGTTTGAACAAAAATTGCCCACACATGATGGGGAAAAATACTTACTACACAAATGGTTTCAGTGTTCAGCTCTGCTGGATCATCAGCATTTACTAATTAAAAGGCTTAGTTTACATGAGGCATGATTTTTGACAGACGGTAATTTTACAAGTGAATCCTGATGTTGGTTCCTAGTAAATCTCAGTTATGCTAAGCTACCAATGAACAGACATGACAATAAAGGAAGGAGATAGGTGCTACAGTTCTCATAATAAAAGTTCTTTCAAATTGGCAGCTCTGCAACGAGTCTACCTTCATATAGAAAATATTATCCCAGAAGCTGAAATAGCTGTCGCTTTTATAGCAGAATAATGGCACTGCATTGTAGAGATGCAAAATTCTGCAGTTTCCACAGAGCACATGAGAAATGACTTAGATTTTCTTGACATATTGGAGATATTTGTTATATTTATGGATGCAAAAGAAAAATAGTTGCACAGACCTAGCTGCACAAACCTAACTGCTTAAAGGATAAGATAAGGTAACATGCATGTATCAGTGCTAGCTTGTTAGGGGTACCTGGGATGGCTAGCATTGCTAATTCTAAGCAATAACCTGGCTGAAGTTTGGCCTAGAACATACAATATTAAAGTCTGTGTTTTCGGTGACATGGTTAAAGAGAGCAAGAACTAGAAATGTCATTGATTGATTAAAATTCCATGGGCTGTTTATGTTTTGCAGTTGGATGCTGCTTTAGAAAAAAAGTAGACCAAGAGCTGAGATAAGTGTAGTATCAAGTTCTGAGTCTAAAGGCAATTATACTAATGCCAGAATCACACCTGAGTGTGACTGATCTGAACTGCTCACAGCAGGCAGGCAGAATCAGGGTGCATGTGAGGTTAATGACTGTACAGAACCTGCTTTCAGATATTTCAGTATTGGCTAGATATTAAACAGAAGAAACCAAATGTAAAAACATGACCTCTGTCAAAGCAGTTCACTGCCTGTGAACAGAAGACAGCTTCCTGACTCAGAAAAAGAGATTGATCTTGGGATAAATTTTTGGGCTGTGGTAAAATGATCACTCTCTCACAGACCTCAGCTGTGACTTCACATTCATAGGTTTTAAGGTCTAGAGTCATCCTATAGAGATAACCTACTTGGTCCTCCTCTATGATCCAGGATGTGAAACCTTACTTAATAATTCTTACATCAAGCCTGCTTTTTTTTTTTTTTTTTTTTTTTTTTTTTTTTTTTTGCCATGCTGCATCCTGTAGAAAAGTATCTTGTCTTGATTTATAGGTGTCAACATGCATTTCTAGGTAAGCTTTCTAGGAATTTATT
This sequence comes from Rhea pennata, assembly GCF_028389875.1. Taxonomy (NCBI): domain Eukaryota; kingdom Metazoa; phylum Chordata; class Aves; order Rheiformes; family Rheidae; genus Rhea; species Rhea pennata. The sequence goes on along the minus strand of NC_084663.1, from coordinate 132,972,437 downwards.
TGCCTTTACTGTTGCGATGGTATACCTTGTTTCTAGTCCAGATCTTTAACTTATGTATCTCATTATGCTAAGAATTCTATCAGAAATATCTTCCTGTCTGAGCTTCTGTATTCTGATGAAGAGGGTTATCCAGGAAAAATTCTCCTGGATAGATTAAGTGGCTTAGTCTTCCATTATCTGCTGGTATTTGGCATATTTTCTGGACTTTTTATCTTTGTTGTAGTTTTTCCTTAGTCACTTCTTTTCTCCACTTGCAGTGTGGATGTCTATATCAGTCAAAGCATGGCATTTAGAGCTTTATTTCAGTCAGTAATCTACCTAGATCCCTAGCATCCTTCTAACTTTGTAATTAGAGCCCTTCATATGTGTGGCATATGTTTTTATTACCTAGATTTGTATTTGGCTATATTACAGTTGATTTATTTAAATGAGACCATCTCACCAAAGCAATTCAAATCAATCTGATCTGTTGCCATAATTCAGTTGTACTCTGTTGTCCTTTTGTCATCTGCAAATTATGTCAACAGTAGTTGATTCATAAAAACATGGGATTGCATGGGGACTCATGATCAGTTCAGAGGAGATACCTGTCAGTCTTGGAAAAAAGATTCTCATAGCACAGAGATCTGACACTTGTGGTTACTTTTGAGAGCTATCCATCAACCAGTGCTCACTTGGTGTAGTAAATTATGCATTGTACTATTCCTTTCTCATGCGAAACAATTCAATAGTTTATCAAAATGTTTCTAAAGTGTTTTATTAGCACACTTACTCTAAAATACATAGTTGTATCAAAATTTAAGATCTATTTGCCATAAAACATTGGTGATTTTTTTATTTGTTCTGTACCAACATGAAGCAGCAGAGATCCCTTGTCATAAACAGCCTACCACCCAAGTAGAAGTACTCTTTAGTAGTGCACAGAGTGAACATTGCAGTGCAAATTACTATGTTAGTTCCATAGGCAAGATAAAGTTATTTCTTTTATCAGATCAGCTAGCATATGTGGAAAAAATAGCCCTTCAACTCTGAAACAGAAGCAGCAAACTTCAAAATGAAGTACAAGTTGAGAGAAAACTGTTCCGAGTTTAGTTAATGTATGTTTTGAAACACATGATGAAACTGGTACTTGGAAACTGGAGAATATTAGTTGGGACTGCAAGAGGGGAAGGGTGGTAACATAGTTCATTTCTTTGTGAAAGATAAGAAACAGATGCAGGCATCTTGTATGCCTAGATGGAGAAAGAGAAAGAAGTGCAAGGAAAGAGCTGGTTTTAAGTGGGAATGCCTGAGAACAAGATCCATTGCCCAGAGCAGCAACTGATGTGGACTTCATTGGCCAGTGAGAATCTCAGGCATGAGGAATATTTTTGCTGACCTCTTCAAAAGTCTTTTGGCAAAGAAGAAATGCATATTCTAATGGTTGGTTTGGATGCTGCAGGAAAGGCTACTATTCTTCAAAAGGTTGTGGCAATGGGAGGATGTTCCTGATGACCAGAAAAAAAGCAAATGTCTTCAAAATGGACCAGGAGGATCCAGGTCAGTGTTGCCTCAGTCACTGGGAAGGTTATGGAGCAAAACCTCTTAGCAACTTTTACTAAACACATGAAGGACAAGAAGGTGAATGGAAGCAACCAACACAGATTTACAAAGGGTGATTCATGGTTAACCAACGTGATTGCTTTTTATGATGAGGTGACAGGCACTGCATACAAGGAGAGGGCAATGGATTTTGTATTCCTTAACTTATTCCTTAACTTTAGCTAGGCTTTTGACACAGTCTCCTGTAATCTTCTTATCAGCAGATTGATGAGATATGGGCTGGATAAGTGGACAGTAAGGAGGGGCATCAAAAATCAGCTGTGCTGCCAGGCCCAATGAGTTCTGATTAGTGGTGCAAAGTCCAGGTGGTGGCCCTGACAGATCAATTATTGGGACTTATACCATTAAATGTCTTAATTGTCAACCTGGATGATGGGACAGAGTGCCCTCTCAGCACATTTGCAGCTGACACCAAGTTGGGGTGAGCAGTCAATATGCTGAGGGCAGGGCTGCTCTTCAGCAAGACCTGGATGACCTGGAGAAATGGGCTGACAGGAACTTCATGTAGGTCAAGAAAAACAAATGCAGATTCTTTAATCTGGGAGGGAATAACCCTATACAGCAATAAAGACTGGGGCTAAATGTCTAGGAAGCAGATTTGCAGAAAAGGATTGTAGAGTCCTGGTGAACAGCAAATTGAAATTGTGACAACAGTGTGCTCTTGCAACAAAGAAGGCCAACAGCATACTAGGCTGTATTAGTAAGAGTGTGTCCAGCAGGTCCATGGAAGTGATCCTTTCCCTCCCTCTACTTGGCACTTGTGAGCCACACTGTGAGTATTGTATCCAGTTTTGGGCACCCTGGTACAAGAAAGATGCTCACATACTGGAGGGAGTTAAATGGAGGGGCACCAAGGTGTCTGAAGGGCTGGACTACTTGCCATACAAAGAGAGGCCGAGAGAATTGAGTTTATTTAGCATGGAGGAAGCTCAGGGGAAATCTTGCTGCTGTCTACAACAAATTGAGCAGAAGATACAGATCATTAATGAATTAACCTGGAACAGATTGCCCAGAGAGGTTGTGCAGTCTCCTTCTCTGGAGATATTCAAAACCCGCCTGGACGCTATCTGGTCTAACATGCTCTAGATGAACCTGCTTGAGCAGGTGTGTGGAACTAGAAGATCATCAGAGGCCCCTTCCAAACTCAGCCATTCTGTGGTTCTGTGATTTTGTGATTCTGTGAATGATGGGACCAACACACCTTCAGCAAGTTTGCAGATTATACAAAACAGCAAGGAGTGGTTGATACACTAGATAGATAGCTGTGCCACTATTCAGAGGGACCTTGATAGCTGGAGAAATGAACAGAAAAGAACATCATGAAGTTCAGTCAAGTGAAATGCCAAGTGCTGCCCCTGTGAAGGAATAACCTCATTCACCAGTACAGGCTTGGGGCTGACTGACTGGAGAGCAGCTTTGCCAGCTGATCAAGGGAGGTGTTCCTTCCCCTCAACTCAGCACTGGTGAGGCCAGACTTGGAACATTTGATCTAGGTCTAGGCTCCCCAGTTCAAAAAAGATACGGATTTACTGGAACAAGTTTAGTGAAGGGTCACAAAGCTGATTAAGGAGCTCAAGCATCTCTCATATGAGGAGAGGCTGAGAGAGCTGAAACTGCTCATCCTAGAGAAGAGAAGGCTCGTGGGTCATTTGATAAATGTGTAGCTGATGAGGTAGAATAGTAAAGATGGAGCCAGCCTCTTCTCAGTGGGGCCCAGGGATGGAACAAGAGGCTTTTGGCACGAACTGAAATACATGAAATTCCATTTCATAGAATCATAGAATCAGTAAGGTTGGAAGGGACCTCTGGAGATCATCTAGTCCAACCTAGAGCATGTTAGACAGGGTTGCATCCAGGCGGGCCTTGAAGATCTCCAGAGAAGGAGACTCCACAACCTCTCTGGGCAACCTGTACCAGGGCTCCGTCACTCTCACAGGGAAGAAATTCCCCCTCACAGTCAGGCAGAACTTCCTGTGCTTCAATTTCTGCCCATTGCCTCTGTCCTGTCACACGGGACAACTGAAAAGAGTTTGTCCCTGTCCCTTGCCACCCTCCCTTCAGGTACTTGTAGACATCGAAAAGATTCCCCCTCAGTCTTCTCCCCAGACTAAAGAGACCCCATTCTTGCAGCCGTTCCTCATGGGGTGGATGCTCCAACACTCTGATCATCTTCGTAGCCCTACACTGGACTCTCTCCAGTAGATCCATGTCTCTCTTGTACTGGGGAGCCCAGAACTGGACACAGTCCTCCAGATGAGGCCTCAGCAGGGCTGAGTAGAGGGGCAACAGGATCACCTCCCTCAACCTGCTGACAACATTCTTCCTAATGCACCCCAGGAGACCATTGGCCTTCTTGGCCACAAGGGCACATTGCTGGCTCATGGTTAACTTGTCATCCACCAGCACTCCCAGGTCCTTCTCTGTAGAGCTGCTGTCCAGAAGGTCAGCCCCCAGCTTGTACTGGTGCCTGGGGTTATTTTTCCCTAGGTGCAGGACCCTGCACTTGCCCTTGTTGAACCTCATGAGGTTCCTCTCTGCCCAACTCTCCAGCCTGTCCAGGTCTCTCTGAATGGCAGCACAGCCCTCAGGTGTATCAGCTGCTCCTCCCAGCTTGGTATCATCAGCAAACTTGCTGAGGAGGCACTCTGTCCCCTCATCCAGGTCGTTGATGAAAAAGTTGAACAGGATGGGACCCAGAACTGAGCCCTGGGAGATGCCACTAGACACAGGCCTCCAACTGGACTCCACGCCAATAATGATGTGCCTCTGAGCTCTGCCTTTCATCCAGTTCTCAATCCACCTCACTGTCCACTTGCCTAACCCACGCTTCCTGAGCTTATCTAGGAGGATGTTATGAGAAACATAAGAAAAAATCTTTTTACTGTGAGAGTGGTCAAACATTGAAACAGATTGTCCAGAGAAGTTGCGGGGTCTCTTTTCTTGGAAATATTTAAAACACAATTTGACGTGGTCCTGAGTAGTCTGCTGTAGGTGACTGTACTTTGGGTGGTAGGTTTGGACTGAATGATCTCCATAGGTGCCTTCCAACCTCAACCATTCTGTCATTCTTTGATTCTGTGATGTCTGGAATCCAAAGGTTGGTCTGCAGTCATTGTGTCTTATTTTTACAGTTTGTTCTATGGGGGAACCTCTTCTGAGACAATACCTCAGCCATTTTTTCATCAAAAATTTTAATTGTCTTTTCTAATCTCACTTACTTTAAAAATTTTATTTATTTTAGTTGTTGTACAATGACTTCTGTTGCTAGGGACAATCAGGAGATACTTGCTTCAGCGTAAAACCAGAAAGCACCACCCTGCTTCTTTCCACGTAAAAAGTGCTTCTTTCTGAATAATTCTATTTTTCTACAAAGGTCGATCAGCTAGAAACTGCTTCAGATTGTCACTTAAGTCCATCCTTTACCACAACTGGAGGCACAGTGCTCTGTGCTGTATTTCCCTATGTACAAAACTTGTTGGTATGTACTAGCTCTGGGTGGTTGTGCAAGGTGAGAATTTACTGGTGTTTGTATTAGTGTTATAGGTAGTTAGCCACTAAGAAAACTGGGAAAGTAAAGTCAAGAATGCAGGACAAAGCAATTCTATGCTACCAGGTAGCTGTTTCCCTTATTGTCAGTTTTGAATGTTTGTCGTGTTGGCTTGACCACATCTCGCCTCAGATCATCAGCCATGTAGTTTGGTAGGATTCTGAAATCTGACAGTCTGGAATTGAACTAGGGGATTTATGTGTTCATATGCAAAATAAGGTATAGAATAAACTTGTCACTGAGGGTTGAAACAATTACTGTAGGCTGCTAACCATGTGTGAGAGCAAAGTGTGTGACTTTGGTACGATCATAATGAATCAGAGGTAGCGCACTCTGCGTATTGCAGTCACACTCCTATTAAGTGAATTTGCAAAGGCTGAGTGTTTCTAGTGCTTTAGGTGTTATTAACCATAGATCTTTTAGAATGAGGGTTGTTTCTGTTTACAATACCTTGATTAATATGTAGTGTGTGGTCTACTTCTTCAGATTCTTGCTGATTACTGCATTTGACTGAGGCCATAAAGGAAAAAAAAAAAGATATAGATGCTTCTAAGTTTATGGACATCAAGTCACTGAACATGGCATTTCACTATATCCACTGGCTTACAGAAAAAAATATAAATGTAAAAATAATTAAAGGCTTGCTTGTGATTTCACTGTAATGAGTACCAAGGCTTCTTTAATATCTAATGGGAGTAAGAGCAGATCCCTAATGTCCTCACTCATTGTTAAACAATATAGATAGGTATTGGTAAGTTATTAAGAGATCTTGGCTTCTACTATTTTTAATTCTGTGAAATTTTGTGGCATTAGTTGCAGTATTTTTTTAACTCGATATATAACTCAATGTAAGTCCAGTATCTCATCATGCACCAAACCTCTGCAAGAGTTTGGAGGTCAAACTGTTGTGAAAACTCACTGGGCCTGGAAATTAATCCAAATACATAAGCTCATTGGATTTGCCTGTATTAACTTAAATTGAGATTTTCTTTCACTGACAAAAAACAATTGTAATTTATTTTCATAGAAGTAAGAAATTGCAAACTAACAGCCCAATCCCTTGTGAATGGTAGTCTACAAAAAGATGCTTGTCAAATAAGGGCTTAAACCTCTCTAACATTTCCCACTGAAAAAATATGGAACACACAGCTGTTATTAAAGAATGGAATACTAATGAATTTAAGTAAACCATCAACAACAACCAAAAAATTCCTGTTGCCAGAGAAGCAGCAAATTAAGGAATCAAAACCAGAACTAATTGAATCACTCAGAAAACATGAGGTGAAATTCTCTATGCAGTGAGCATAGTCAGCCTTGCGTTCATCTCAGGCTCATCATCTGAAAGCAGAATTGAATTAAAGAATTTAACCTCCCAGAAGCTGTTTTTATGCTGCCAGCATTTCAATTTGAGTATCCTTCAGGTGTCAAAAAATGCTCTCTTTTTATATCTGGCCTTTCTTCTTCTCTTCACCTTCTCTGATTTTATAAACTGATTTTCTACCCAGTGTCCCCACAAAGGTTTCTGCAGTGATGTTCTCTTCTATAAGATAACCCTTCCCTTAGAAAAGTATTTTTTTCTGACTCATGCCATCTGTTTCTATTTATCCAATGAACAGAATCTTAATTTAGTATTAAGCATGGGTCTACTGTTCTATGTATGCTTGTATGGTCAAAACTACCCAAACCCATGTAATGCCCAAGTATTGGCATTCATAGTCACATCAGTCATCTAAAAGAAGAGGCTGAACTGTTTTACTCTTTGTTATGCAATTTGAGCAACAAGTAGGGAAGTAATATATCTCGGTTCTAAAATGGCTGGAGGTAAATGCGATGTTATCACTGTTTTAAGTTGGAGTAGCCTTGGGAGGCGTGTTGCAGCACAGAGTCTCTGCAGAGGAAGGCACCAGTTGGGTAACCTCTTCGTCTCTCCCTGTCCTGAGAAGCATTGGTCACTTGCACTGTATTTTTCACTTGATATCATTTGATCCTCCACTTTAAACAAAATAGAATCTCTGTTGCATCCACATGTTTCATTTTTAATGCCTCGATGGAAAAACACAATCACAGCTGCAGCAGGCAGGTGTTCAGTTTGTCACACACATTTGTGTATGTGCAGTTTGCTCCCTTCCAGAGAAGCGGTACTTGGAAATACGTCCTGTAGATAATGAGAGGCAGTGACAAAGCGTGTACTGGGAAGAGAAAGGAGGCTATGGGAACTTACGAGTGAAAAGATAAGGAGGAAAGGTGGTCTTCTGGATAACCTTCATTTCATATCTACTATACACATCTATAATCTATACAAATAACTATTTAGTTTTTGAAACTAAATAGTAGGTATCTTATGGGATAAGATATCACAGGTAGCTTATGGGATATGCATGTGAAAATGTGATATTTTTATCAGAACCCCACTCAGGAAGCACTCTGGGCAGGCTGAGAGATATAGATGGAGGAGTCAGAAGCACTGAGAAGGGCATCGAGGTATCATTTAACATGTTATTGCCAGAGCCATAGAATTTAAATATCCTGACTTTTTTTCTGGTGCCTAATCCATTTGCCATGTATTTATGTATTTAATATTGACATATTTAACTGAATTATCAGCTTCTTCCTGTGCTCCCATAGTATCTGGCACATTTCAGTCTGGCTATTTGCTCATATTTACTTTGGTCTCAATATGCAGCTTCTGACCAGATTGGGTACTGACAAAATATATACTTGAGAAAACTCTTATATTAGCATTGCTTACATTGGATGGCTTTAGGTCTTGTCAGGATGTTTATCTTATTCACTGCTAGATTAAGAAATGAACTAGTTTTGAAAGATGACTTATGTGTAGTTTTCAAATTAGTTCTAATGGGAAATTGTTCTAGCGCTTTTACCTAGCCTGGCATCAAATAAAGATGAATTAAGTATAAGCCAAATCAAGAGAAGGAGGTAACATTAATGTTCTATGACTATGCTATGTCTGAGTTTTTTTCCCCATGGAAAACTGAGAAAGATTTTCTTAAAATATTCAGTATCTTAAAAATATTTTTTGTGCAAATTATAATTTAGAAGCATGTCTACAGGAAGCAATTAGTGGAGATTGGATATACCATTCTTGCCAAGAGAAAATGAGGAATTGCATATGTTTTGTGTGGAAGATACTCCTCTGGAAATCGTAATTCACTATTGCTTCTGCTAAGCAGGAAGACTGCCTGTATTTTCTTTGCAGTGTGCTTGTAAATTTTATCCATTGATAGAAAAGGCATGCCGATGTCAGTGGCAAGGGAGAGCAGCTGGACAGTGGAAGAATGACTGCCAAGTATGCAGTACAAGGCACTTCAGACTATGCCACAAGAAAGAATTAAATAACAAAATATAAATCTAGTCTGGGAGGAAACTATTAAACTTACTGAGGAAGTGGTGGCTTAAGTCTCCATCCAAAGAAAATAGCCTTGTTTTTCCCAAGGTCTGCAAGGTTAATCTAGGTTTCTTTGCTTGTCAGTGTATACTACTCACAGTTTACATGTGTACTTAAACATGAATATTTTGAGAGGCCCTGTGTGCACACCAGTGTTGCCTGGAGTTGGTAGGGTGGAATTTCAAGGAAAAAGTTATAAAACTTGGTTGTGTTTCTACCCACTGGGCCTTCAGATAAGCGTCAAAGATAACATGTAAAACATCTCTTTCTTAATTCAGTGGTTACAGATGTACTCCTAATGCTTGGGTTTAGTAGCAGCTTCCCAGGAGGGAATATTTTGTCTGATGACTCGTTCAGTGGAGGAAGCTTGAGGAAACAACTTTCTTATCTTAAACTTTTTGGAGGCAGGCATAGCTTAAAAAGGCTTTTCTGGCCCAAAGCAATCTTCTCATAGCTCGTTTTGCCATGTATATTCATAAAGGTAGCTTCATCAGGGATCCTCTTTTTTAATAATGTTGTGAAAATATACAAATAACCGTTTGCAGAGAACTCTGTATCTATGTATCTGCTCTCTAGGAAATGAAGTAAACATTAGATTATTGAAAAATAGGAAGTAATTGCTATACAAAGATTTTTTTTTTTTTTTCTTTTTTTCAGTGGTGGGAAAAACAATCAAACTGGCTTGGAACTCAAATATTTACTACCTTGCAACCAGTAACAATGTTTCCAAACTACAGGTGGAGCTGGTACATCTGTCATAACATGTGACTAGTAGCAGTATAGTCACAGAATACTCACAAATACAGTGATATCTGTTGAACTTCTGAGGAAACAATGTTGCTTTATTTGCAGGCCAATACAGTTCAAGGCAAAGTATCTCCAGAGTATAAGACAGAATAAAGGTATGTGTCACCCCCTCTTGGAAATTATATAGATGAAAATGTCTAATATTTCAGGTAGTTTCTAAGCTTTATTGAGTATGTTGAGTACAGTAGTGTACTACTGTACTTAGAACTAATGACAATTTTGTTTGGTATGTTTGATTTTAAATGCAAACCTTGTTCTTCCTCAAGAGGTCAAGGAAAGAAGAAAGAACTAAGGAAAGACAGATATTTCACATCAGATAAAATACATTTTCCTGTTAATTACTTATATAGTGTTGTATTTATGCTTTGTCTTTTGTACCTCAAAGGGAAAACAGCATGTAAACAAGAAGTTTCACTTCAGTGGGAAATAATTATTAAATTGATTAACAGAAGGGCTTTTGGAAATGTTTAACAAAATAATACAAGAATTGGAAGAACACAACTTCCAGCATAAGCTGGAAAATGAATCTTTGGAGAGAAAGTAAAGAATGCTGGGGGGTGGGGGGAAACCATAGCTCTGAGAAGATGTACTGCTTCCTTTCAAGCCAAATAAATCAAGGCAACTGCAATCACATTGATTGAGAAAGTACTCTTATAGTCTTGTGCTTTGCATCCTTTATAGTTGTGTTTTACTGCATGTGATATGTTTGAATTTGCCCAATAGGCCAAAACATTCCAACTGAGTGGCTTGCATTTCTGACCAAAAGTATGCATGTGAAATCCTAAATAAAACTAATCTGATTTTCAGGGCTAGCTAAAATTTTCTTAATGATGGTGTGGACTTGAAGATGCTCCTTGCTTCTGAAATTAAAACTACTTACTTAGGACGCTAAATACAGCACTAGTAGCCTCTATTTACTTATATGTGTTAGTGCTAATATTTAGCCAGGTAAAATGGTGGCTAATTTTTATGTATATTGAAATAATTTCCATCATATACTTCAGCTGTAACCTCTGTGAGAATGGGGTTGTTTCCTTTTAGGGAGATAACATCTTCGTTCTCTCACAGCAATGTGGAGTTAGTGGTTTGCCACGGAATAGCAGTGGTAATGTAGTGCATTTTCTTTTTCTGCTTATGGTTTTCATATATTTCTCAGAAACATTTGTTCCATGGCAATAAACCTTGTGGAAGGTTGTCCAGTTTCCGGGTGATGGAGTGTTGGCTTATACCTCTCTGTAGAGACACTAATGAGAAGAAAAAGGGCAGCATCCAGGCAAGCTCTGCCTGGACGATTCTATGAGGGGTCTCATCTCACTGATGAGAAGTGTTTGGTAGATAGGAGGCTGGTTGGAACTAGTGACTTTGCAACCTATGGAAAAATAAAGACATATGGGGAAAGGAAGTGAGAGTAAAGACATCCAAAACTGGATCAAGAACTATGTGTTGTGTCTGGTACTTTCTCATTGATTCCATGGAGATTTTGAGGTTAGGGCCTTGTCTAGACTGAAAGAAAGGAGGGAGAGAAACTTCTGGCTGTCTTCAAGTGAGATGGTCTCCTGATGGGATCCATATTTTTCAGAGATAGAGCTTGAGGTTTTATGGCTGGGGATAGGATTCCCACCATACACCATAGGATTCCAGAAATTTAGTATGAATAGCATGTTATTACTGATAGTTAGGAAAGACTGTGTGAGAAGCATCTTACACCATTATATTGCTTTCTGTTTGCCACACAGGTATATTTCTTGAAAATTTCACTCTGATGAGGGCACTTTCCAGTTTATGATCTATACAAACATAATGTGTTTCTCAGGGAGGTTTTACTTTGTTCTCACTTCGTGTGTGTGTGTGTGTGTGTTTATGTTGTTCCAAAAGTCTGAAAAAAATTTAGACTGAAACTACTTGGTTGTTCTTTGTATATAGATAACAGGGAGAAGAAGTCTGGAAGTCGGAAGAGAGGCAAAGGAAATTGGGATTCAGTGGTACTTTATGGCATATACTCTTAGCTTTACCAATTTAAATTCATGTTGTCTTAATATAGCCTGTAATTATTCCTCAGGGTACTTCAATTATTGAGTGCCTATTTAGAGTAAGTACTGAGCTATCTTTGACAGCTTTGTGATTCCAGTTCTATTGACGTTAATGTAATACAACCAGCCTTTTTCTGCTTTAATATTTCCCAATAATTTGATGAAATAAATCCATTTTTCATGATGAAGTTGATTTATTATTTGTATATTTATGTTTGACCGGAAAAAAAAATATATACAAAAACTTACATAAATTAAGTATAAGCATATTAAACCCCAAATCAAACAAATTGTGTTTGTATATTTTGTTTTAAGGAATGTAATATGAATTTTTGTGGTAGGGATAGGTACTGTTGCAAATTAAAATGATCACAAGCTACAAATTATTTTTGATTAGAAGTGCTTCACTGCATTGAAAACTCATTCAGTGGATTTCAAGATGGAGGCAATTAATAGCATGCTTATATTATGCATTGAGTAATAGTTTGCTACAATCATGCAAAGCTACTATCCTTGCTATATGCAAGCTACTATGCTTCCTATAACTGTAATTAGTCAAAAATATTTTATGATCAAGCTAAACTCTCTCAAAGATATATGTATTTATGTAATATACATCATATAAGTTGCATGAGCTACTAAATTAGCTTTCATCAACCTTGGACAGAACCAGTAATGGTTGAAGTTTTGTGGGCATTAGTAAGTATGGTGAGAACAACATCATTTTGCTCTGGTTACTTTGTCCCTTTTAAATTGAGAAGAAAAGACTGAGGGGGGATCTTATCAATGTGTATAAGTTTCTGAAGGGAGGGTTTCAAGTGGATGGGGACAGACTCTTTTCAGTTCTCCCATGCAAAAAGACTAGAGGCAATGGCACAAACTGGACCACAGGAAGTTCTGCCTGAATATGAGGAGGAATTTCTTCACTAAGAGAGTGACAGAGCCCTGGAACAGGTTGCCCAGAGAGGTTGTGGAGTCTCCTTCTCTGGAGATCTTCAAGGCCTGCCTGGACGCAATTCTGTCTAGCATGCTCTAGGTGACCCTGCTTGAGCAGGGGGGTTGGACTAGATGATCTCCAGAGGTCCTTTCCAACCTTACTGTTTCTGTGATTCTATGATAGATTACATTGTGGGCTGACTAACCCCGTGCAGGGAGATTGTTCGTTGAAACCCATCTGTGACCCACTCTGCTCTCACTTTTCTTCAGTAATCTTACTCTTATAAAACAAAAAGCCCTGTGATATCTCTGGTTCACCATAAAATGTGTTGCAAATAGCTGTGTTCATTTCTGGAAAGTGTGTAAAGTATTTCCCTTTGTTTTTACTTCTGATTTTCCTTCCTCCTTTCCAGGAATGGAATAAGATAAAAATGGCTGATGATGACAGTAGGAAACAGGTTATTTAAAAAAAGCAGCGTACAAGGCTGTGCTGGTCTGTTAGCTATTGGCTGACTGTGCTTTTCCTTTTTGTGCTGATATGAAGATATGGAACTGGTGGTGGCAGCGTTTAAGCAGCCCAGAAGTTAGAATATCTCTAGGAGTAAGTTCTGTGTCCTGGGATGAAGTTGATTGGCCAACTTGTTTATCAGGATCTCAGTGTTTTGGGATGCTAGTGTCTAACTGTAGGGCTTAGTCAGAAACAAGCACAATCTGTAGAAATTTGCAGGGCTCAGCCTCAGTCTTGTGGGAGGAGATTTAAGAGAGGCAGTCTTTTAGCCTAACAGTTACTGAGAAAGGCAGGAGGAGGAACTGATGGGTACCAAGTTCCTAGAGAAAGATAGGAAAGAATAGGGAGCCCATAAGAGAAAAGAAAAACTTCTGGAAGGCTGTCTTCTGAAGAAAATACCTCTAGCACAGGAAAAGCAAGTAGCAAAATAATGCAACTGAATTAAAAAGATTTCATTACAGCTGTTAGAGTGTTTAATTATCTCCAACACCAAGCAGCATTTCAGTCCTAATTATCTTCTGAACAAGAAGCAAATGAAGTAGATAAGCATCACTTTTAATGTTATTTGTGGTGACAAAGAATAGGAACCTTTCAAATATTGCTCATTTTCTGGATCTACAACTGTCCTAATCTGAGAATCGCCCAGGGGAAAAAAAAAATCAGACTAGAATTTGTCTGGAGAATGGTGCCTGGGCAGAGAGCAGATCAGGCTGCAATTAGCAACTCAGGTTCTTCTGTTTGTGAAAGGTAAACTGTCCATCCATTAAAATTTTATTTTCCTTGTGGGGCAGAACGATAGCTGAATAATTGATTTGCAAACTAATTGAACAACTAAATTATTGAAGATTTTAAATGTAAGTTTCATGATATGAGGTGGCTGGAGACTGGGACAGGTGCCAGGGGAAGTTTTAAGCAAATGAATGGAAGTAGGCAGTAGTCAAGACCCTTTACTGAATTTGGGATTGTGCCTGTCAATTCTTGTTCTGTGTATCCTCCACCTGTCCTTCTCCTAAGAGATATGCCTGTTTGTCCCCATGCACTGAGGTCCTAGCTTTCCCATTTCCCAGGAAGTACTGCTGCCAGTACCTCTCAGCACACATAAGCATTATCTTTTTCCTAACGATACCATTCAAAATGTAAAATATGACAGGATCTGATTTTGCAAAAGCTTTGCTCTTTTGTGCCTTGACTCAATCTTTCTTGCAGTCCACAGACTTGGATTAGAAACAAACTGCCCCTGTGCTGTTGGCTGGAGAAACCTTAAGCATAGTGTTAGAATGCTTTTCCTAACCATTCCCTTTATTATATATGTTTGAAATGAGTATCTTCATGTTTCACTATGTCTTTAAGGTGCAGCCTGCTATTAGAGGCAGAACATGGCTTTTGGAATGGACACAGAATCAATCTTATGTCTGCCTTTTATGCACTTTGATAGATTCTTTATTCCAAAAGATAGATTTGATAGATTCCAAAGCTGACCAGCAATCTCAAGGTTTCTGTCTCTTAGCAGAGAGTGAAAGGGAGGGGCTATGGCTGGAGACGTATGAGCTTCTATTCTGATGAACGTTTATGCAAGACTTTCAGAAGTCCCTCACCAACATGCATTAATGCTGCTGTTTCACCCATATGAATTAGAGGGAAATTTGCAGGTCTCCCTTGTATTCAGGTCATCTGGTACTTTCCACTATCAAGACAACTTTTTGTTTGAGAACTCTCAAAGATAGCTGTTTATAGCTTGTCTTTGATGGTCAGTAGAAGTATTTTCTGTTTTAGAAGTGATTGTTTCTTGCTTTTCCCAGAAAAGTTTTGTAGCTTACCAAAATAGTTGAATATTGCAGCATAAGTGGTATACTGGAAACACCATGGAGATGACAGACCATCAAATACACACAAAATGCAAAAGGAATATTAAATTTGCAAACTCTAACAGTAGATAGGAAATGCCAGATTTATGGTGCCTCACACTTTGCACTGAGAAAGGGAAGATTTCTGAGAGAGCATTTGTTATTTAGTTGTATAATGTAACATTTTTTGAAGTTAAACTTTAAGCTTCCTGGAGCAAATATGTTTACAGTGCTCTGTTTAAAAGAACAGAAAAAAAGTAAGGCTGGCATTGTTTACACTGTGATCACAAAACACGGACGAGAATTCTTAACTGAAGATACAAAAAGATCCTGATATACTACAAAAATAGTAGGAAGTACTGAACTTGCAAAGCAATGCAGTTTTCCTGTTTTTGTTTAGTGATATAGGCACCGCTCTGCTAATTAGTAACAAATTATTTGCTGGACTAACAAATTTGTTAATTAAAATATCTGAAAAGTGAATAATTTCATAAAATTCATTTGCATTGTACAGGTTTCCCTCTGGGACCTTTCTAATTAGGGAATTAGAGACTTTAAGGGAAGAGTAATTGGGAACTGAAGTGTGTCAGGAGGGAAGGGTGATAAATGTAATGGGGACTCCTAGTTTGTTTTGGGATAGTCCTAAATGGAATTCTCGCTATATTAGATAAGGGATCACAAAATCCCCATTTAATATCATATGAGGGTACCTAACATGGTACCACAGATGCGTGGTAGCGTGACATAGGGAGGTTGCTGTGTTGACTCTTATTTTAGATATGAAGCTTTTCTTATTTAGACTGAAAACATATAGTTCTCTTGTCATCAGAGTCCAGAGTCCTGGCTCTCTGTGAGTGAGGATGAAGCGGACAGAGGTCATTTTCCTGAGCTCTCTGACACCTCCAGATTTTTGAGGACCATCGCAGAGCTTGCCTGTGGAACTGCAGCTTTACGTGAAGTATGCAAGGGATACTGTAAATGAAAATAGTTCCACAATTCTGTTCTGAAAGCAAAAAGAGAAAATGATTAATGGGAACTAACGAATTAAGGAAATGTCTAATTTAAAATTGGTAATTTTGTGAAGTTTTGTATTCTGCATTGATATGGTGCACAACACATCAACTGTTTGGTCCTAGACACTGTTGCAGTAATGGTAATAACGATAATAATAACAACAGAAGTTCAAGAGTGAAGTTAAGTTATAATTTCTGCTCACTCTTTCTGTGACAATGCATTTTTGAACAGTCAGTGGAATTCTTATAGACATAGTTTTGTATGAAGTGCAGTGGATTCCAACACATCTTTTTTTTTTTTTTTTTTCATTTTTCTCCCTTATAAGCACTATATGAAGTATCACAAAAGCTACACAAGTACTCAGCAAACACTGATTCTTAGTTTTAGCATATATTTTTAAAGAGTGAAATTTGGCTTATCTTCATGGAATATTAGCTAACCCGTGCTGAGGATACCCTCACAATACACTAAGCATGCTTTTGTGCTGAGTATCTTAATTCAATTCAAATTGCATAATCTGGCTGGGATTGTACTATACCATACAAAGGCATTTTAGTGCAGAAGGGCATCCATTGTAGAAAGGAACATGAAACAGCCTTGTTTAAATTCTATAATTCTCAGCTAGAAATGTCCTCTGAGGAAAAAAAAATCTCTTGTACCACTTAGCTCTATGTCATGAAGCTTTCTATGTATTATATCTCACTATAAGAGTCTGTATGATCTTAATAAAAAATCACAGACTATTAAATAGTTATAATGACTCTTGTTGATGAAAGAAGATCTTATGGTAAGCTTTATAGTTTTGGAAGGGTTTATGTTTCATTGCAATATTGATTATTAAGTCAGTCTCTCAGGTAGCTAGGTCATGTCACATTGAATGTGGAAACTATAAACTAATATATGAAGATGTTTATAGGTAGCTTCATTCATAAATCTGAATAACAGAAGCTATTGATGAAGACTGCACTCTTGGAATGAAGGCTGCAATTGAATGGCATGGCTCAGGGGGCTGTGATCAGTGGCACAAAGTCTAGTTGGAGGCCTGTAGCTAGCGGTGTCCTCCAGGGGTCAATACTGGGGCCAGTCTTGCTCAACTTATTCATGAGTGATCTGGATGAAGGGACAGAGTATCCTCAGCAAGTTTGCTGATGATACAAAACTGCGAAGAGTGGCCAATACACCATTCAGAGAAACCTGGACTGGCTGGAGAGCTGGGTGGAGAGGAACCTCATGAAGTTCAACAAAGGCAAGTGCAGGGTCCTGCACCTAGGGAGGAGCAACCCCATGCACCAGTATAGCTAGGGTTTGACCTGTTGAAAGCAGCTCTGTGGAGAAGGACCTGGGAGTTTTGGTGGACAAGAATTTGGCTGAGTTGATAAGAGCTAGCAACGTGCACTTGTGGTCAAGAAAGCCAATAGTATCCTGGGGTGCATTAGGAAAAGCATTGCCAGTAGGTCGAGGAAGCTAATTATCCCCCTTTACTCAGCCCTGGTGAGGCCGCATCTGAAGTACGGTGTACAGTTCTGGGCTCCCCAACACAGGAGAGACATGGAGCTACTGGAGTGAGTCTAGTGGAGAGCTATTAAGATGATTCATGGACTGGAGCATCTCTTATATGAGAAAAAACTTAGAGAGCTGGTACTGTTTAGCCTGGAGAAGACTGAGAAGGGATCTTACTAATGTGTATAAATATCTGAAAGAAGGGTGAGAGAGAATGGGGTCCGATTATTTTCTGTGGTGGCCAGAGGTAGGAAGAGAAGCAACAGGCACATACTGAAACACAGGCAGTTCCATCTTAACACGAGGGAAAAATTCTTTACTGTGAGGGTGACAGAGCACTGGAACAGGTTGTCCGGCAAGGTTGTGGAGTCTCCATCCTTGGAGATACTCAA
Organism: Rhea pennata; assembly: GCF_028389875.1. Lineage (NCBI taxonomy): Eukaryota > Metazoa > Chordata > Aves > Rheiformes > Rheidae > Rhea > Rhea pennata. Next base: position 132,954,851 of record NC_084663.1, on the reverse strand, counting down.
AAGCTGTCTGGACACAATCCTGGGCAATGTGAGGGTGACTCTGCTTGAGCAGGGGGGGACTGGACTGGATGATCTCCAGAGGTCCCTTCCAACCTCAACCATTCTGTGATTCTTTGATTCTGTAATTGGTAAGGAAAAAAGTGGTTTTTTAGAAATATTTTTTCTATTTTTTTAAATTCAGATCATTCCCCCCATTGCTCACACAGCAGAACAAATTAGACACCACAGACATCCTTAAATTCCCTGCACCAGTTCCTCTGTTCTCTCTATTCTTGTATATCCTTAGAGAGCGTTGAGCTTCAGGATTTCCTCGACCACCACAGCTATAAAAAACCTCCTTGTTTGTTTAGGATTTCAGAGAACAGCATTCCTTCTACTCCACAGTCTCTCCACATGCAGCACCATGGACCTCTGAAAGCCTTTATCTAATTTATGGAAACAGAATAAATTGTTCTTCTATGTGCTGAATCATGTAAAAATCCTGCCCTTTGTCATTGGCCTCCTACAAAAATGCCCGTCTTTGCCACAGAGCTGACCAGAGGATCAGACTTCACTCTCAGTGGCTCTCAAGATCTTGCATTTTGTCTTTATTCCAGTGCACATTGCTATTAATGCATGACCAAAACCTTTCAAATGGTATTTGGGAACAGAATTATGATTTTGCATTTTGGGTGCAATCAGGCCCATTTAACAGAAGAAGGTTTCTTACATCCCCTACTGTCTCTCTCTTGGTCAGCACTGGGTTTAAAACTCTTTCCTGACTATACTCCAACATGTCTGTGAAACATTTTAGTTTTGAGGCCACTAAACAGCTCTGCTTATTACAGTCCAGACCCTTGGAATAGGAGTGAATTGTTACACTGAAAAACAAATTCATGAAGATGAGAAAATATTAGGTTGTTTTGCTTATTCCTAAAATGCAATAGAAACTATTAGCAGAAATCTCTGTAATGAAAAATATACACATTTCTGAAATGCTAAATACTCCCCATTAAGATGAAAGGTAAAAGTGTGGAGAATAAAAAAGTCATGGGGAAAAAGAAGGGAAAGAGTAAGAGAACTGCATCAAAACTACTTTGTTAGAGCTACTTTGAATGCTCTATTTCTAGAAGCTTGCCAGAAGTGCTAATTAGTCTTTAAATGTATGTCAAAGTACAGGTCTATTACTTGAAACTTGTAATTATCTTTATTACCAGTATATCTAATTGACAGCTAATAATTTGTAATATGTATGGGTAGATCATTTAGTTAAAATGTATTACCTGTCAGATTAGCAGTGAAAATACTTAGAGGGTCTACTATGACTGTCCAAGGCTGAGTTATGGGGTAATATGTTTGGACTACAAGCTCCACTATTTCAGTAGCTTTATAGGTATTACACAAAATTGTTTAAAATGTGCTTCCAAAATTCACAGAATACCCATGTAATGATAATTTATTTGTGGAAAAGAGCATCAAAGAAGTATTATTTGTTGAATGAAGCATAAAAATCATCAGACCATAAAAACAATGGCACATAATAATATGTATCTTAGAGCATCTCCCCTCTGAGAATGGATTACTCAAGAGATAGCAACCCATCCTAGTGTAGAATTATTACTTACTATATAGTCTTCATGGTTTTGTTCAGTGTTTAAAGGTCATAGGATTTTCTGATTGCTTTTGTGTTACAGAGCTTTAATGCTACAGATCTACTGCAGGCACAGATGTGAGCTGCAATCTGGTATGGACACCTTTGTGCTAGTTTTGAACACAGTGGCTCAGGTACTGGTAGCTGTCTAAGCACACCTTAGTGTAGGGTATGTGGCCAGATAGCTGCTAGGTGAGCCATGCAGCTCACCTTGTGTTGCCACAGCTAGAATGCTAACATAGGGCTAACATACAGCTAGCTACAGTAGGTAGCTACTTGGGCATAGCTACATTTTTGCCTGTTGCAGGAGGACCTACAATCTATTTCTACCATTTGTGAACTGATATTTTGGAAGAGACTTTGACTAAATGAGCCGGAACCATTTAAGCTATCCTTTCCCCATATATTTTAATGCTTTGAGCACACTAATGGCATTCACACTGTCCTTGCTTCTGGGAGTTCAGCATATTTAGAGGTGCCAGAGGGACTGTAATGAGGCTTTTTTTGGAGTATTCTTGTCTGTGAAGCGTATCATTGAGCAGAGCCTCAGAATCAGTCCCGACTTCGAATGCAGACGTTTCTCTTCTACAGGGAAGGAAAGAGAAGTAGAAGGAAGTGAGAGCGGCAGTGATGTACTGATGGGAATTTGTTACACACCACTAACCAGAGCTGTATTTTAATGTTTATTTTTATATGTTTCATCCACAAGGTATGGAATGCACAAGTTAAATTGGTGCTAGTTATATAATTCCAGAGCTATTGACAGAGGAGTTGCATTCTCTTTGCTGCTTTGAAAAGAATGTCTTCCTATTCTGTATATACAGTAGCTATAGCTTTCTTGTAAACTCCAGTAGTTGTATCCAGTTTTGTTCTTAAAGCTTCATGTTCCTGCAGGGTTTTCTTACAGTCTTTTTTGTCTCTAGAGAGACATTCCCTGTGCTTTAGCCTTTAGACAGAAGTGATATTGTTATGTTTATTTAAATATTTGGCTTATTATCAAAGGGGATGATTGACTTTCAGCAGCACATGCTGGGCTGGGAACATTGGGTCACATGAAGAGTGGAGTAATACCTGTTAACATGGCCCAGTGAAGTGGATGTGTGGGATGAGGAACTGTGGGGGTGAGTATTTGAGAATGGATTACTCAAGAGATAGCAACCTAGCTTCATTGAATACAGGGCTACTTATGACTCATGCTTGCCTAAAGCTACCCCTGCATCACTTTCCTAGAAAATGTACAGTAAATTGATAGCATCTGTCAGAATGAATCAGCAGGTATCAGTTCGCTACTCCTTGAAGGGCTCATGTATTAGAATGCATGCTAATGAGAGCTCTGCTGAAGATCCCTGGCTCCTGTTAGGGGTTCCCTCTCCGCTTTGCTCTGCTATGAAGAATAGAAGAAACAGCGCAGTAGTGTTGCTACTGGCACATGGCCGCTCTATTTGCAGAGCCATTTACCTTTAATCAAGACAGAAGTTTCTGTTGACTCACTGACACTCACAGCGATCAAAGGTAATACAGACGTTTTGACTCCTTGCTCCTTATGATAGTTTGTAACATTTCTGAGAACAGGATGTTCTGGGTTTCAGTTTTTCAGGTTCAGCCTAAGATGCATATGAGAAAGCTCATTACAAAGCTTAAAAAAAACCCCTATTGAATGGCATCTTCTTTGCAAATAATGTTAGTTTGAACAGATCATCTTTACTGACATCAGCCATGTATGCAGTTTAGTTGTCTGTGGTTATATACAACAGAATGTGCCTGCGTGATTTATACACCCATTTTCTACTAAATTGTGATTATTTAGTGTCCTAAGTACTACCATAAATGGAATGTAATCTGAGTTCGTTAGGGTGGATAATCATCTGATGGTGAGTTCTGTACTCGAGTTTCTTGTTTGGCTTTTTATCTTTATAAATAAACAAAAACCTGTTCATGTTTCAGATCATCTTCCAGAAGTCATGTTGTGTGGGACTCACCTTACCTAACTTCAGATATCTCTAACATTGAACTTCACCCCTGAGCTGGTTCACTTTGAGGTCTCTTAATAGTCGGTGGAAAAGCAGAGGCAATCTAGGGGGCAAAGTTCAAGTTAATGTATGCTAGAGGTCCACCTTAGGTTGAAATGAATTATGTCCTTGCTCTATAGAGTACCAAAGTGGATTAGATGACTAGCTCAGATACAGGTGTCTAATCATAGTCACAGGAATCTAGTCTCTGTGGACCCACACCTCCTGTGTAAATGGTTACTATTTTGCCAATTGCTAGTGTCATATCTGATGCTGGATTTATGCCCATTATAGGATCAAGGTATCCTTGGCTGACATTTAAATAGTAGATTTGGAGCAATTAAGCTGCATGAGATATCAGTCCACCTCACACAGTAAAACTGAAATCCCCTTGTGTTTTTCCATGATTGTTTATCTAAAGATTATATGGTACCATAAAGAGCAGATGTTTCTGTGGATGACATCTGTGCCCTGCAAAACGGCTGTATGTACCCTGAACCTCATGCTGTACAACATACAGGACACAGACAAAGCATGTGGCTACAGGTGTAAGTTTCATTGCTAAATCTGAACTGACTTCCCATCACTCTGCTGTACAATGCATTGCTTCTCCATGCTACTCGATTGCGCTGTGTGGAAAAGCAATGCTCTTTTTGAGAGAGAGAGGTGGCTGTAGTCCATGCTTCATCTAAGTAAACAAATTTTGTTGTGTGAACAGAGAGCTTTTATCCTAAAAACCAGGCAAGATCTTTATTGTGGAACTTTGTCATTAAATATTGACAAAACAAAATAGCCTTTAAAAATAAATTATTTTATTGCTTAGAAGAAATCTGCCAGAGAATTTCTGATCCTTTTTGTGGTTACAAAGTGTCATCTTAGCTGTGCTGTTGTCTGCTAGATTTATACTAGGGAATCTATGAAATCTATTCTTAGATCTTCACGGGGACATAGTATTTTTTACACTTCCAGTGTATGAGTGATGAATAATTTTCATCTGGAAACAGTAAATACAATATTTAAATACCCAGACTCCAGAAACTGAAGAGGAAAAGATGACTGAGGTAAAACAATTTTACGGATAGAAAAATTTTTATTGTTACCTGGAGTCTAAGGTGAAATACTGTGCATTGTTAAGATTGATTTCTTTTTCTGTGTTAGTTTTGTTGGTGTGGAAAATGCCTAAAGGTCCTTTAATTATCTTTAAAACCTTTTTCTTTTCTTTTTTAATGTTATTTCAGGCAATACTTTTGAATTGATGCTTAGTGTTTTAAAATGTTTTAAAATTTAATCATATAAATTCTGGATTACCTGTTCCTCAAAGTCCATGATTTCCATCCTCATTTTAACACTTTCATTAAATTTTCCTTGAAAAAGGCATCATTATAAGGAAGCAGAATTTGATTGAAGGTGTTTCAGTTCTTGTAAAGTGGCTAGAATATTGTTGCAGATGTTGTTTTTCGATATAGGCAAAAGTGAATATTGTAATCTTTAATTGAGGTCCGAAGCACCTGAAGATATTCAACACCTCTTCTAATTAGGTCAGATATAAATAACACTTTTTTATTTGGAAAGGAAAGCTGATTTTATCATTTATCCTTAATTCATGCCTCTTCCCAAACATTATGGGAATGCAAACAAATCCTGGTTTTGGCCATCTTTTGTCTCATTGTATCCTCATTTTATTGGTCTTCTGATTGCTCTTTGGAAGATATATTTGAATAAACACTTTTCTAGTTTTGGAAAGAAACTATCCCTTACTATTCACAATAGTGAAGATTACCATCTCTCTTTTTATATTCTTACCATATGAGTCACTGCATTATCTGTCTTCCTTGTGAATCCAAAATTATTTCTCACCAGTGTGGAGAATTTCCCTTTATATCCTTACTGTATATGTGAAACAGTGAACATGAATCAAGGAAGGACTTTGGCAGATCATGTTGCCTGTTAAATTGATGCTTTTCCCATTAAGTCCAACTTAAATAACTATCATTTTCTCTAGGTTCTGGGTATAGTTAGGGACATTAAGCTTGAACTAATGGGCATATTTTGGGAATACTGTTAGGAAGATTTTCTAGATACTTGAATTGCTAGAACACTGTTATACTTTGATAGATCACCTCCACCACCATTGGATCACTAGATAGGGAACTTTCATTGATTTCACTATGTTTCAGTGATAACCATTGCCATGAAACTGTCTCTGGAATCCAGTCTATAACATCAACTTTCTCAGTTCCATGAGCATCACATAAATGTCAACTTAGACTCTACTATATGCAGAAATCCTATTGACCCAAACACATTTTCTCACAAAACTAGAAACTGTCTGAAACACCTCAAAACCATGATTGTATCTAATAGTTCGGCTGTTTATCACACCTACCAATAACAATTGAATCATCTACTTCAGAATCATCTACTACATGAAAACCTTTCCCGTGGGCTCTGGTGCATGTAAATCATATCTTTGAATAAGCCAACTTGCTGTCATTAGGATGCAAGAAGGCAAGTCTCACAAAACATCCAAGCAACATTATTGCATACTACCTGATGCTGAAATCTCATTTAGAAACCATTAATAATTACAATATATGTAGAAAGATTCTCAAAGATGAGAATTAAAAAAAAAAAAATCCCTAGGTTCCTTCTCCCAGCTTCCAGCCTCCTAACCTGGAGAAACATCTTACCAGGAATGAACTTGCTGTAGACAAACAAACATTAAATGAAACTAGACCTTGTAACAGTGACAAACATACTTCCATTGCAGTGAAATTGTCTTCTGTAAGGGCACTTGTTCAAGCCATGCACAAGAATATCTTTTATGACATATTTCTCTCACCAGATTCTTAGAAGTTGTGAATGCAAATGAACAGCCTGTTTTCAGCAGAATGCATTTGCATTGACAATTGATAAAGAGCAGAAGTGAATAGTTATTATCAGGAATATGGTCTTCAAAAAACAGCTTCTTTATTTCTAACTTCTTGGTCCTTATCCTTGATGAAGAGTTACAGAAAATACCAATAAAAATGAAGAGTAAAATTTATAATATGGATTAACAGAAATTGAAAGCTCAATAGATATTTTTTTCATGATCCCAGATTATTGTCCTTGTACAGTACCTTTCCCTACATCTTCAGTCTTTCATTGGTGCAATCCACTACTGCACATTATCTAGTCACTTAGTTCACACATAGAGTGATGTTTCAGCCAGCACGCAGTCACATGTTTGTTTTGTTTTTTTCATATGCTAGCATACCCCAAGAGATATCCATTTTTTTTACTGATTTTATCACTTGATATAACAGAGTGGTTGTTACCACCTAACAGCTAGAACCCCAGTTTCTCTAGGTAGTATCTTCTAGTACTTCATTGTTCCTAGAATCAGGAAGGCTTTCTTCTGAAGGACTAAGCTAAATCTTATGTAATGTGATTTAAGCCTTTTACTCCTTTCTGTGTGTTCAGTGGATAGGACATGGGAAGGCAGCTGTCATCTGCATCATTTAAAAAGATATTGGAATATAATTATTATAGGTAGAGTATAATTATTAGTTAAAAAACTGAAATTTAATTCAGGTTTTGTGGTGCTTAGTGCAAAAGGTCCAAGACTGCAGACTTGAAAGTAACAGTCTCCCAAAGGCAGACTTCTCAGCTTAGCCTGACAGATAATAGCAGAGCATCAATGTCAGAGGATCAAGCAAACCTTAAGCAATAACCAACACAATTTTTCCTTTTATGTCTACCGGTCAGGAAACGACATCATTAACTGTGAACTGCTGAAGATGAGAGGGAAAAGAAAGATAGGTGTGAAAGGTTCTGCCAAGAAACTGTCAAGCTGAAGATGGACGGAGTGCATTGGATACTCTATAAAGCAGACAAAACTACGCAAATTGTAAAGGTATATCTTTATTTGGTATATAAGAAATGCCATTAAATGGGTAAAGAAGAGCACTCTGTGTCCTTTTGTAATTAGTAAAATAACTAGTAATGCGGAAATCAACACTCTAACCCATGTCTATTAGTCACTGTTAGTTCATGATTGTGAAGTATTTGAAGATTCTGCTATGATGAGATCTATGTAATACAATATATTATTTTTTAAAACTAATTTCCTTTTATTTGAACAAATATTCTTGGTATTTAGACATCTTTCTGCCCCTCCAAAAACATTAGTATAAACGTGAAAAAAATAAATGCTTGTATGCTTTAATATGCAGTTGGTTTGCATACAGGAATTCCTTCAAGGTTGAAACTTGATACATACAGTCTTCCTATAATAAAACTCTTTGTCCTTTATTGGACAGTACCAACAGACAAACAAAGAATGGAAGGGAAAAATCAGAGGCGAACAAAAGGAGAGGAACAGAAAATAATAAATCCTGAAATTCTGTCAACTGGTTATTAATATATCAGATCTATTTACACAGGCAGAACAGGTTATTAATAGGTCTGACCAAAGGAAATGCACTGTGAGAATCTAGTAATGTGTAATAGTAAGGTAACATTTTATGTCCTTAAACGGACAGCAGCATATTTCACTTCTTCACTGAAAACATGGAGGAAACATTACAAAATCGAATGATAAAAATGCATTCTAGCTGTTATTCTAAAGGAAGTTTTGGGGCTGTTGCTATCTCTATGAGAAAGTGATTCATTTTCCTCTATGGGAGTTAGAGTGGCTTTCTAATGTCTGATTTTTTGCTTTTCTGGTTTTCTTAAAAAGCTTTTCTGGAACTGAAGAGGCAAATTTAGTCTGCATTTTTTGATTTTTGTACAATTAAAAATCTCAATTTTGTTGTAGAAGATTTTAGATTTTAGTTATTAAAAAGGTAAGCATGCAGCAGTATCATTCAAGACAGTGTCTGGTTGGCTGTGGTATCTATCTCTTGCAGTCTGCAGTGTCATCAGAACTATTTGAGTGACACTTGTTTCATAGCTAAGAATTGAGACATTGTTTTCAGATCACCCGTGGTGGAGCTGCTGTTTGTAAATGTGGTAGTGGAATTCATTAGGCAATTGGCAAAACTGTAGAAATAATGTTGTGGAAGATCATAGGCCGGTACTGCACTTTGACTTTGGCTGTTTCTTTTTCACGATGCCTTCTTAAATTGTGCTAGACATGACTTATTGAGGTACTGGGTGTTCATAATTAAGCATCCGACTTGACATACATCTGGGTTATTTTTCAGAAATACTAAGCACCCACAATTTTCTGTGAAGGTTGCAGCTCCCCAGGTGGTAGGAAGACAACATACTCTCAGAAAGGAAATCCATGGCAGAGAGAAAACGAACTGTTCTCTACCAGAAGATTTAACAGCATGTGGAAATCTCATGCAAACAAGAATTACTGCAAATGAGGGGACAGATGGGCTTGGCAGTCTGTCCTTAAAATGTCATCTAGAGAAAAAAAATACCCATAACTTGGAGTGCATGTGAATGGGGGTGGGAGATTACTGGAGAATTCATGGCCAATATCTTTGTTTTTAGAAAAAGAAAAACTTCATGCTATATTTCCTTTATTTTTCATTAACTGACTGAAATTTATTTGAACTGCTTCAGGTAAAGCTGAACACAGTTATTGCCCTTCATTCTACTTAACAGAAAATAGGATACGCATTATGGTTCTCTTCATCTGACCTGAGGAACAGAGCAGTTAGTTGGGGAAAAGTTCACCTTCAAAGAGCCATGGGCCAGCTCTGGATGTCGTTCTGTATATCTGGCATTCAATCGTATGACTGTGCATAAGGAGTGATTAGTCATAGCCAAGCATCTACTCGAGCAACCCAGGACACAGGAACGCTCTAGAAAATGGCATTTTGTATTCTTGTGGTTAACTTTAGCTCTGTTTCATCCATCCCGATATTGTGCTCAGTCTTTAGGAAAATACCTTTAGTGATTCCTGACAGACAACAAGATACAACAAAAGCAACATACTTTAACTGTCATGTATGCATGATATGCCATTTTAAAACTGTTGTGCTGTCTGTCTTGCAGAAATCAGTGTACTGCAAAAAAATCCACTAGTGTCTATGTTGAAATGAAACCAATAACAATTTTTATATTAAGAACTCAATAAAACAACCACCAACCAAGCAAACAGAAAAAAGTCAAAAAGAAGAAACAAACAGAAAAAAGGAAGAGAAAAAAGGAATTTTCTTCTGTATTTCTAGGAATCAAAGATGAATATGAAATGACTGCCAGAGTCAGTTTTTGCTTAGACCCCACATCAGTTTTGGCAATAAATAATAAATGCCACTGCTCAGTAAAAACTCATTATTAGCACCTTCATAGGCAGGCATCCTTGCTGATGATCAATAGCCCAATTTCTATATTGGGAAAAGATGTTGTTAAGATGGAGTAGCAGATAGCCTAATAAGTCAAAGTACCTGGAGGCTGGGTGCCTATGTATTGTAAGAGCTAGATTAAGCGATAGGACCACAAAAAAATGTTGAGGAGCTGCTTTGCGTGGAAGGAATCAACAGGCAACTCTAGGGAGCACATGCCTTCTCGACTCCAAGAGTATATAGGCTCTGTATTGTCTGCAGAGTAAGCCATGGCCCCATCTTCAGGGCTCCCTTTGTCTTATTTTATATGCCCCAAAGGAGGCAAAAAATGCAGCAGACCCTGTGTAGCCTCCCATGGTAGACTGGCAATTCTGTCTGTTTTTCTCAGTGCTAGTATCAGCTGTACATGGAGGACAGAGACTGGGGGAAATATAAGCTGAAGTCATTAGATTTGGTATTGCACGCACAAAATGCCCTGAGGGTTATGAGAGCAATGCAATTCACTGCTGAGGTCTCTCACTGCTCCATGTATCACAGATCAGATTTTAATGGCTTAGTATTATTGATGTTGGTGGGAGAGATAGGGAATGGAATGGGGACATACACTTGCTAGCCTCTTAAGTAAATCAGAACCCAATTTTATCATATTTGCACAGATTTATACCAAGCTTTTTGCTCTGATCTGTATACCTGTATTAAGTCTGTACACCATCTGGCTTTTAATAAAGCAATGAAACTTAAAATGAGACTCTGGATGGAAAAGGAGTTTAATGTCTAGCATATTTATAAGAAATTCCCACCAGAGAGCTTTGAAGGCTCGTAGTGCCTGTCAATAATTCTTCACACATAGGCTGCTTTTAACTTAAATTTTCTATTACTAAGAAAGCTAAATTGTAGGCCAAAATGTTCTATAAATTGTAATTTTTTTTTTCTGTGTGCAGGCAAAGCCATAACTAGGACAAAGATAGCTGCATTAGTTCATCCTATTTGAATAGTAAACTAAAGAAGTTTCCCTCAAAAAGGGAAATAAACACTTTTTCTCATATCTGCAAATGTGAGAGGGCCTATCGAGCCATTTCGCCATCTTCCTGCTTACTCCTTAATAATGTACAGCCCACTCCTAGGCAAATCTGTCCACCTTACTGCAGCCACATTATTAATGAAAGGTTTGGATGGTCCATGTTTAAACACGACTAAATGTAAAGCTTTAAAAACTGCAACTGCTGCTCAGATTGAGAATTTTCTAGATACTCTTTCTGTGAGAAATGTAACGTGAGACTAGTCAGGTATGTATCTGCCTTGCAGACTGCGAAATAATAAGGAAAACAGTAATTAAAAAGGCCATACTAACAAATGAGAGACTATAGCTTAGGTAGTATACCAATTTCTTCTGCATATTTCTTTAGGCAGAGCTCTGATCTACTCATCTTACAGTAAGCTTTGTTACAGATTGGTGTATATTTATAAGCCCAATCAAATCCCTTCTGTAGTAATAAGGAAACACTCAATATGCTCCTTTAAATAAGTATAGGTCATCAGTTTTTGCCCTATCTTCGAAAACCAGTTGTGCAGAATTAAAAAAAAGTCTAAATTCATTAGAAGTTGTTTCTTGAAGAGGATGTTTTTTTGCAATAAATCAGCAGTTTTGCAAGACATTGTTCAGAGTCTATTTTGTTTCTATTTATTTAGTGCAAGACACTAAAGGCTCAAAGAAGGCAAAGCTTTAAAGCTTGGAAATGAAATAATTAAAATTAATTTATAGTTGAGCTCTGGAATGCTGAAGTCCCAGTTAGCAAGCAATGATGCCTTATGGTTGTTGACAGAGTGACAAGATGAAGAAGAAAGTACCTTGGCTTCTAACTTAGAAACCTCAGTCTTTATGTGTCCATTCTTTGCTTTATACTATGTTATCTACAGCTTGTCCAGCCTCTGTGCAGAGTTGCTTTAGTCTCCTGGTGATTTAGTATCACCAATATACTGGTGTTTACATCAGTTTCATCCATTTGTAGAGTAGACAAGTATGGTAAGTATGTTGAATTGCCTAGAAAGGGTCTCATTTCTAAGTGACCGGTTCAGATTTAGCCTTTAAAACATCATGATTGGGTTATGTGCAATATGGAATTTTTTGGATGAATGACTGGAAAAGGAAGTTTAAACTTCATCGTTTAGTGAAGTTACAGAAGGCTAAATGCTGCTCTCAAACAGGGGTAAGTCTGTGAATTTTGATGGATTTTCTTCTGTTTAAAGTCTTTTTCAGAATCTCTGATTTTCATGAACTGACTTAGAAGATGTTTGCACCTGTATTAATGAGAGAATTTCTGCAGATGGAGTTTTACAAAGAGACTGTGTGCGCTGGAGGAACAAGTCCTACTGAAATTTGAGGGGACCTAAGCCTTTGGTTCTCTTAGGCTCTTCAGAAGGTCTGCTGTATCGGTCACCTGATGCTACTTAATGACTTCTCTGGAGTTATTTGCTTGCAGTCTCTGATGGGTGAATTGCAAACAGCACCTGCCTGTTTTCTGTGAGAACACTGATCAGCAATAAAGGGTTAGGACATTAAACTTGGTAGTTTCATCTGTTCACTTTGCATGTGCAGGTGGAATTTTCCCTAGAAAAGTTCACTGTAGAAGGAGTTTCTTGCTAGGGAAAGTGATGTGTTTAAGTAAGACTTATCCACATCACCTGTCCTGGACCTGTGTTGTCTTTTGCAATAGGACCTTTCTGATGTTATCAGCTGTTAAGAGTTCACTGTGAACCTCTTGGTTAGTAAGGGCTCCTTACCTCTGAGATTCATGGGATTAGATAAGAACCTCAGATTTAATTTTTTGAAAGGGTATGCTAAGCCTTCAGTGCTATTGTGAAAAGCCTGTAAGCCTGACCTAGGCTGGACCCTAGAAGTTCAGAAACCAAACACATCAATCCCCACATCATAATGTAAATAATATGTCTCATGATTCTCAGACTCAGGGCTGCCACCCAGGCTTATCAGGGCAGGCTGAAGAACAGAGTGGGTGAAGGGCCTCAGACCCAAAAGCAGCAGAGGCCTAGTGGGTAAATCTTGCCAGAAATAGTACAGCTTCAGAGTTCATGCTGGAGCTGGAGAGAACAGAACAAGGGAGCCAGAATCATTGTTATCTTCATGGTCATTTATGTCCTTGCCTTCTTCCACAGCAGTAGAGAAGTAGATAGATCCCTACCTAGGAGAAGGGCAGAATGTGCAGGAAGCATTGATAATGTTGCTTTAGATCCTTCCAAACCTGGTAAGCGGGTAAAATGTTCACTCTTCTTTTTTTGCAATTGTATTTGCTCTTAGTTTTTCACACTGCAATTAAAATGCAAAAATCCCCAGCCTTTATAGGAGAAGCAGCTACCTCACATTGTCGGTCTGCTACTCAAGTATATTGTGTTCTCTTGATAACAAGTGTTTACAGGTTCAGTCTCTCAAGCAGGATTCAGCACACAGCCAGTACAAGGTTTGTACCAGGCAGGGTCTTACAGCTGTCCCTCTGCACTGTAGAGCAGTTTAAGGGAAAGGACGGGCTGTAGAGTTATGTTACAGTCTGGGAGCTGCTACATCATGCTCTTTACATTCTTTGCAAACCATGTGTACCACATAGTTCTCATGGCACAGAGGCTATTAGGTGCCATATGACTGATTTCTAGCATGTTTTCCATTTTTAAAATATGAACCTGCCCATACTCATCCTCCCGGACTGTCCTCTATTCTTCCATTTGTGACACTTAGTGGTTTTCATATTGTTGAATTGACAATGGTAATTCATTGCAATCTGGGTGACCAGAGATCTTGCTTGGTGGTGACCCTTGCTTCCATCAGTCACCCATCTAGTACAAGTCTTGGGACATGGCCTGTTCTTATTCTCATGTTCTACTGGAATAAATTCGTTTAAGGCATTGCCTAATGGCTATGATTTTTGATAGATCTGGCTTGATATTTCTCATTGAGGAATGTAAAAAAAGTACGCAAGCTGTAAGCCAGAGATGGGGAGGGCGAGAGAGGGAATAGACTGACTGACTTAATGGGAAACATTTTTCTAAAAAAGCCCCTCTGCTGTAATGACAGTTCTTTCATTCTCCTGAGTCCTGAGTTCTAAACTGCCCTCCACTACTGTCCCAATAGACTATAGTCTTTTTAAAATTTCAAAGATAATATTGTTTTTCTGAACTGTGAAACCAAGCAGATGCTAAAGGAGTTCCAGCAAGATAAGGGAAGTGGTGGAATCTAATGGGAAGAGTTAATATCAACCCAACTTTCTGTGTTTATTAGTTCTGAATCAGTTGTCTCCTCTACATTAAAAATTAAACTACGATCAACTTTGTTAACTGATGTTCCTTTTCAAGCATAACTGTTTTACTCAATTCCACTGTAGTTTCACTTTTACCTATATAATTGTTAAACGGTACCAAAATTTACCTAAGTGTTGTAGCTAGGTATTTCCAGATTTAAAATAATGGAATCTATGACAATTAATTTTTACCAGTTTTGTACATTTTCATGCTCCACACATTTGATGCATTCCAGAGAATATCTTCAGCTTCAGAAATACATCTTTGAAAAGCAAATATTACTCTCCAAATGGTTTTCAGTGTCACAGTTTAAAGGTCATGATTTACCCAGCCCAGTCCTATTCTTAATCCAGTGGGGGTATTTTTAAATAAAAATGGTCTGATTTTTATAGAAGCACTTTGACATACTCACTTTCACCTTCTTATGACATCTGAAGTGATTTAGCCAAGTGCATTTTTCATTTTAACAAGATGGGATAGGGAAGCGAGTGAGGCTATTTGCATTGCAAAAATGAGAGGCCTGTCTTTCAAGTATCTTGTAGTTTTACAAAGAAGACTTTTTATCTAACCAGATCACAGCATTTTGTCAGAAGACCTGAATAACCCTTATAACTTCTGAATTTTGAAGTAAGATAAAGAATCACAGGTGCCATATGGCCCACTGTTTGACATTTTGTTTGAAAACAATGTGCTTTATCCTATCTCTAAATGTTTCTTTTGTCTTATTCAACATAATGAGGCCATTTGTGACACAGATTTGGCTCTGCTGGGAAAACTACTCACAGTAAGTGAATTGCTTCAATTAAATTGTTAATGGAAGTGCACTTGTATGGCTGGAGACGTGGAGAGTGGCAGGCGAAGAAGGAAGAGTGTTGTACTTTCTGTCCAGTCCTTAACCCCATGCCTCTGACACCTGACACATCAAACACCTGTTCAACAATCTTGCTTCTCAAATGCCTTGTTCTAGAAGCAGGGCTGATGCAAATAGTCCCTTGCCTTGGAGCTCTCCTACTAAATTTGGATAGGTCTTAATGTCCAGGGTGGTGGAAAAAAAAGAAGAGTGAGGTAGATTCCATTTACTATGACACTTAAGGAAAAGAGAACCTCAACAAACCGGATTTTGAACATTTACTCCCAAACTCACCATACCTCTTTCGATCTCTTTAGCTTAAAATACAGATATCATCTCCCCAAGTAATGCAACAGATATCTTAGTTCAGGGTAGCAGAGAAAACTGTACACTTATGAATACTTCTGTGCTTTGAAAGAGCAGAGGCACATGTGCCACTGATATTAAGGGTAAGTGATTTACCCTGTCTTAAGATGGAACTTGATTAATTTACAACTGGGATTATACAGCGCAGTTGTTTCTGACAGCCAGATAGGAGGGTGATAAGAATTTCATGCTAGTAAGCTGTGACCTTTGAGAAATCTATTTGAAGTAGATTTCAGAGAGTGGAGATGGTTAGCACAGATTGCTGAGCTGTGACCCTAGTAACACCAGTAGAAGGAAATACATAGTGAAGCTGTTGTTAGCTACAACAGGGCCAAATATCTTTAGTTATAAAATAAATGTAGTTTTTGGTACTGTTAACCAAACTCTTTCAAAACACATTTTCAACCATGCAAGCAGAATTTAGATTGCAAAGGTTAGACCTTCACAGAGTACTCCTGCAATTTTCTACCCAAAAGAAGGCCCTGAAAAACATGAAAGAAAATGATTGACTTAATTCAAAACATCAGCTTTCATTAGTGACACCAGAAATGAGGCAAATTATACATTTTATTGCTTTTTGTTTCAACTCAAATTATGACAAATTCAAATTTCTCTATACTAGTACAGTTCTGATTTAAAGTCAGAACAATGTTTAACATTATCAGTCTTTGGAAATTCTGTTCAAGAGATTTCACAAAAGAGGTATCTGGAGAGAATATTGGACTTCTTTTAAATATCCTTTTCTAGAAGTTTCAAACTCCGTAAGTCACAGTCTAGGCTATAGTTCACCTTTTGCAGAGAGCCTTGCTTTTGATAAACCACTTGGCTCCTGTCACCTTTGTAGCTCATAACTATCATAACTGCTTGATAAGATGAGCAATAAAACTGTAACTTCAGCATCTTAAAAAGAATGATGTTGACTGAAGAATGATTGTTTCTTTCCTTAACCTCCTACTAAAAAAATCCAAATAAGCAAGGACAATGTAAGAACTGTGTCATGTAAGTAATGCATGGACTTTACATGTCTGAAGAAATTTTCTTATATAGGAGACTTAGCATTTACAGCGGAAAGCATTTTATAATTAAGGAAACAAGTGAGGCCATTTCTCTGACTAATTTTATTTATTAATAAATTCTGTCACACTATTGTGAATTGGCATACTTCGAATTTATAAGGCTTCCACAGGGAGAAAATGTTAGGCAACGAGCTGTAATTTCTGTGTGACCTTAACTCAACCTATGCTAGTAAAACTGCAGTAAAAATGATTGAGAAGAGAGGGAAGTGGGACTATAGAAAGCATATCCCAATATGATTTACCTCTCTGTGGACTCTAGAGAGCTCCAGAATCCATGCCTTCACCTTCCTGTAAACAGTGGTCTCTTGGTCAGTTCCAGGTGGTGTAGCCGTAGGAGACTCACTTTGCTACACACTTGGGTTACTTTGGGCAATTTCACTTAAAACAGACTTTTCTGGACTCCTGAGCTCATTGGCAGGATAGCAGCTTACAGGGGGATGGGGCTTAGCACTCCATAGCAACTGAAACATTTTAGGATCTCTGAGGCAGGGAAACTCAAGGAATTCAAAATTCAAGGCCTTGCCTTGCGGGTTGAGGTTGCCCATGTATGTGCATGAGGCATGCTCATTCTCTTCCATACCACAGAGACACTGCCATGATCAATGCACCGATGAAGTGTGAGGTACTAGGGGATCCCATGGGAATGGGGCCTATTAGGTAAGATTAGCATGCCTGAAGTTAATGTTTCAGGCTTTGCAATCACTCTCCACCACTCCCTAATTCTCTGGGAAAGATTGGAAGAAGTTTGCAGGTTTTCTCAGAAACCTAAAAATATCCTTCCCTTTGCAAAAGAAGAAATTGGTTGTTGTGCAGTGCAGTGTTTCCCCTAACTATGCACAGTATGCAGCACATCACACAGGCTGTGCATAGATTTTCTCCAGGGACCTACACTACTGCAGAGTTACTGTAGGCAGTGAAGTCAAAAGTTCGAACTTTTTGCCATCACTAGCCCACTCAGTAATGATGGAGCACAAATAGGAGTGTCTTTGGGAATCTCATTTCCTTTCTGAATTGCGGCCAATATCTCAGTCTGAATAATTTGGCTGTGGTGTCCTTTGGTTTCATAGACACTATTGTATTGGTCTGCAAAGACAGAATGTGGCACCCAGCAAGGAAGCAGAATCCGAGACCTAGAGGAACACTTGCATTACTCTGTGATAATATAATTGGCAAGTTCACAGATGAAAAATCCAGGCATTTTCTTATTCTTTCACATGCTGAGATAGTAGCAGCTGCAGGCTGGAAACAGAAATTAGTGCCACAATATGCTTATATACAAAAATAAGTGGTCATGCTTGAAAGGTTTGTATTTTCCATTTTCAGTATGGGGAGTATTTTGCAAACTATAGCATGTTTTAGAATGGAAAAAACTTTCCTAGTGCAAGTCTCTATAAAATAATACTTTTCTCCAGCTGTCATTACAGACATGCTGAGTTCATTATTCAAAGCAAACTCGTGTCAACTAAAATAAGATAATGCAAGTATATGGTTGCTTTGCCATGTCCCAAACATGGTTACTAGAGGAGTTTTGTCAATGTAATTTAGGGGTGCTAACCTGAAGGCTGTATTACAGCTTTTGTAAAAATTTGGCCCTATGAATACTTCATGCCTCTGATTACGGTGTCACGGGATTTGAGCTGGTAAGATTTATGTTCTATTTCGTAGGCTTTGACCAGAGGCTTTTATTTCATAGGCTTTGACCGTTTTGAGCCAAGAAAGCTTTCGAAATATGCACACTCCTGAGTACTGAGTATATCAGACTTAGACTGAATTTTCAGGTTATGAAATTTTCTCAGGAAGGGTCTAGAAATTATTTTAAAAATAAATTCCATGGAGTTTTTATGTACTGTTATATAATTTTATTAGATGCTTGAGTGTGTTTTGGGAAAACCTAAACTGATTAGTATCAACAGGATTATTAGAACAGTAACTGGTTTAAAAGAAGCTTTGACTTTTATGGTAAACTGGATTTCCTTTTTTTTTACTGCCCATTAGGCAACAAGAAAGTCAAAAGATAAGTAAGCTATGAAATAGCACATGAAAGCAGTTAATGCTCTGTGCTACAGATATAACTTGATTGCAGCTTGTGATTCATATTACACACTCATCTAACTTGTGACACAAGTGGTTAATCTCTTTCAGTGTTCTCTAGTTTACCTGACTCTGTAAGACTTTCACCCCTGCAGACATCTTCAAGCCTTTAGCATTCCCAGGGAAAAAGAATAATATTTAGTAGGCCTTTCCCCTAACTATTCCAGGCAGACAAACTCTCTACTGCAGCTTTGGGAAGTTTAGAACTGCTGAGGCTGTTGTAACTTAAGTGGAGACTTAGCAGCTGCAGGGTCTGGTTAAATTAAAACTAAACGCTTTAAAAGAAGAGAGAGAGAGAGAGAGAGAGAGAGAGAGAGAGAGAGAATATCTTGTTATGTCTCACTGCTCCTCAGTTGCAGTGGCTTCAGCTCTTGCACAGTTCAGGACGTCCATTGAAGGGTACAAAACACATGTGAGGCACTGCACATCTGCGAGCAACTGTCCATGAGGCAGGAGGCCGTGAAGAATCAGGCTGGGTTCTGCAGTGTCACCGTGCAGCTGGACTTCATACCTATGTGGGTGTTGGGCTGAAAGAAGAGCTTTGATTTTTCTTTTGAGATTGAGACTTGAGGGATTAATGCAGTTCTTTTAACAGTGTTCCACTAAAAAGTGACCAATCTTCTTGCCGTTCTTCCCAATGGGATTTCACCAGGATTTTGCATGCTCTTCGAAGGCAAACTAACCTGCTCCACATAAACTAATGAGAAGCTTTTCTGTTAGATGTGAGCAGAGCTTCTACACTGACTGTGGGCAGCACTAATTTTCCTTTCTGTCTCAAGTAGAGCAGAATCAGGCCTAACAGCTTCTTGATGGGCTACCACAAAGTAAACCCAGCAGCTAAGGATGAAGCTGGTGTTCATCCTGGGTACTGCGGAAGTCAGAGCTGAGAGGGTGTGAAAGCTGGCTAAGGGCCTGTTAGGATTCTCCAAGACATTGCGGAGCTTTGCATAAGAGTGGAAGTGTTAAACCTGCATGCTGCCAAATATCAATGAGATTCTTATTTACTATGTACCTTAATTCTTCTTGCAGTTATTCTTCACTCTCTGTCCTAAACTGTTGTATACCGTTGCTAGGTGCTGCTAAGCATTTGTTATGTTTCACCTCCATGGGGAACTGTAGAAGTGATAACTGCGGAGTAGCGTTGGTATCTAATAAAACTGTAATTCCAAAATGAGCTCTGCTTTCTCTAGCTTATTACTTTTTCAGAAATTTTTCCTTTGGGATAAAAAACTGTTGAGTCAGAAAGGGATAAGGACAAGTGATGCAGATTTAGATACAAAATGACTGTATTCAAAGGATATCACTCATCAAAGAAGCTGTTCCCTCCCCAGTTCATGGCTTCCCAGGATATCCTACCTGTTCTTTTTCTTTGGCTGAAATTGGTGGAGGTGCACAGCTGTGGATCAGGATCTAATGGGGACAGATATCCCCAAAAATAAAACATGAAAACATGTATTGACAAAAATAATGAAAATAATAATCTTTAGGTTAAGGTCAAGCTAAAAATGGTTCTTTCTGTTTCATATGAGTTAGACACCTAAAGACAGGTGATATTAAATTCTGGGAGAATCATAGGTACAAATGTAGATGCCTTTTTGTATGTGTCTACTACTTCTGTATAAAACTCAGTATCTGGATGCCATGTATTAACCACACCAAAAATCTAGCGATCATCCCTTGCATTCCTCTTAATATCTTCTCGTATTTACTATTACGAAGACTCATGGCTAAGCTAGTGTGAACAAGAAGCAGCCACTGAGAGACGAGAAATAAACAGAAGTTACATACAGAGGCTATTCCTCTCCTTGTAGTTAAGAGGAAATTTATTTATATATCAGCTACAGAAAAAAACAACAACAGAAATGTTTATATTTTAAATATTAAACAAAAACACACCAAAATACTTTTCCTATCATTTTTCTATCAATGGATATTTTGTAAGTGCTGAAAAGGAAGGGCAGCTCATGCTGGGAGTTTTCCACCTTGGTTTTTGTTCATCTTGGATGTCAACAACTCAAGGAACTCCAGGCCTCGGGGTGTTCAACAATATTCCCAGTAACACCTGTTCGTGGAGCACCAGCTGCTACAAACTGGTTTGAGTTGGGTCCTGCTTCTAACAGGCTCTTCATGTGTCCTATCATTTTGTCATATTAAAACTTCTGTGCCAGCAGCAAACTTTGTATAGCTGGGGGAAGGCAAAGCTGTATTTACCCATAAACATGACTGAAGCTCCCTAGTATTTTTTCATAATAAAGTGAGGACAGGTTCGTTTTGGCTGCAGAAGACTCAAGGATGCTTTGGACAATGAGCCAGGGAAACACTGCACCACGTTTGACTGCAGTCCCGAGTGATTGCTGGAGGGCCTAGACAGGCAGACACTAGAGAGACAAGTCAGTGGGAAAGACTCTGATCTGAGAAGACTGATAGCAGGTGCTACGTACAGGTGCATGCTAGTGCAGAAAACTGTTTTAATAATTAATGATGGCCATAAAGCACAATATAGCCCTATTACAGCACACACAAAAAAAGTAATTATGCAGGCACTGCTGCAGTATATTGATTGAGTGACATGATGTATAGTTTGGGTTTTATCCTTTGAGAAGTGTTTTATGTGGCTGTATTTAAAAATGAAGAGTTATGTTTCTGCCTTTGCCCACAATAGAATTTACAAACTATGCAGCCTTCCAAACCCATTAAAAATCCACTATTGTAAGAGAACAAAGATTTAAAACTGAGATGGAGGATAAAAAGGTGTAAAGAGAGAGAGAGAAAAAAAAAAGGTGTTGGCTGAAAATCTGAGATAGAGTGTAGGAGTCATTACATGACTCTGACTCAGACCATAATTACAATCTATGTACCCTTCCCCCCAACTCCAGTCCTGTTAGCTAAGAAACTTTTTTTTTTTTTGAAAATTGAATAAAAATTTTCTGAGAAGTGCCATTTTTTCCCTCTGTATTGTTTGCAATGGTGCTTCTCAGTGGTTGTGACAACACATCCTGGCCTTTTTTCCATTGTGGTAACAGTCTATAAATTAGCTTTGAAGCCCCTGGAATACTGTGTGCAGATCATTAGCTATGTAAGTCCCATTTAGTTTAATTGAGCTCCATTTAAACTTAAATATGTTCTCTTGAAAATTGTTTTCTAATACTATCCTAAGAGTATCTTGGAAATGGTTCAATGCTTGAAGAAAATCAGTTCAGTGTTCTTAAAGCTCTGCCTGTGTAAAGCTAGCATGTGCTTTACCTATTTTCCAGTTGTTTTTTTCTCCTTCCAATAGATTTATAAGGAGCTCCTGTTGTGAAGAGTGCCTCAGCACTCATAAAAAGCAGGCTCAGTAACACCCTTGTCTATGTGCATCCACGTGGAGCAAAGTTAGAGCAGTCTGCTTCAAGGAACCAGCTGGTTTGGTTTCTTAAGCAAAGAAACAGAACAAACGTGATTCTGCTTAGGAAGTGCCTACTCCGTAACCACTACTGTACACACAGTTTGTGAAGACATACCTGAGCTGGCTTTAAGCAACCCAAATGTTGTGAGAATACTGTGCACTGGCTGCAAGCTCCCAAAAGGGAGAGGCTGTGAGTTAATCTAAAGCTGTCTTCCATTTTATAGTGGCTGCACGTCAGCAAGCTCACTGGGAGAGAACTGGAGATTGTTCCCAGGAGCTGCTGTCATGGCTGTGACCGCATTACATGCCATTCACGGTCGATGTTGTGGCTTTAGGTGGAACTTTAGGATGAATGTCCAAAGAGCTCTTCCACCCTTGTGGAAATCTGCAATGTTTGTATCTTCAATCAACTGAATAAAGCCAGTCCAAAGCCAGTAACAGGAATATGTCAGGCCATGTACTTAAAAAGCAAAGGAAAAGAAATAAAGGAGCCAAGTGAAAGGGAGTCTGTTGTGCAGATGTCACCAGACAGCTGCACATCTCTTTGAAGGAGGCAAGTGCGTTGTGCTGGGACCTCCTGGCATGCAGTGTAGTGCCCCTCCCTCCCCTTTGGCATGCGTTTCCTTTCTGTGGAAAATAAAATACATGATAGAGAGTAGAACCAGGCCAATGTGAGCTCAGCCCTAAACCTGCTGTAGGATCACCAAGTCTACAGCTAGCCCTGGAAACTGGGAAGTAGACCTTTGTCTAGTAATGCAGACCAGGTTAGTAATACAGAACATAGCTTTAGCATTTCCTTTACGGTCAAAGAAGGAGAGCACCAAGGCCAAAGGGTAGCTGAGCTCATCTGTACTACACTTTGGAGGTGCCTATCTCTCACTGAATATAAAAGGATTTTTGGGCAACTGATCTCACATCATAGGTACCAGAAGTTAAGTAGGATGGTCTGAGGCCAGAGAGTCCTGTAAGGCCTGAGCAAGTGTTCTGACCTCTGACACTTTCAGGAGCCTGAAGTCTTAAAGCAGTGCAGAAAGCCTAGATGTTAGGAGAGATCCCATCATACATAAGGAGCAGGAATAGTGGTTCACTCATTAGTTTTTAAACAGAAGAGGAAAAAGAAAAAAGATGAAATCCTCACTGAGATGTTTGTGGGATAAACTAGAGACTTAATGAATAAAGAACCATTTTTAGCTGCTACGTAATCTTCTATGACGTAAGGTTTTAGCCAGAGGGGACAGGAAATGAATCAATTCTAGCATGTGAGTGTCAGTAATTGTTTTTCCTAATATGAATTTGAAATGAAATGTACTGCAAAGAATGTTTCAGTTATGGGAAAGATCAATCCACTCCTGAGGCCCCTATCCTTGTTAATAAGTTACTTGCCTGTGAATAGAGTATCACTGATCCTTAAAAAAATCTGGAGGCTTATATTTTAAAAACATTGATGCTGCTACAGGCAAGGTGATTGAAGCTCATTAGTTCCCCTTTATGTCAGGGGAGGATTTGACATCAATTTAGGAACCCAGAGGATTCCTAAATTGCTTTGCCAATGTCTTAAAAAGAAAAAGTCTGTATTGCATTCACAGGAGGAATATTGCTTTAGTGGGAAACTTCACCTTTATTAATCCGTCTGATGAATTGGAAAATCAAAGCAATTGTAAATAAGAAGTTTTGTCTTATTTTTAAAAGGTGTTTTACACTCTTCATTCTTGGGTCATGTTTCATATATACTTCTTGGTAGCCAGGAAGAGCAAGCTGGGGGACAACCGAACTTTATGGTTTCTTTTTTATTCATTTGGTATTTTATATAGTGTCGAAGATGTTTATGAAATGAATATCTAGTCTTTCTGCAGCACAGCCAATCTTTTTGATCTAAACAGATGTGCTGTAAGTACTAACCATCATTATTAAATAATAATTGTGTTGCCTAACAGCTTTAATAATGTTTAAAATATAAATTATCAAGAAAAGTCCTGAGAGCAAAAAATACGAGAAACAGACTTTAAAACCCAAATTATAATACAGAAGGCTAGATCTTCAACTGATCTACACTTAGAGAAGTCAGAAGTGCATAGCTGATTTGCCCTAGTTTATTTGAATTAACGAATACACAATGGGAAAAGTCATTCTAGAAACATCAGAACCCGCAATCAGTGTTAACATCAAGCAAAGTTTTAAAGCAGTTTTTGAGAGAAAGCCTAACTGAAGATGTGGAGGAGAGTAGAAATGAGCAGAAAATGCCATATGGGTTTCTCAGAGAAAGATTATTGCTCACTACTCTTGCTGTCTGTCTGACAAGATGATAACAGACAATACCACGTAGGGAAAATACTAAATATTGAGAAGTTGGGATCAAGAATAAGAATTCTTGTTTTTCAGAGAAGAATGTGTTTCACTGACAGCCACTCCAGCTCAGTGAGCTTTTGCTGAATACAGAGCAGGATTCTGGGGAGCCCTGCCGAGGTTCTTGGTGAATCTGCCTGGATCTGGAAGAACTGAAGAAATGGAGTTCCCTGACCCTGGCCTCTGGAGCAGTTCATGAGAATCCAGGGACTGAAGATCCCACATACCCTTGGCAGCTCCTCCTTTGCCCTGCTTCATTTTAGAATCCTTGCACTTGCAGGTGGTGGTAAAACTGATGCCAAAATGCTACATTTGCTGTTCAACATTACTGACATTTTTTAAATGCTTGCTTCCAAAGCTGCAGTAAGAAGCCTGGATGATCAGGATATTCCCACATCACCAGTTCTATTTTGTTCCTACCCATTCTGTCCCCTGCCCCTCGGCGGCCTTCATTACTTGCTAAAGGTAGTCTCTTCCTTTCCTGCTCTTCACCTTCTCTTCCAGTTGCTTAGAGCCACAGCCTCCCCACCTCCTCGGAGCCTCTCTGGCTGCTAATGCTGTTGTTGGTGGATGTTGCGCTCGCAGGTGTGTCAGGGGTTTTAAGTGGCTGGAGAAAGCAGCAAGAGCCATGGAGTGGAGAGAGGGCAGATATCTGTGGTAGCAAAGGCATCAGCTGGTGAGTTGCAGTGTTTCTCCAGTCCTGTAGTAGTGGATGTCTATCTTGCTGTAACTACAGCTGCGTCCTCGTGTCAAGATATAAATGCAGGTTACAAGGGCTGTCTCTCAGTTTTACAGTTTTACTGAACACCTTGTTCTAGTAAGCCACCTTGCAAAACAAAATTTTAGAGACAAATTCACAACACTGGTGGTAGGCTGCGTCCTGTCCTCTCTTCATTACCAGAGACATAGCTCCATGGGCAGATAAGAACAAGCTCAAGTATTTTTGTTAGTGCTATGGTCCAAGAGCTGTGTAGTTTTATGAGCATGTGCTGTGCTCAAACAGGTCTTTACTGGCCTGTAGACAGCTTCGACTGTGGGCAGAGTGAATTTTGGTTTGTCTGACATCTTTCCAGGTACAATGCCCAGCATTAGTCAAATTCACTCACCCTCTAATTTAGCCAAGAGGGTGAAAAGGAAAACAGTAGGAGCAGCTGGAACCCTGTCTATATGAAGAGTCTCTTTGGCATTAACACTGTTGCACCTCAAGTGAGAGATTAAGCCCGAGTGCTTGAGAAGATATGTTCAGCATCAAACAAATGCGCATATTTATCACTCACAACATGATACATTGGAAAGGAGATAGAAGTGCTCTATCGGAGGCAACAATTTCGCTGGATGCATTCTGATGTATGCCTGATGGGTTCTGCTCCAACAGGGGAGGAAGACAAGCTGATAAGCAGAGCATCTCTGAGCAAAATGTGCCTGGAAAGGTGTTCACACAAAGCAGAGTTCTTGTGTCTTGCCTGCTTATAACTAGGAATCTTCGCACGACCAGTGTCTCAAAAAGGATAATAACAAGGCAAATTACAACTTGGTTTTACACGTGCGACATCTTAAAATGATAAGCTTGTTTCTGTCTTGGGAGAATAGATGTGATTTATTATCTTGCAAGGGTGTAAGCTGATGAGTGCAATGGGTGCCTTGAGAATATTGCTTCCCTGTGTGACATGTGGTACACCAGCCCCATTTTCAGTTGTCTTAGGCAGAGCTTTGTGAGCAAGTCAAAATACACAAGATATTACATTAACAATGTATGTAAAATTCAATGCCAGATAAACAACTGTTATCATGATCACACATCTTTGGTTGTTCTTTCTATCTGTCTTAGATTTTCTACTTTCGATTAATTAGGATTTATAGATGAAGTAGCCTACTGTTTGCAGTCCTTATAACCCTATTGGATCATCTTGCCAGATGCGTCTTCTCCCCCTTCCTCTCCACCAGCCTCAGACAGTTTACCGAGTTTAGAGTGAGACAATTTATGCAACTTCCAAAAAAATGTGTTTCTCATGTAAATGCTGTCTCCAGAGCAAGGTATGGAAATACAATACAGTGTGTTACTGTTGGTATTGTTTAATTAGTAATCCATAAACAATTTGCAGCTCAGTTTAAAGACTCCAGTATCACTTTCTCCACAATTTTGCCTGAATTTCTTTAAAAAAAATCCAAAATGAATAGGTTAATTTCAGCAGAATATATTTGGGATACAGCCGAGCCTGACCTCTAAGCTTGAATTTGAATGGACTTACTGGTTAGAGTAAAAGATGAATAGTGTGTGCTTTGTGTCTGATAGAAGGCCAAATTCATTCTCTTTTGCTGAAACTTTTCTGCCTTGTCTGCATAACTAGGCATTCGTTTGGCAATGATGAACTTAGCTTGCCTCCTTTCCATAGGGAGTTCCCTGGTCACCAGCCAGAAGAACCTTTCTGGCTTGCTGTCCTGAGACAAAATTTCTAGGGTAAATGAAATTGTCTATAAGAGAGTCTGACAAACTACAAATTCGCTGTAACCAGGAGTCCTAGTTACGAGGACACCAGACTTAGTCCTTCCCCTACTAAGGCCTAATTATTCCTGCAGCATCAACAGAAGGGATTGAGACTGCAATATAAGTTACTTTTGTCTGAGGACAGATCCCTAGGTTTTTAGATAAAAAGAAGGCCATTCTAATTGTGTTGAAGAATAATCCAATTATTTACTATCTCTTTATTTTTAAACAATTGCCTGAAATGAAATATTTCCAAAATAACTAGATAGAAGTTCAACTGCAGGTGAGGCAGATAGAACATTTTCATTTTTACTTGGCCTGCACACTCTGGGCATATTCTCTCCAGGTTTTCAGTCCAGAAGCCAGTCTCACTGTTTCCAGTGTAGGCACTAAAAACTGCTTCAGATGACAGCCTAAAGATGAATATCTGGGTGTAAAATTTCATGGTGCTATTCAGTATAATATTGAGATCTTCAATCTAATTGTAAACTACACAATCCAGTTACAGGTGTAGTCAGAGCATCTAGGTTTTCCAGTAGCATTACATTAGCATGTAGTTCCCAAGTCAGTGAAGATATTTTTACAAAGAGTGCTAATTCAAAAACTAGCTGGAGAAGGGACAACTTTTTTTCTAGAATTGTTTGAAGAGCAAGTTTCAAATGTTTTTTAGTTTAAACAAAATCTGACCAAATTCTGGTCAGACTCCCAACCCAGTGACTTTTCTACAGCAATCTATCGTTATACCTGAAAATATTAAACTAATTTCTGATATTTCTTTTCTTTGATAGAAAATTCCTCAGGGAAGAGGTCCTTTGTATCTGCGTGAGAAACAAAAAAGTGAACTAGCCAGGTTCCCTCCATCCAGAAATGATCTGAAGTTCTTATATATTCTTAATATATAAGCAGTAGAGAGCAAACCTTAGCAAAGGTTGCTGTATCCTTCCTCGAAATGGGCATTCATTAATTATCTTGACTTAATGCAAGAGCAGATAAAGACAGTGCCAAATATATTTAGTTTTCAAATAAACCTAGAGAGAGGAGCTGTGTGTAGGACTTAATTAAAGAGTGTATTTCATCCAAACTGAGCATGTTTGTTAGCAGAGATGACAAACTTTTACTGATGACTTCACTCAGAGTTATTGAAGCCAGGCTGAGCAACCTGAGGAAAGTTTTCTCTCAATATATGGATGTGTAGTTGAAACTATTGGGCAGCAATAGTTTCTTAACTTATAGATGGATGATTTTTACAGGTATAGTTCCAACTGAAGCATAACATTTTTCTTCAGGCTAGCATGCTAAGGGGTTTATGTGACCTGACCTTTATGACTACTCATGTCCCAGTGATGTTGGTGAGAAGAAGCACTGCTAATGGTCTTTCTCAGTGTGTCTGCACTGGAGAGGCAGTCAAGCTAGCTGTAATTAAGATGGAGTAGCAGGAGCAGCATAGATGTTGTCATGAAGAGACTTTATGCTACTGGGAGGATACTGCTTTCAACAGGCTGTCCTGCTGATGTAGAGATGGCTTTACACTTTGTTCCACCAGTGCGTCCCCTGAATGATTCAAAGATGCTCCCTGAGACATCGAATGTGCTCCATGAAATGGCTGGAATTATTGTCTGTTCTTAAAATAAATGTGTATTTCTACACAAAGCAGTGAGGGAAAATAAAAGTAATGAAAGAATGCTCATTGTTTGCTCTAGTTTTTACTTAGTTTTAAATTAACAATTGCAGCAACACAATGAATCACTCTGGCACAGAATGGGCAGTGATTTCTCAGATTAAAAGAGACTAAGAAGCTATGTTCAACTCTACTGTCACATATGACCAGTATTGCATATCCTCCTAGAAGGTAAATGTATTTTTAAAGCTTGATTGTGAAGAAAAAAAGTGTCTGTATAGTTGAAAAGATGTCTCTGTGCAGTTTTTGACAAGTAAGACCAGTCTTTAGAAATCTTTTTATAGGTTTTGTTTTTTTGCATTAAGGACAAAACAAATCTAAATGAAGAGTGGCAGGTTGGGGCAGGACCAGTGACACTTTCTGAGCCATTTCTGGCTGTCTTTAGCCCTCTTATCATTTGCCACTGAGCTGTCAGCTCCTGTGGCATTGAAATATCATTTCCTGGACCTCTGCTTTGGTGGAGGGGTAGCTATTCCTTTGAAGGAAAACAGGAATTCTGCCAGTAGTTCAGAAAGGACCACAGAAAACCACTGTGCCTACCTCAATCTAACTGGCTGGTAGGGCACTTTTTCCCCAGCTATTTTTTGTGGAGTATGTGATTAGTGGGGAAACAAAGTTGACTTACATTTACAGATTGCATCATCACTGCTGAATACCAGGAATCCCCAAGGCTCTGGCACTGCTCTCAGTGAAACAGCAGGCTTTTCTGAATGGCTTGCATTTCTTCTGCCATTAATTCTCCTTCAGCTTTTTCTGCTTGTCTGTTTCCCTTTGCTCATCTAGTAACCTAGGCTAATATTATTTACCTCCCTCAGGTCTTTTTGATTTTAGATTTTTTCCCTGCGATTAGTCATCTGTGTCAAGAGAAAAACGTAGCAGGTTTAGAGCAATGCCAATACAAAGGTTGCTTATGTAAAAAGGGGATCTAGCTATTGGATTTACTGACAGCATTATGGAAATTTGCTTGATGAGGGTGTTACTTGCAAAACTTGTTGTTGCATTGGTCTCCCTTTGTGCCTGTTTCTTAGTTTTTGCCTGAACACTCAGTCTGTTGCTGTGTCATGTGGGCTAGCGCAGCTCATTGCAGAATGTATCACTCATTAAATCCACAACACATAATGACACTTAGGCATACTTGCCTAGATTCTGCAAAAGGATAAGAGGCCTGAGTAGCTCTCTCTTTTTGATTCTGAGCCAGTAAATGGCATCTCTATTTGTCATTTACTTGCTGTCAGATTTTAATTCCAGAGAGGTTTTTATCTAAATGTAAACATAAATAGCAAACTTCAGGAGACTGTAAGATTTTCCCTTGTGGATCACATCAATTTTTCTATTTTCTATAGTATCACTACTGGTCACTGTCAGTGACCAGTAATCTGTAGTGGAAAGGGAGAGTAGAAAGGTGGGGGAAGTGGCTTGTTCCACAGGAACTTCTTTACAGTAACTGTAAAGTTATCATAAAATCATAGAATCAATAAAGTTGGAAGGGACCTCTGGGGATCATCTAGTCCAACCTCCCTGCTCAAGCAGGGTCAGCTAGTGCATGTTAGACAGGGTTGCATCCAGGCAGGCCTTGAAGATCTCCAGAGAAGGAGACTCCACAACCTCTCTGGGAAACCTGTGCCAGTGCTCTGTCACTCTCACGGGGAAGAAATTCCCCCTCATGGTCAGGCGGAACTTCCTGTGCTTCAATTTCTGCCCATTGCCTCTTGTCCTGTCACACGGGACAACTGAAAAGAGTTTGTCCCCGTCCCCTTGACACCCTCCCTTCAGGTACTTATCCACATTGATAAGATCCCCCCCTCAGTCTCCTCTTCCCCAGGCTGAAGAGGCCCAGCTCTCGCAGCCGTTCCTCATAGGGCAGGTGTTCCAGCCCTCTGATCATCTTTGTAGCCCTACGCTGGACTCGCTCCAGTAGATCCACATCTCTCTTGTACTGGGGAGCCCAGAACTGGACACAGTCCTCCAGATGAGGCCTCGTGAGGGCTGATTAGAGGGGCAGGATCATCTCACGCAACCTGCTTGCAAACATTCTTCCTAACGCACCTGAGGATACCATTGGCCTTCTTGGCCACAAGGGCACCTTGCTGGCTCATGGTCAATCTGTCATCCACCAGCACTCCCAGGTCCTTCTCTGCAGAGCTGCACTCCGGAAGGTCAGCCCCCAGCTTGTACTGGTGCCTGGGGTTACTTTTCCCGAGGTGCAGGACCCTGCACTTGCCCTTGTTGAAACTCATGAGTTTTAGGTAGGTGTAAAGGTGATCTATACAGAGGAATCTTGGCTCATGCTTGGAACTTCTAGGCAGTATAATAAAAACTTTTTAGAAGAATATGATTGTTTTTTATTTCAGTAAAATTCAAATACATATAAACTTTCCCCCTCATCTGCTTCCATAGCATTAATCTTACCCTCAATCTGCACAGGTTAGTGTAATGCTATTGTCTACCTGTTTAGTAAGAGATGTGAGAAAGCAAAGACACAAAAATAGTGCTCTAATATAGATTTGCTAGGCTGGATGAGCTCCCTAAAATGTCAGATACCTTGTCCTCAAGTCCTGAGGAAGAGACTCCCACATTTAGCCAAGGGCACCAAACTAAAGCACTGAGCATACAAATACTGCAGGTGATAGGAAGACTGAGTCCATGAGAAGGTATTTGCCTGAGGCTGTGCATGAGTATACTATTCATGGTACCAGGTAACTGGCCTGTGTCCTTTCTCTTGTGAAAATGAGGTTAGCACAGCCCACAGCTCATACATTATTGTTCTGGCCAGCAGCCTGCCCTTGCTTTTTTCAGGCTCTTTGTGCTTTTTCAGGTGCACCAGTAATGGGAAAGGAGCTGGGAAAGGTCATGCATAGCCGGATTGCAGTAGTGTTGGCCCTGGTGACAAGAGAGAATGTAAACCCAGAGGTATGTTTTTTTTCTATTTTCTTTTGTCTTCTATTTTTGCATTTTCCCCAAGATGGGGATGGTCAGTGGGTTTCTTCCACTTAATCTTGTTAGCTTTAAAAGTTCAGAGGAGGAGGCCTTGAGAAGGTCTTCATTCAAGATCCTAGCAAAAGCAAAGACATGAGTAGCCTGCAGTACTGTGTTCAGCATCTTATCTGGAGGGGTAGAAGTGACTGCGGATGAATGATAGGAATGATGAGTGACAGGAAGAGGTCCTGCAGGGCCCAAGATCCCACTACAGCAGCTACCTCTTTCTGTAAGCTTCACTCTCCTTCTCCTAAGCTCTTCAGTACTAGTGCATGCTTGAAGACAGCTGCCCAATCCCCATGAACTTCCTAGAGGGCTGCTAGCCACACGAGAGTACTGTGTTGCTGTTTCAGAATAAATATAATTTATTACTATTTACATCACTTTTTACTTTGCATGTCAAAGTTTTGGCATACTTTGCAAAACTATCCAATTATTTCATCAACAATTAACATTGTCAGCTTTCCTGCATTAAACTGTTGAGCCCATGCTACATAATTTCAGTCTAATGACTCCTGTGTTATTCTGTGCTGTGACCCAAAAGTTCCTCTTACCCTACTTTCCCCTGAACTTTTGTGTCCTCTGCTGTCTAGGGCAGGATGTCATTTTGGAGTAAAGAGATAGCACAAAATATATGGAAACTGGAAAAGTTGGCAGAGCCAAGTGCATGACAGCCTTCTATTTCCGTACTCACTGAGAAAGGAAGTAAGCAAGCCAAACCAGAGCTCCTCAGTGTTTGAAAGGATAGCATCAAAAACTGCACAAGGTGGAGGGATGGTACTGCAAGCTGGTGGTGCCTGTGGCAGGGAGTGCTGAATGGTGTGGGGAAGTGGAAGGGCACTGCTGGTGCTGGAGCGGTATCAGGCTCTACAGTGTCCTTGCAGAGGTGGATGAGTTAGAGCATAGAGTCTGGGTGTTCCTGGAAGGTGTTTCTACTTATGGCTGCAGCTGGGAATGTTGTTGTTCCAAACATAATAAAAGAGCTTTCTAATCTAAAGGATGGTTTGGCACAAGAACAAATAGGTACAAAATTGGCCCTGAATAAATTGAGATGGAAATTTTTTAAGAAAAGCATCTAACTATTAGAGGAGTGAGATTCTGGAACAACTCTCAAGAGAAGGCATTGAGGAGGGGGAAGGTGGATAGGGAGTTCGGAGCAGGGCATTGCTGCTGCTTGATGGGTATCTAAGGTGTTAGTGGTTAGCAAGGGACAGGCCCTGAGGCAGCTGCTGAATTCCCATATCGACTTCTATGTTCTCATCTGTTTTCCTGATTCTGTCCCTTTCCTAGTGAGGATAATAATGACCAAGCTTTTCTAACTTTAATGGGGTATTACCCAAGACACCTGAACTATGAACCGACATCTGTCTCTTAGGCTTCTTGGGCATCCATTGTTGCAACAATATAATGGCACAACATCTTAATGAAACCCTGTCCACTGGCTGACCCTAAATTATGGCGGTCAGTTCTGCTGTTTAAAAAATGATTGAGCAAGACCAGTGCCTACAATGTGCTTGGCCAGCTTTGCTGCCAGGCAGGCAGAGCAGACTTAACCGCCCCAAAATGTGGCTTATGTCTGACAGTCTTTGTGATATTCCCAAATCCTCCATTCAGATCTTGTAGAAAAGGAAAATGATCCAGGTCTGCTCACTACAAAGACTCGAAGTACATGTGAATTTGTGTGTAGCTGGATGGGATGTTAACAGCTCCTGTGAAAATTCAGGTGGCAAAACACTTCAGTTTTTACCATGATGTCATATATTGTTGTATTTATGAAATGCTTATTTTTCAGATAGAAAGAAAAGAAAATGTCTATATCCTCAGTCTCTTGTCAGGAAATTACAAACCCAAGTTCAACCCATTTCAATTCATTTTTGTGTAAGGTGGGGAGACTCTAGTATGGCATTTAAATGCTGCACTTTCAGATAAAGAGCAAGGCTTCTATCAACTCAGTACAATTCAGTATTCAACAATAGCTCCTTTTTTGAACCACAATGAAATATGCCTACCGTGCTTAAAAAATGGGTTATTTTGGCTCCAACTTGCCACTTCCCTCCTACTCAGTATTCTTACACTTGGGATTATTTCTGCCTCATCCTTGAAAGCTTTCCCAGTACATATTAGGCAAGCTGAAACTCATAACCAAAGTCCTGTCCTTGCATGACTTTTTCTCTCATTAAAAAAAAAAAAAAAAAAAAAAAAAAAAGGAATTTGTTCCTCTTTCCTGACCAAGGTCCACATAGCTGACTCCTTAATATGAGTTCTCAGACTTTTCAACTGATAGCTTATCAATTAGATTTGTCCTCCTCCTTTTTTTTAAATGTGAAGGGTAAGTGATGTAAGCTGAAAAGTTAAACCTCCTATTTTGAATTTATGTCACTCTATAGTATAAGCCAGATCACCTTAATACTAGTTACCTTATAAAATCCAACTGCTTTAATGCTCCTACTTCTGACAGTGTTCTGGTAAACACTTCTGTCATGCAGGCATTGTGCCATATAATTTCCTTGTTTTATCTCTAGATCTGTGCCCATACTCTGATTTCTGTTTTCCCACCCAGTTTAAAACTTGATTTTGCCTTTCATCCCTTTGTGACATTCCAGAGAGAGTTTCCAGAGCTGTAGTTATTATGCCTCAGCCAGCTCTTTAGGTCTGGTGTCTCTGGCTAAGACTAACTTAATACATAAGAACAGAGATTGGACAGTTACACATTAGAGAAAAATCCCATATTATTTGTCGTCTAGCATGTCTATTTTTTTTCAAAGTCCCTTGTAGCTGACTCAACTCTGCTATCATGACTGTAAACCTAAAAACGTTGGGGCTCTGAATCCTGAGAAGCTTGGACATATTTGAAGAATTTCCTTTACAGTCATATCAAGACACTTAAAGATGAATATTTTTTTGACGAGTTGCTTGCTCTGAGATAATGCTGCTAGTCTACAGGATAAGATAGAGCGAGACTATCTCAGTCTGGCATAACAGATAATGACCTTCCTGATCATTAGAAATTTTCAAAATTCAATTAACTTTTCTACATTTAAGGAAATGTTTAAAAGCCGTACTGCTCTTTTTCACGCTGTCCCCTCAAATGTTGAATGAATCAGTAAGTATCTCTCAGTAAACAGATTACAAGAGTCAAGTTTCCCTATGGCAGAGATAGCTTGCTTCTCTGTGCTTTATTTCTCCCCAAGAAAATCGCTCAGGAGATGGACCAATACAGCAGGATGACCCTACAGACAGCTCTCCACTATCCAAAGTATTTGGGCACCACCATAACCTGACTGATGGAAAAATCTGGCTAATACCGGAACTATGCAGAGTGCTGAGGTAGCCTATATGGAGTCCCTCAGGAATGAGTAGTTCAGGTTCAGCACCAGCCTCACAGTAATAGTTACTGCTTTTACTCTTAGTTTTCTCTGCATAAAGCCCCCAGCTCTGATTCTGGTGGGACTTACTAGCCTAAGAACAACATAACACGAATGCATGACACAAAGTCACTCGCATGGCTGCATGTGGAACCGATTCTTCTCTGTCAGTGGTTATTAGCTTTGGGGCTGCCTAGAAGAGCCAAGCAGGCTGTTGCACAGTGAAACTCACATGCTCTCTCTTGGCTCTTCACCTCCTCCTGAACCTCCCACCGGACGAGCAGATAGTTCAGCATGTTGTACAGTCTGTCCTTGGTGTTCATGGGGGCAAGGTACAACTTCCTTGTGGCCTGGATCCAGCCCAGGGCTGTAGACTTACTAATATCACCTTATCACCTTTCTAATATCACCTTATATTAAATAAGGCTAATATTAACTGCTTGATGCATTTGGATAATTCAGTCTGCTTAGATGAGCGTCTGTCACATTATTTTCCTCCTCTCACAGTCAAAATAAAGAATGAACAGACTTTCAAGATGAAATCTTTCCCTTGTTTGATGGCCAATGCAAAACTCCCATTGACTTTATCTGGTCTAAGATTTTTCTCTAAGCCTGTTTAATTGTTTACCGTTTCTGATGTTTTCAAGCAGGAGAATGTCACAAACAATAACAATAAGCCCAAAAGGTAAGTAATGGTCTAGAAGTGATTCCAGCTCAGAGAGGCAAGTGTTTATATACCAGACCTACTACAAAAAGTGTTTCACAGGCTTTTCTTACCACATTTATATACAGCGATAGTTGATCATTGGCCCACCTTGCTGCCTGCTGTGAGTCATTGGTAGTCAAACAGCAATTTCTTTCTTATAGAAGTTCTTTGAAACAATGTGATGACTGCTAACTGCATACACTGAAGCACTTATGGTCCTCTGCCACACTCACTTGTCACCACTGGTCATTTCTATCTTCTTTCCTCTGACACAACATTATGACATGAGGATCAGCCACATGATGGGATCTAAGCTTTGGTACAGTGGTCTTTCATAACAGGGTTGTGGTTCTTCACAGATCCTTTTGCTATAAAGTGAAACAGATTGGTGAGGACGTGAAGGGAAGGTCTGAATAGTGTGCAGTCCCTAGGTGATGTCCTGGTCCTGAAGCAAAGATTCTTGGCAAGTAAAGATAGCCGCTGTGTGTGACAAATCTTTCAGATCAGGCTCTGAGATGAAGAGATTGACAGAAATTATCTTTAAAATAGGGATTTTGCTGCTCTTTAGCTTACTTTGAACCCTGTCATATCCTCAAAAATCCAGCCAGTGCTTGTAGCTGTAATTTCCCAAAGGCACTAGCAGTTTTAACCCTCTGTAAGCAGGATTCAAATTAAATAAGAATGAATACAGGTTGTGAAAAAATTCTAGCGTGGGTGGAAAAGTATTGTTGTGTACCTTTTGGAGTCATATTGACATTTTTACTTAATTAACAAAAGATTAATATGAGAAGTGTGTTCTTTTCAGGAACTAACTAATCCAGAGATTTTCTAGAAGGATAAATGATGATTTCTGTTTTTGCCTTGCTGCTCAGATAATAGACTTGTTACAGAGCAAGCTGATTGCTGCACTTACAGTTGTGACCTGAACTCAAATCACACAACGGAGGCAGATCCTGCTGTTATGGGTTTTCTTTTATAGACTTCTTTGGGGGGCTGAAAGATATATCTGCTTCACATAGTGGTCATGGTCAGTAGGAGGGTAGTGAATGGAGGTCGGGGAGTTCAGTCAGTAATTTCTTTGGGATAGCTCAGCTCATTAAGCTATCATACCACTTGTATTTGCTACTTCAGAAGTTTTGGATGTTGGTTCATAGCTGGACTTTAAATGCTAGCTAATTGTGTTGAATCAATCACTAAAGCTTTCAAAATAGTTGGGCCTTTGGAGAGGAGGAAACTGAGGAGAAAAGGACTCTGAAAAAAAAAAAAAAATGAGGAGGCAATTTTCAGTATTTAGTCCCTGGCAGAATCAACATTTCTCCACGTATGTGGCAGTTTGAAACAAAGCTGAGTTAAATGGCTCCTTTTCTTGAAATTTTCTTAGAGTGAATCCCAACCATGTGCTTAAGATCTACTGCTCCCACGCAAATGAAGCATCAGGGGAGGTCAAAAAAATCCACTTGCAAGAAAGTGTCGTAATTAGCCACTTGCTACATCCCTGTGGCACTAATCTTGCAGTGACATTGAGGCAGAAGTCAAGTCCGTCCAGCAACATCTCAAACCATCTGCTTTAGTACGACTGGTTCTGCTTCATTGATTTTGACTCCTCTGCCTTCCATCTGACTTCTAATTTTGTCTTTGGTTCTGGCTATTGAACTGCATGTCTAGACATGTGAGTGTGTTCTGGTAATGACGCATGCCTTTCCTGGTGATGATGTAATTATCCCTTCAGTCCCAGTTTTGGAGTAAAATTTAGTTCTACCAATCATTCAGATGAAGCGTTGATAACATCTGCTCATCCCCCTTTTTTCTTGTCTTGTCTCTCTTTCCAAGAACCATCTGTTTCAGAATACTTGCAGTCTTCTGAAATGGCCCCATTCCTTCTAGTTCTTGTTTCAGAGCTGCATTCCTATCTCTCCACCGAGCTCCACTGATTTGTTCTTTATCCTGGTTCTGATGTCTGTCTGTTGGATTTGGATCTTTCTAAAATGTCACATTCCTATGAATCTGCTGTGCTGTTAATTCTCTTGCAGTCCCTTGCTTCTACTTAGCCTTTGTTATTCTATCTGCTCCCAGAAACTCTTTTCACCACTACTCTTGAGGCATCTGGTCATAACATTTGGGTCTATCAGTGACACTTGTAAAATCTGGATGCAGATAGATCTCTCCTAGGCAAAGTATAAATTGTGTATGTTGTTTTATCCAGTGAATTAGTGTTGTATCATTTATTTTCTCCAGCTCTGCTAACTTAAAGTAACTACGTCTTATGCAATCACTACTGAAAGTATTAGTAGCATTTAACTAAAAAAAAAAAAAAAACTGTTCTTCAGAAATATTTTCAGAACGGCTTGAGTGACTGTTAAAATTTGCTAGACATATTCTAATATAACCTTGGCTAAGCCAAGAAATGATGCTTAAATTTTTAAATTAACCAGAAGTTTGTTTTTCCTGCTAAAAAATGTTCTACAGGCTCTTCATCCATGAATCTTTGACAGGAAAGCATTTATTATGTTTCACATTTCACATTATTTTTGCTGTCTGAGAGAAACTTGCTTTATACCCGAAGAGCATGTTTGGAAATCATGAGTATTAGGGTTAGTGCTCAGAGTGGCCTGAAAGGTGCTTTGGTTTGCCATATACTAGGTACAACAGTAACGCTACCTTCAGCCACTAAATGTTCAAAGGTTTGTTTTCTAGTACAAAATACTTGACGATTCTGCTGTGGAAAGTCCTGGATGAAGCTGATTGTTGATGATGTCCAGTATAAAGAAAACATACCGTAATTCACATCATGTTCTCTTCATCTGTTCTTGCAACTAAAGTCCTGGATGTATCTCGGTGCAAAAACTATCTAAAAACTATGTGTTTATTTCCATTAGTACAAATGCTGTGAATTCAGTCACATGCAGGAAATGTATTCAGAGCACCCTTCTTCGGGCAATTCATTCAGATGTTTAAGAAGACTCATCTCCTTAAACACCCACTATAGTCAGTGTAAGGAGAAGGAGACTTCTCTAGATGACAACTGAGAGCAGGAGCTTAACTAATGCGTTTGTAGCTATACATGTACTGATAAAAAGCAGGAGTTAGAATAGATTGCACCCACATTACTCACCTCTGATTCTTTCCAAGATGAACTAGCATTGGGCATGGCTGGATTCTCTTCTGGTCAGCAAGCACTGGCCATATGGTTTTGAGATGTAAGAATTTTTTTGACCTGTTCAAATTGTCTTAAGTACTCTCATACGCTTTGACTGACTCCCATACTGGTGGTTTCATGGGCATGCAGTGTTTGATAAGTGCTTGATGGTGAATCATGGTGGTACAAAATCTCATCCATACCGTCCAGACAGAGTGGCTTCTAGATTCAACCAACATTAGATAGGTCCTTGGAAGGGGCAAGTGAACTCACTCCTGAACAGAGTCTGGGAACAACTGACATACATGAAACAAGGAGGAACATAGCATCAGGATGCCAGAAGTGATGTTTTCTCAGGTGTGTAGCAACCAAAATAATGTGTGATCTTTTTACTGTTGCTAAGCCATGCCCAAGTCACCAAACGGTCCCTCTACTTCTTTGATTCATGACTGGTGCACTGAATGCCAGACTTCAGCTCTGAAGCACAATATTGTCCTGTTTTGGGTGGAAAGATTAATGTGAAAAAATTACAAAGCAGTGAGGAAGACAGATGGAAACATTGCAGGATACTTTTTATATAGTTAAACTAAGGTTTTGTTTCCTGGATGCCAGCTCCACTCTCTCTGGACTCTTGGCTCACCTCTCTTCCCATCTGGCCATGTCCTGATTTCCCTTTGAAGCTGCCAAGTTTCAGCCTAAGACTGGGCTGAAACTTGAAGCTCTTTAACATTTGCAGGCTGCCACATGCAGTTGTGTTGGTGGATTAATGTCAGCCTGCTGGAAATAATCTCTTCTCTGATCCTTCCTATTTCTCATACTTGTTTCTTGGAAATGGTGCTTCACTATGCAATGCCAGGGCTTGCATGACACCCAGCAGTGAAGGCTTTCTACCAGGCTGTGTGGAGGAAGTAGCATCTACAAGTTCTGAGCATGCATATAACGACCAATCCCAGATACCTGCTTATTATTTATGTATATGTTAGCTTTTTGCTACTACAACCACCGTGAAGAGTGCTCCATTGTACTAGACAGTGCAGAGCTTACAATCAAAGTACAATGTGGGAGATAACAGGTGGCTATTGCAAACAGATGGTGAGAATGCATGCTAAAAACAGAGAGGCAATGAGTGTGCATTTGCATATATTTCTCTCCCTTCTTACTTAGTCAACTGCAAGACTGTCAGTGGAAGGGTGAAGCAGTCCCAGCCTTGGGTCATTAAGGTATTTCTGAGTTCCTTTAAGTATCTGTGTTATAGCTATTCTTTAAAAAGCTGCTTTGACTAATGTCAGGGAACTTGTCCTTTCTGTAGAGTGCAGCTTTCCAAGTGATAACCGGAGAAAAGAAAAGAAGAGTATAGAACAACCACATGCTTTTTGCAACCTTAGCAGGTTTTTAGTAGTGGTATACTAATTTCTTGACTCTTTTTCAGTGTTTCAAGCTTCAGTTACAGATTTATAACAACAAATTCCAATTTCATTGAATTTTGTTTTATTCTTTCCCCTTTCTTGCTCCAGGATTCAACTACTCATATGCCATTCCTATCCTGCTTTCCCTTTTCCCCTTTTCTTCCCTTCCATGCTTCTTACCTCTAGTTTTAAAGTGCTGTTTTGGTCCTAACTGATGGGAAAAGCAGTGCGGTTTTCTTCTACACAATCATGATATGAAATATATTGATGTGGGTCTCCCTCACTCTCTAGAGTTAACTTCATTACACTTTTCATGAAATACGTGAGTAAATGTTCATTGGGTCATGGAGAGGGGCTATGGCTTCCTTGCTCAATGAGAGTTACATTCTATCAGTTTCACCAAGAATCTGTCAGTGGGAAAAAATTACATCTCACTTTATGCAGCAAAATATTAAACAAGCTGTTTACAGAGATCAGTCTGTGGTAGATGATGTTCATTTACTTAGACACCCTGTGTTTCTGAGGAACTCAAATGTTAACACCAGCACATTATACACCATATGGAGCCCACAGGTGTATAATGTTATGTGTATGTAAAACTTTGGAGGGAGAGAAAATATTTATGCTTTTTTCATAGAAGAGGAATATGGGAACTTAAGCCACATACTAAGTTTGTACTGGAGCTAGGAATTTTCAGGGATATTTATTCATCTTCTGGGTGGCTTAGTTGTGGTGGAGAGGTTTCCTTCCCTACTGCGTTGCTTGTCTGTTTGCAATTTATTTTCTGCCTCATATAATGCAGTGATTTGTGCTTTATATATATCAGAGAAATATTTTTATGTGTTTATCTAAAATTAACAGAGACTTTATTATATTTTAGTGTTGTTGCATGTTTTTCTACTCCCAAGTGTAGTAAAAGCTTGTCCTTATGAACAGAGTAAAAACTGATTTTGTTCATCTGGCTGGCCTGTCCAAGGTACTGCACGCAGGTATATATGACACCACAGTGTTGGGTTTCCCATTCTTGTGCTGAAAGTCACTGGAGAGGAGCAGTGAAAGGCAGTTTGTAGAAGACTTCTCTCTAGAATTTGCTTTCACATTTTTGACTGAGGGACAGATGATGTACATCACTGACGCGCTGCAAGTCCTAGGGCTTATTTGTCTGGAAGGTCTTTCCTGCTGCAGCAGCTCTGCGTTGAAGTGGCTGTAGGATCTCCTTCATTGTAGGTAGCTTTCATGTCCCTAAAGTATGTTTTGTAAGAAGAAAATATTCTCACAGTGGGAACATTCCAAGGCAATAACAATGACTATATGTTTTTTTCGAAGAGCATCCCAAAGCAGTTTCAGAGATCCAGGACATACTAGAAAGCTTGCTCTGCCCTCTGTATGCCTTCACCTCAGAGGCCTTAGGTATTTGGTATGATACCTAGTTCAGGAGAACAAAATTTGTGTTCTTTCCATGAAAGGGGGCAAACTCACCACCTGTGACAATGTGCTAAGGGAACCTCACAGACTGTTAAGATTTGCAAGTGGGGTAGTTCCACCTTGGGGAGGAGCCAGCCAACGTTAAATAAGACACAGCTTTTCCAGCTATTTTGTCCTATAACAAATTAAAGTAAGAGCAGAAAGATTTAGTGAAGTAGAAGAAGTAATGTTTTTCAAAGGGCTTAAACAAATTAGGTTTAAAGCAAGATAATATAATTTACATGAGACATTTTGACATGCTCAATTCATACCTGCCTTGGACAGATAAGCACACTCATCCATTAGCTTGGGCTTCAATCCATTCATAGGGTACATTAATAGCTTATACAGCATGTGCTTTTATATTGTTATTATTGCTTAAACAAGTCTTCGCCAGGGAAGTTTTGCCAATATTTTTTTCAGGTAGCACTGATCATATAAAGTTCACTATTCTGGCTTATGGTTGAAGAAAACTTTCAAAAATATATGGGCAAAGGGATGCATAAGCAGAAATAATTTCAAAGGATGTGCCTTTATGGGGATAGAAATAGATAGCCCAACGGGTGAAAGGATACTGGTTGTTTAGTCTGCTTCTGCTGAGCATGTGGAAAGAGTGGAAGCTCCCTCAGTCTGTTCTAGCAGCTGAGAGTTATTGGACGTAGGGTTGCTTCA
The DNA here is from genome assembly GCF_028389875.1 of Rhea pennata. Classification (NCBI taxonomy): domain Eukaryota; kingdom Metazoa; phylum Chordata; class Aves; order Rheiformes; family Rheidae; genus Rhea; species Rhea pennata. The sequence continues at coordinate 132,912,624 of NC_084663.1, read as the reverse complement.
ACCAGTGCTGTATGTACATAGTCTTGCGCTGAAGGCTGCCCTAAAGAGTTAAGAAAGATATTTTTCACCATCGAAAAATATCCTTCAAAAGTAGTCATTTTTGGAAGGAGACAACCTACCCAGCTCCTTTGCTTTACTATTTTGGGTTCTTAGTACCATCTGTTGAACATGCTGCTATTCCCATTAACCAGTGGGTACAGCTTTAACAGGGCTGCTAAGAGATCTGGAGCACTCATGCCCAGTCACAGCATGCAGGGTGACTTTCACAGGTCCTCATATCCCTTCAGGTTTGTAGTTGTGTCATATACACTACTTTGATAATTAAATGCTCACCATGAACTAATATCAGGGCTTCCTTTTATTGTAGTGGACAGAAGCGTTAGTCTTTCCAGAAGTAGCTATGAGAATAGTTTTTAGTGTATTTCCCCTTGCTTCAATATTGCTCTACTTCACACAAAAAAGAGGTGTTTTTACAATTACTCAAAAAGTTGTTTGTGAGAAAAACCAGCTCCTTTTTTACGCCCCAAATTACTTTTATGTGTATTCAGTATTGAATCTTCTTCATTTAAGCTGCTCTTGCCTGCCCCCACACACACTGCATTTGCTGTGCTTTACACTTTCTAGCACTCTCTGTGAGAGTTATCTGGATTCTTTTCTGTTTTTCCTATTGTCAGTAGGGTGGTTAAGAAGTACACCTTATTGAAACCTTGTTTTTATTAAATAATAGGAAAACTTATTTCAGATGACAGATTGAATAATCAAGAAATCAAATACAAAAATTAGAAAATGTAGTTTCCTATATAATTTCATTGGAGTGAAGTTCTGACATGACTGCAGTTAATAATTGAACTCCTAATGACTTCAGTAGGGATGCACTTGTACCTGGATCTTGAAGGTATTTGAAACCCACAGAAATGTTTTTAGAATCTCTTTTTCAGAGAAATCGAACTTCAAGGATCACGGCTTCATGATAATCTTATGTGTTTATTATGTTTTTGTGTTGCTCAAAAGATCTGAAAGCAGTGGACATTTTCTAGTCATGTAGAGTGTAAATCATCTAATTGGGTTCACTTCAAAAACTCTTCACAGAGTTATTAGAATATTTTGAAATAGTATCTGAACAAAAAATGGAAAACTTTCTAAAGCTAGTAATCATTCCGAAGACACTTCTTTGGCTTTCCATTTTTAAGCCAATTGAAGGTGCCTTAATGACCTTCCTGTAACAGAAACTCATTGGGTTGGAGGGATTTTTGTCTATTCTTTTTAGATAAGTTGCCATTATTTCACTCTTCAGGTATTTTAATACTATTTTCTGATTAAATGGAATGTTAATGGTCTTAAAAATGTTAAGGAACTTTTCGTTTCATGCTTTGTGCCTTTAGTGTTTTCACATGAAAAGAACTATTATACAAAAGATTTTGTACATTTTGTGATTTTTCTTTAAAAGTCATTTCTTTTGAGATGAGCTCTTAATTGACCAAAAGATGCTGCAAGTTTGTGCATGATGTTGCACTGCTACAGTTAGTGTTTTAGCCCAGAATGTAAGTTGTTCAACAGCACATTACTTTTTCTCTGAGTAAGGCCTTAACCTGAGAAGAATGTCACAACAAGACTTTATTCATTCTTTCTATTTCCATTCACTCTTTGTCTTCAATGGCCATTAAATCTGTAGAAGTAAGGTGAAAAGTGCTGCATACAGCTGAGCAACACATCATCTCAGCCATGTCTACACCTATGACCCCATTTCAAAACAGTGTGTTGCTGTGTTGAAAGATTTTGAACAGCTGGCTTCCTGACAGTTTCAAGCTCTAACCTGAAATATGCTGGGGCAGGCCTTGAATTATGGTTTCTTTTTGCATTACAAATTCATTGCCTGTGGATGCTTGTCCTGCTGTAATGTGTCTTCACGCAAGTGACAAGATTCAACTTTTGACTGCTTTCATTGGCTTCCAGTAGTGGACTGAGCAGTGCTTTTTTTGTGTGTTCATGAAGGGTCTCCATTTGGGCATGTGAAATGTGCTGGACAGAAACAAAACGCATTATGCTGTAATTCACTGGGGTATTGTGTGCCCTTCTTGCAAGCTGTGTAGCTCCTCTCTACTGGGTCTCTGTGTGAGTCTGTGCCTCCGCTCTCTTCATCTCTTATTGTTGTTCAAGAAATACCAAATGCATTTGTAACTGCAACACATTGCACATTCCAGCTAACTGGGCCATTCAATTGTTTCTGTTCCTTCCTCAGCCAGGACCCAAGTTTGTTCTACGATATGTTCTCCAGTGATATGCCTCATTCAATTTTAAATGTCTCATATAAAGGAGCTCTGCTTTGGAGACTACTTAATAGTATTTTGGGGCCAGATTGTGACCTGGACTTTGCACCCCATAAATCACCTAAGCTGTCTGACTCTCAGTTTCAGGCATACAAAATTTCAGCCACTGTCTTCAAAGAGCATGCACAAAAGAGGTGTAGGGGGTGCTTGAACCTTTCGCTTCACTGTGTCAGCTTAGAGGCCAGAGCGCTGGTGCAAGACAGGTCAGCAGGAAGTGTGGAAAAGAGGCACTGGGAAGAAGAAATGAGCATGACTTCTAATACCTCCTGTGGCTTCTTTGAGGGTTTTGGTTGTTATTCTTGTTAAGTCAGTGTTAAAAATGACAGCTGTGCAGGTAATTAGAAGATGTCCCTATCTATTTGTCCTCTGAATATTATCCTTTCTATTCTGCCGAAAAAGTTTCTTTTTGCTAATTACATATTTTCATCTAAGCTTGTGAATTTGCTGAAGGAATAAAGGTCTTGCCTATCCTAAGTTGTGAAGCAGACACCTACAATACTTTAAGCTGTAATCCTCCAAGATATGGCTGAACTTTGTGTAACCTTAAGATGGAAGCTAGTGCCAGTTAGTTCTTTGTTTTCCATTAAGATTTCTGCATCCACTGTGGATGGGTTGTAAGCTAAGTTGTATCATATTGGTTCCTGGAGCGATACTGAAATCTGCTCTAGGTAAGGCTAAGACGGATAAATTCTATCAGTTTGTGGTCATTGTGGCTTCATCCCCAGGAGCTGGATAAAGCAAAGTGTTTTTGGAATGCTCTTCTTTGTGAAATACAGTGTTTGAAACTGGTCTGTAAGATCTCAGTTTGAAACTAGTCTGTAAAGTGCTATTTTAGGTATCTTTTTGGTCTAATTAACATAAACAATAACCATAAGGAGTACAGAACAACTGGATTGTCCTAGTTTCAGAAGAGAAATGAAGTGACTTCAACTGGATTTTATTTCTAATAGACTTTACAATCCAGAGGCTCAGGCTGACTAAAATTTGCTAGTTTATGGATCATGACAAGGAAGATTAAATTAAATTGTGGTGTAGATGTTTATGCTACTGGTCTGAAGGGTGCAACAGTACATTTACCGAGTCTCATTCGACTCCTCCTTCACTCTTCTCCAAATTCCTCTGCACAGAATGTGAATAGAGCTCATGATCTGTATTCTCCTTAAGGCTAGTCTTTACTAGTTTACCTTACCTAACACCTTGCCTCTCTTGTTTTCTCTGTTGTTTGCCTTAGGACAGCTACCCTCAGGTAAAAAACAAATTAGCTTTTATTATTCTTTGGCTATGAAAACAAAGTGATACAGCATTAACAATTTCACCTGCCACATGTCGTGTCAGCTTTAATGCAATGGAATTTTTAGATACTCAGCAAGATCACAGAAAGTCAAATGCCTTTTAAATATTTTTTTATTACTCTGAATACTTTGCCTTGGTGGGATTTCAAACAAGCCCATAGATAAACAGAATTTATTCATATGGACTATTACTTTTTTGCTTCTGCTACAGGAGGCTATTGTATATTTAAGGTCTCTTAAAGACTAATTTGTCATTCATGTTCCTTTTGGCAGTAGTAACTTCACAGAGCAGCAGACAAATTAATCGTTTCCAGATGAAATGAGAAGGCAGAGTTCTGATTATTACCATTTTGGTTGTAAGTGTAATGAGGTGTCAAGGAAAAATTTGATTCATGGTATTTCTCCTCAAGTTGGTTGTATTCAGTTAAAGAGTAGCTTATTCTGCAATAAAACAAATCTCTTGATCAGCCTTTCAAAATAATTAAAAAATGAGCTACCTACTAGTTTCTATATAGAAGGTCAAGAAACTTCCACATACAAAGGCATTGTGTTGGGAACCCAGAGTCAAAAATACTGTAATGTTTTTGTTTTTATTGCAATGATCCTTCATCCCATTTCAGCATATCTAAATCTGAATGTGAAGACTTTTCTTCTCCCTTTAAATAGAGATAGTGGGGTTTTGTTTATCACAAGTGCAAATTACTACCAAGAACTTCCCTGAGAACTAAAGGCTTCATTTGAAGAGATTTTGAAAAAGATCTGACTGTCTATGAGAATTAGACACAAAAAGTTTGATGGCATTCAATTGCTGTCCCTGAGCCCATTTAACTCGTGAGAGACCATTTGACTAAGGAGCACAAAGAGGATTCTTTGTAATGCAAATTGGATGATGCTTGTTTCATAGCTCTTTTCCATTCAGCTTCCTATCTTTAGGCAAGGCATGATGTTCGATTCTTTTCTTCTCTTTCTAATGCTAAGAGTATGGTCTGAAAAATGGATAGTGGCGAATAAATAGGATCAACTAGTCTTGGTAGCTTTCTCTAAAGGCATAATGCAATATGAATGAGTAGATTGTCTTGCATTTTTTTTTGCTTCCTGGACCACACGGTCTCTTGTTTCTGCTTAAAATAAGTTTCTTCTTGTCCTAACAAGTGATGAGGCCAGAAAAGATCATGCTGATCTGCTTCTTCTTTATTCTGTATTTGCTTCTTCTCAAGATGATAGTAAAACTGCTGTTGACTTCAAAGGAACAGGTTCAGGGTCTGCAGAAACAGTGAACAAGCCAGCTGTGTATCATCAAGTCTTGACTTCGTATATTATTACTGAAAACCAAAATTGCTGCATCTGCTCTTCTAGTTTGACTGGTAAGGGAAACACGTCTTGGCCATAAGAAACTTCTTTGATGAAGGTCCTGGCAGCACCTAGAGGAATGACAACAATATGGATGCAACATTACAAGCTTCTTGTACCTGGCAAGATCAAGCGTCCACCCCAAGACGGATTAGAACACCAGGCTGACACACCGTGGCTGGGTGCTGTGTTGTGGAGCTCAGGGTAATTCAGCTTTTCCAGATGTTCATCGGGAAAGACGACATGCTCTGAGCTGTGACTATTATGTTTTGATCTAATTCTATAAGCTGATTTTTTTATAAGGACCATTCCCTCCCTTAATAAAAATATGATTTTATAAATTTTCCTGGGATTCCTGCAGTAGGTTTTATTAGCTATGCCAAAAATTTTTGGTTATCATGCCCTGATGTTGGGAAAGGTTCAATGTATTGTGCCTGCTGTGCAGCTAAACATAATTGCTTCCCTTCCATTCTCTCTCTTTTTTTTCTTATGTACAATATTAGAAATGAATTCTGTCTCTCCATTGTATTTGCTTGATCAGTGATACCCTGCCTTTATCAATGAACTTCAAGTCTGCCTTTTTTATACTATTTAAGCACCAGTCAGTACAGTAATTCGCATATATGGTAACCTTTAGAACCCAAGTCAGAATAAATTTTTCATTTGCATTTTAAAGGAAACTCTTTCTAAGACCATCCTAAATGTATGTGTTAGCAATAAGGAAAGACAGGTGAAAATATGCAAAGTGCAGGACTCTGCACTCATGAGGTTCCTCTCTGCCCAACTCTCCAGCCTGTCCAGGTCTCTCTGAAGGGCAGCACAGCCCTCAGGTGTGTCACCGACTCCTCCCAGCTTGGGATCCTCAGCAAACTTGCTGAGGAGGCACTCTGTCCCCTCATCCAGGTCACTGATGAAGAAGTTTAACAGGATGGGACCCAGTACTGAGCCCTTGGGGACGCCACTAGCCACAGGCCTCCATCTAGACTCCACGCCACTGATGACGACCCTCTGAGCTCTGCCTTTCAGCCAGTTCTCAATCCACCTCACTGTGCACTCGCCTAACTCACACTTCCTGAGCTTCTCTGGGAGGATGTTATGGGAGACAGTGTCAAAAGCCTTGCTGAAGTCAAGGTACACAATGTCCACTGCTCTGCCCTCATCTACCTAGCCAGTCAGTCCATCACAGAAGGCTATCAGATGGGTTAAGCAGGATTTCCCCTTGGTGAATCCATGCTGACTACTCCTGATCACCTGCTTTTCCTCCGTATGTCTGGAGATGACATGCAGAATGAGCAGTTCCATCACCTTTCCAGGGATGGAGGTGAGGCTGACTGGCCTATAAATTTAGAGCAGCCTTTTTCTGGCTGCTAAGAAGCTGTGGTCTAGTGACTAAGTTAGATTTTGTTTTTTAGCTGCTGTTGCATGGTTACTCAAATTTATGAGAGTTATTTTAGGTGATGCAGTCAGAGACTGCATTTCCAAACCAGAAACTCCAATATATTAACTTCCTGTCATAGCTCTCATTGCATTTTAATTATTTTCTTTTGATTTCAGCAAGGAACTGCCAATTCTGTTTAAATTACCTATAATGCAAAATTAGAATACTCTATCTGTGGTTAGTACCTATGGATATCTCCATTTTATTTCAGATCTCCTCCAGTATCTTTTTAGGTTATAATTCTTGTGTGTTTACCAGTTGTGCGTAATACCATGTGATTTTTTTCCCATTTTGTAGCTGAATCTGTGAGTCGAACTAGCTGGTCTGTCTGGTTTGTAGTTTTTTGCATCGGGAACCTGTGACCAGTGTAGAACAGAGAGACCAGATGATCTTAAAACTAAAGTTATGTCTGAGTGGAAAAGGGAAACATACCAGAGTGAAGAGGAGAACAGCAGGCAGATGTGGGTCGGTGGGGGTGTCTGTGCCAATGTGGGGTGTGCAGTGCTGGGGTACTGCTGTCAGACCAGCAGCCTGGTGGTGTGGGCTGGCTCCAGGGTGACTGTGTGGAGGGGATGGGAAGCTCAGGGGCTTGCCCCAAAATAAAGAGGAGCTGTGGCCAGGAAACACACCTAAACCTTTGGATAGTGGAGCACTTCTGGGGCCAAGGACAGCCAGTACTGTCTCCAGGCAGCAGCAGATGTTTGTTCTTTTTTCTTAACTGTCTCTCCCCTTCTTTGTGGGAACAAGTGTGTTTTTTATCTAGGTGGTGAGAGAAAGGGTGTGTGTGGGCAGGGAGCTCTCTTTGGTGTTGGCAAGCTGAACTCCATTCTCTCTCATCTGGAAAACCAATAAAATTATCTACTACATCAAAAAAGCAGATGTTTGTTTTCTAGAGAAGGTGCTCTCAAGCTTAGCTCTGCTAGGAGAATTACGCTGCACAGTGAGAGCAGCTGTCCTGACCTGGGAGCTGGGGAGGATGTAGTGTATATGCCCTCAAAAGGAAACGGTTTTCCAGCCTTTGAATTTTCTTCTCATGTGGAGCTCTACCAGACTGCATGTGAGGCTACTTCTTTAAATCTAACTATAGATAGATTTCCCATCTTCCATGGGGAAAAGAAGAGAGGGCAGATCTCTGGGAGGGTTTGATGCTGCTGACGGGATGTTTATCCCCTCTATGAAACCTTCATTCTGGATAAATAACACAGACCTCCATGGAGTTGGAACAGTACAGGCTCACATACTGACAGATCTGGCTTTCTTTCCAGATTGCTAAAGCTTATTTTCAAAGGTCTCATTATTGGAGCTCTTCCATTGTGTATTTAAAGCCACTGATATCTTTTCTGTCAGTTATATGAAAACAAATTGCTGTTACTTTATAATTTAAGGGGAACCTTGCAGTAAAAATATGTTTCTCAACGGTTACGCTTATGGAAGTGTTTTAGAAATATTTTAAGTGCACTGCATTAAGTAAAGGTGTGAATGGAGTTGCCTGCATTCAATGCTCTGCAAAACAGGCCTTAAATTCGAGGACTATCAAGGTTACTCGGCTGTTTTTCTATATATATGGTCAATGAAATTAGAAGCCTTATCTCTAGGCAAAAAAGTTCATGTTTTCTTTGGTTTATGTAATTATTTCAACTAGGAAATATGTAGTATGAGTAGTTTAATTTTTATTTAAAATTAAAAAATATATAAAAAGTGTCTTTTTATAGTTGTAGGGAAACACTGATGGGTGAAACATTGGTGCATTGTTCTATACTTTTTGGTAATTGCTTTCACACTATGCTGGTGTTTAATGCAGAGAGTCCTGAAAAGCTACTGTGGATTTCTGAGAAGTACAGTTACTTTTAGCTGAGATAAATGGTATTACATTATATGCAGTCAAATTATAAAGAAATAGGGCTATTTTTTTTGGAGGGGGGGAGGGAACTGTGTTCATATTTGAACATGTGAGTCTAATTACAGATATAAGACTCCCATGGTTCATGAAGCTAAAATACTTGATGCACAACTGTGATAGTTTTATGCAGAAGGAGAAATGCTGAAGTACATGTACATTTCTGCATGTGAATCTTGGGTTCATGTCAGAAAAGCTGGTTAACTTCTATTGTAACAGGTGTCTGTGTTGTGGTATTGTTACTCCTCTCCTGACACTTCACAGTGGGAGGAAATAGCTTAGGTGATTCATTGGCAAGAAAAACCAAAACCAAAAAAACCAAACACATATGGGATTTAAACAAATCTAATAATGGAAAAAAGAAACATATTTTCCCTCTTCTCCCAAGCTTAATTTTTTTCACATGCTGGAGCAAAAGAAGTGTAAAATATGTATTGCCATGGAGGGGTCATTTATTTCAGATAAGTGACATCTAGTGCATAAATTGGCAAGTCAGTCAACAGGCAATTCAAGTGCTAAAAAGAAGCACATGGTCTTATACTATAGCCATGGGCTGTGCTAGTCGCTCGTGTCTCCTCACTTCAGCTGAAGCTTTCTTTGTTATCTGTGAAGACTGAACAGATTCTGATGGGTTTGTACAATCATTTAAATGCAAGTTAAAAGGAAGAGATGCTGCATTCATACTGTTTCTGGAATGCTGTGAACTCGAAGTGAGACTGTGGAGGCTTTGCTCAATAAACAAGGCCACATGTACCCTAAGAAGCCTCCTGCATTTTGAAGTGTTCCACGTCATTTGCGGGTGTAGTATTATTTAATATATCTTAGGAAAACAAAACAAAACACAGAAGATTCCTTCCTTGCTGCTATTGATATTGCCAGTGATTTTATTTTTCCTCCCTGGCATCCTCCTGAGATCACTCGGACAGCTAAAGACCCCTGCATGTGGCTCCAGTAACATCTGCCAATAGCTTTGTCCCAGCTTGCATTGATACTGGCAGGTGACTTTGGCAAGTGGGCAGAAATACTATCCTTCTTTAAAACTTATTTTTCAGATATTCCCCCTTTGTGTCCTTGGCATAAGTGGGATAGTAACCTGGAGGAGCCTGCTTCTTACATGCAGATTCAGAGTTTGCTTTGCTTCTTTTCCTGCTCTGTGAACTCATTACAGATGCAGCCAGAAATTCTTTAGTATATCTGGGAAACACATGTCTGGGGTGGGGCAGGGGGGAAGGAGGAGGGGAAGTACTTGAAGTTAGAAGGGACCTCTGGAGATCATCTCATCAAACACCCCTGCTGAGGCAGGTTCATCTAGGGCAGGTTGCCTGGGCTGTGTCCAGTCGGGTTTTGAACATCTCCAAGCACAGAGGCTCTGCAGCCTCTCTAGTCAACCTGTTCCAGTGTTCAGCTACCCTCACAGAAAAGAAGTGTTTTCTTATGTTCAGACAGGATTTCCTGTGTTTCATTTGTGCCCGTTGCCTCTAGTTATGTCACTGGGCATCATGCAGAATAGTCTGACTGTCATCTTCACACCCTCCCATCAGGAATTTATACATATTGATCAGATGCCCCCTGAGCCTTGTGTTCTTCAGGCTGAATAGTCCTATTTCTCTCAGCCTCTCCTCATATGAGAGATGCTCCTGCCTATTAATCATCTTTGTAGCTCTTAGCTGGACTTGTTCTAGTATGTTCACATCTGTCTCGTACTGGGGAGTCCAGAAATGCTCCCAGCATTCCAGATGCTGCCTCACCAGTGAGGAGTAGAGGGGAAGGATCACCTTCCTCAAGTTGCTAGCAATATTCTGCCTAATGCAGCTCAGAATGCTCTAGGCCTTCTTTGACACAAGGGCTCATTGCTGGCTCATGTCCAACTTGCTGTCATGAACCACCAAGAACCACCAGGTGGCATCAGAACCAGTTAGCCTATCAGTCAGCCAGTTTTGTGTCATCTGCAAGCTTGCCATGAGTGCAGTTGGTTCCGTCATCCAGGTTATTAACAAAGGTATTAGTCAGAAGCATCCCCAGTATCACCACTGGAGACCTGAGCCCAGAAGTTCAGTCAGTTTTTGAAGCAGATGGGTCTCGGAGAAAATCTAGTTAATCTCTTTTACATCCTCTCTGACACTGCAGTGTGCTGCCTGCCCCTCCCCTCCACCCCCAGCAGCTCCTTCACTTGGTGGCACACTCCGGCAAGCTGGGAGAGCATATGTCCCAGCTTCAATGAAAGGCCCCATGAATTCCCTGTAGCCCAAGATGTGCAGAGCTGCATCCTCCTGAAACTCCATCTGGGTCAAAGCCTCTGATATTGCAATGACAGTTGCTCCAGTAGCTTCCTGGGATCATGCCCTGTGACATGTCATTACCATAACTGAGGACCTGCATGCTAGTCTGAGCAGAATTGCTAGCCTCTTCTTTGCACTTTGCTACAAGAACTGTTGTATCTGCTAGCTGCACCCTAGGTCTGGCTCTTGTACAGGCCTCTTCCTAGCATTTTGAAAGGGTAATTTATCCTCCCTAATCAGGAATCAACTGAAACAAAGGTCCCAAGCACCCTTTGATTAAAAAACAGCTGATAGAGCTTATTAGAAGAGCTTGCTAGTAGCTTGCCAGAAGTCAGTCTCCTGTAGCTATCCTGAACTGGCAGCAGCAGACACCCTCAGGTCCTTCAGAAGGCTCCCAGGAGTCCCCTGATGATCTCCAAGTGCACAGAAGATGAAGGAGATCTTGAAGCAGAGCCCAGAAACTGCTGTGCATACTGCTGCATCCACTGCCTGTCTTTGTCAGCTACTGGGAACTGAGATAAAGACACTCTGACACTTATTCTAAGTCTTTCTATTGTATTCCAGTAGGAAACTGAGATTATTATAAGATATCCAAGAACTTAGGGGCAAAGTTTGCTTTGCTGCTCCTTCTCCATACCTAAGGTTTCCTTTGTTATTTATGTTGCCAGCATCTATAGACCCCAGTCATGATCAAGTTCTTATTATATGAGGCACTATAGAAATGCATTGTACGTCACGGTTCTTGCCACAATGATAGTACAGTTTAGTCTGAGAAGACCAAAAGGGGTAGCTGAGGTAACAGAGTCTTGCTGTGACTTGTGTAAGGTCACCCAGTGAGCAGCAGGCATGATCAAGAATAGCACCATGGTCTCCAAGTCCCAGTGCCCTAGCAAAATACTGAATGATGTGAGCTAGTCTTAAGGAACTCCAAGCCCTGATATGATTAAATATCCAAACATGTAGATACTTTCTCAATCATCTAATCTGTTCCCTCACTAGGTCTTCTGGAACAGCTGGGAGACCTACTTCAAAAAACAGTTCAAAAGTCCTGCTTTATTTTCAAAAACACTAGGTATTGGACTTGTTTGCAGGAAGAGTCTTTTAGAGATGCTCTGTTACAGATATTGGACCTGTTTTAAGTACTGAAAACTAGAGAAATACTATTGAATTTGATTAAATCCATTCTTCCTCGTACTTTAACAATATAACTTACATATAATGCAATATAGATACAACATACAATAATATTCTACATAATTTCTGTTAAAAATTGTATCCTGCTGACTCAGAGTGTTTTACTGAAATGTGTTGACTTTCTTGGTAATTTCAACTAAAGCTAAAAAGGCTTGCCTGCTGCATTTTTTAGAACTATGCTGTGTTTTTATCAATATAAATTAAAGCAAAGTTAGTAGAAAATTAACAACTGTGAATTATGAGCCCCAAACTTACATTCCATTGGTTAATATACCACCAGATAATAAGAAAAAAAAAAAGCTCCAGTTGCCAGATCATTTAGAATGAAATATTTCTTTAATGATAGCCAATTAAGATATCAATATACTCCTATTCAATATTCTTACATATTCTTATTTAGTATTCTTTTTAATATTCAATTCTATTTATTTTAATATTCATATTCAATATTTTTATATTATTGAAAACTCATTTTAGATGTTGTGGTAGCCAAGCTATTTATTGTAAAGAACAGACAGAATGAATCTCAAAAATATTTCTATCTCTTTTAATAAAATGAGTCCATGTCTTTGAGTTCAAATAGTTTAATTTAAAATATATATCTTTTTGGGGGCAATATTAACATTTTGATTTAAGTTTTCTTATTCAGAATGGAAAAAAAGACAGAATTTCCACCATATGGCAGAGCTGGCTTCTGAACAGTTTTTGTGCTAGGCACTTCACTGCCTTTCCTACTCTGTCCTGAAGATGTTACAGTTCAGCAGAACATGATTTCCATTTGCTCTTCTAATTTTAATTCAAGCAAACAAGATAGGCAGATAACACAGTAGAGGAATAACAACATCCTGTTATGCAAAATGGGGGAAAAGTTTATGCAAGAGATTTTTTTTTCTCTTGTTCAGTTAGAATCCTCATAAGCACATTGCACTGTGGAAGAGAATAAGCTGGGGTAAGACATTGGCCACAAAATACATTTCCTCGAGGTACCCTCTTTGTAGCTTATGGTGTCAGGAGCAGGCCATTCTCCTCATGGGGACAATACAATGCTCCATACAATGCAGGCTGCTGGCTTCTCTGCTGGGCTTTATCTGTGCAAGAACAGAGCTTGTAAAAAGTGAGTCACGAGACTGTCACTCTCATCTCCCTCACAACCTTGCTTAGGATGAGATCTGATCTATACATGTAGTTATACATGGCAACGACATCTATGTATTTGGGTGCTGGGTCACATTTCTTTTTCAATTTGGTAGTTGTGCTGTGCGTTGAAGAGGATGGGCATGGGCATTCCAGTGTTTGGACTTTGCATACTTTTGAATATTTTCACTTTTTGAGCAATTTCTCTGATTTAGGTAATTTTTTCAACTGTAAACTTAAAAAAGTAAAAGGAAAAAGTAACATCACCTCAATATGTGAAATCGTTTAAATCCTGTGTTTGCTGCTGTGTGTGTAGATAAGAAACCCAAGGAGCCTTCTGATACATCAAGATTGCAAGTTTATCTTAAGAAAGCAGTAATAGCACTTGTCCAACTGTCTGTTTTCCTTCCCTGAGTTCTCCCCAGAGGTCCCTAGCACTGCTGCAGAGATGGCTGAACTACTCATGAATCAGCGACTGAATAGTTGCTTCAGGAGCCTGAAGAAAAAGGCATCATTGACCCCCGTGAGCAGCAATGTAACTAGCATCTACCTTGCAGAAGATCTGAGTCGCAATGCCAGGCTTTCCAAGGTGAGAAGAAATTAATATTTCTGTCTAAAATGACTTGCCCCCTGATGAAGATGCTAACTTGTAGAGTGGACAGATAGTTATTTTATACCCTGCAAAGGCTTTTGGGAAAAGTGAGCCATGTCAGGGCCCATACTGCTATGTAGGTGGTAATAAACTGTGTGGAGAATATGTGCTTCATACAGACTCTCTAAGGTATGATGAAACTCTTCAGTTCCTGCCAAACATTGTGGTGGTTTCCTAGCATGTAAGAGTAAATACAATTCAACTTCACATTGACCTCCTGAAGCTTCTGGAGATCTTGAAAGAAAGATCATCTTCACATTGCACGCAGTGCTGACGTTCCTATAAAAAGCACTTACTGCAGTAGAGAACTATGTAGAGACCCTTTAACTGATGAAAAGTGGTCATGGCTCTCTGAGAACATATCTACAATTCATGATATTACTTCAGGAGTGATCTCTATTATTGAAAACCAAAATGAAATGGAGATTTTGTACTGGATAAGATGTGCATACAGTGAATATTACCACTGATATATGTCTTTGCAGAATAGTATGGCACTCTTCAAAGCAGTGTGACCTATGGAAAGGCTATTTAAAGTGTAGAGTAGTAGTGTGGGGTTGTGAACAAAAGAGCTGTAAATTCAGGGAAATCCCCAGCAGCGACCTGCTTGCCACATCACCAGCCAAGAAAATGGGAAGGGAAATCCATCCTAAGTAAAAAAGGGGAAATAAAGGCTCTGTAAGTTCCCAGCTGCAAGTTCCTTGGGGGAGGAAGAAGCCACAGTCCATCTGATGGCTTAGCTGTAAGACAGCTCACAATTATGCATAGTTGCCAGCTGTCATAGAAGCTTCACTAAGAATTTGTAGTCCAAGGAGATTTATACTCAGAAAAGGTTATTATTTCCACAGTAAAAAGTAGATTTTCTTTTGGAAAATACAAATGATTTGTGAAAATAATGTTAATTTAGAGCTTATAAGCTACTTTGTAAACAGCAAGTGTTATTTAGGTAATATGGATGTTATATTTATTATTTTTAAATGGATAAATGTAAATAAGGACATACGAATGTCTATTCTAAATATAAGCAAACTTACAGAGTCTTGTTAGGTGAGTGGTATTCAAATATAATTTTTTTCCAAAGGAAAGTGAAAGGACTGGCTTTATGGTCAGACAAAATAGATGCTCCCTTCCTGGGAAGAGACTTCAAGATGCTTCAAGAAAAGCAAACACT